>NC_045782.1:20611181-20924524 GCF_008692025.1 Phocoena sinus
TCGCAGGAAGCTCTGAGGAGTGGGGAGGTGAGATGGGGGAGGGGAAGCCAGGCAGGTATGTTCATGCAGGGTGGCTGGGGCTCAGCCTCACAAAGGGACCCTCTGAGACACTGTGCCCAGTGTCCCTCAGATCGGTCCCACAGAGCAGGGAGGAAGGTGGGGGGGTTTATCCCCATCTGTGGTGGGTGGCCTCCAGGCTATTAACTCCCTGGCATTTTGAGCCTGCCCTGCACAAGGGCTGGCACCCCCTGGGGTCAGAGACCTCCCACAGGCTGTGGCTTAGGAAGCAGCTGGCATGTCCATCTGGAGGTGACCTCTGGGGTTGGCTGAGGGGATGTGGGCATGACCCCAGCTACTTGAGCAATCAGTATTTACTGAGCACCCATCATGTACCCAGCTCCTTCTAGGCTCTGGGAACACACTGACGGACAGGACAAGTTCATCTGCCCTCTGGTGGCTCATAGTCTGGAGAAAGAGACAAATGAGAACAAATTCTCCATGGGGACAGTGCTGTCCCTTAGGGAGAGCTTTGGGAATAAGTGAAGGTGTTTTGATGGTCACAGTTACTACAGAGGATGCTGCTGGCATTGAGTGGGAAGGGCCGGTGATTCCTAAAGTCTTACAAACCACACGGGAGAGTCTTGCATTACAAAGAATTACCCCGCATCCTGCCTGACTTTCAAATATCCTGGTTGACATTTAAATAGGTGAAAATCTGTTTATAATTTTTTGAGCCTGGAACCTAACTCTGTTTTGTATATAAACATAAAGCATTTGTGTCCTGAATTTCCAGGAATACAACTACCGCGTAAATTGAAGGAAGACTGTATTTTGTTCTGTTGGAAACATTACCCAGAGTTATTCATCATTTTTGGAAAATCACATTTCCGATGACAATGCTCTTTGTGGTGTTTGAGTCCCACCCATAACCCCTGAATGTCAGGCTGCATTTGAGGCTGTGGCCCTCGCGTTGATCCAGCATGTGGGTGCAAGGTTCTGAATTTTTTGGTTGCGTCTTCCCGTGTACTTGAACCTGAGCATTTACATATTGAAATACATTTTTTATTAGAAATGATCTTTACTTTACTTTTGTATTATAGTTAAGACATTATGTTGATTTATTTTCAAACGATGTGTCTAGGAAGGTTATACGGTCTATGAATTTCATTTCAGGACTGTAAAGGAGCCATTGCAAACTATTTGTTATAAAAGCAGGGGATATAGGGCCTAGAACTAAAGGAGCATTTCAAGCCGATAGCACTGCAAATATGGGGCTTTGGAAAACAGAAGGAGGAGAGTCTTTCAATGGGGAGTGGGCCCCTGGGGAGGACAAGGATCAGGGAAGACTTCATAGGGGAGGTGACACGTCAGCAGGTCTCAAAGGATGAATTCACAGAGCTCCCCTAAACAGTTCTGAAGAGTGGACAGGCAGAAACTCAGTGAGCTCTCAGTACATGTCGGTTGCTTGGATGAATATTTAAGTTGTTTCACAAATGAACAAATTGCAAATTGAAGCTTGAAGAGGTTAAATGACTCCCCAAGATCCTAGGCTCTGAAGTCAACTGAGCTTATCACATATTCACCTAGCAAACATTTTGGACCACCTACTACATATCGAGGGCATATAAGCCCTGCCAGTTGACATCTATTTACTGAACATCTACAGGGTGTCAATATTGGGGCTATAAGAGAGAATAAGACAAACCTTCTCACTGTGCAGAAAATCAGCATGGAAACCGGGATTTCTCAGCCTAGGCTCTACTGACATTGTGGGCTAGATAATTCTTTGTTGAGGGGAAGCTGCCCTGTGCATTTTAGGATGTTTAGCAGGGAATGGGGAAGAGAGTCTCCTCTGTTATCATCATTGTCGTTGTCATTGCCATTGTCATCATCATCACTTCTGATTACATGACACTTCCACATGCCAAGCACTGCTCTTTACACGTATTGACACATTTACTCCTCTCAACCTATAAGGTAGGTGTGATTATTTTCTCCATTTTACAGATGGGGAAACTGAGACACAGAGGAAGCCGCACGAGCAAAGTTCTCGAGCTTGGCATGTTTTAGAGGCCAAATGATGGTCAGCGTGACTGGAGCAGAGTAAACACAGGGGAGCGTGGTGGGGAATGTGTTGGGGGCCAGGGGGCAGAGCATGCAGGGTCTCGGAGGCCGTGGGTGCCCTGGAGACTGCACCCCTTTTCCTCTGTGGCTGGGAGGGTGGGCAGCTGAGCTCTCTCAGCTGAGTCCTTTGCTAGGAATTGTGGTCAGCTGAAGAGAGCTGTCCAGTCCCCTCAGGGTAATGCCCTGTGCCCGGGGGAAGACAGCCCACAGCCATGACAGGTCAATGCTGGGTGTAAGGCTTGACCTCCCTTCCTGGTACGCCTCGGAAGGACCATCCTACCCCAGGGCTCCCGTGGGATCGGCTGAGGCCTCTGTTACAAGTGTATGGCAGCTCACCTTTTCCCTTCCTTCCCCAACAGGTCCCGATCCTGAGAGCACACCCCAACCAACCTCCTGCACACTGCTCTCCACCTCATAGGCTGTCCAGGGAACCTGATCTGCAACATCATGGTCAGGTACTGGTTTATTTATTCTGGTTGCAACAGAAAGCCATTGGGGCATTTAAATGCGGGCAGAGTGTGACCTGAATTACACTCTAGAAAGTTTGCTCTGGCCGCTGTGTGAAAGAGCAGGGGTGGCAGTGAGAAGGCCAGCGGGGGACAGATGTAATAGTGCAGGTGAGAGGTGAGTGTGGGGCTGGAGCAGTGGAGATGGTGATAAATGGTCAGTTCCTGGATATGTTTATTTAGGAGGCGGAGCCAATAGGACTCTGTCGGGTGTGATGGAAAGAAGAATCAGGGATAACTCTGGGTATCTGAACCTGGTGAATGGTGGTGCTACTTGCTGAGATATGGAAGCCTTTATAGGGAAAAGGAGTGGATTTGTGGGGGGATCAAAGATTCTTCTTGGACCGGCTGAGTTTGAGATGCCTCAGATATTCAAGGGGAGATGTTGAATAGGCAGTTGGGGAAGTGAGTCTGCAGATCAAAGGAAGGGTCACAGCTGGAGATACAAGGGGAAGGCTGTCAGCACATAGATGGCGTGTGCAGTGTGAGAAGACCAGACCCCCTGAAGAGAGAAGGTTCATACACAGCATAAGGGGGCTGGGGCACCCCACGGTTTAGGGCCCAGGCGGAGGAGAAGCCTGGAAAGGTCATTCAGGAGAAGTGGCCCTGAAGGAGGAAGAAAGGTAAGTGAGGTGTTGTCAAGGAAGCAAGAGGAGCAATCATTTCAAAAGGAGGGAGTGGTCACCTCGATGAAGACTTCTGAGAGATGAAACAAGGCGAGGACAGAGACGTGACCATTGATTTCTATTAGGTGTAGGTGATTGGTGACCTTAACTGCAGCTGGGTCAGTGGACAGGTGGTGACGAAATCTGCTTGGCGGTAATGAAGGAACGGGGACGAGGAGGTGGAGAGCGGACATGTACAACTCTTCAGAGGAGTTTTTCTATGAAGACAAGTGAGGGAAACAGGGCAGCAGCAGGAGGGGACGCGGGGAACATGGCGGCATTTTTAAGACTCACTGTATTAAGGCATGTTTGTGTGGTGATGGAATGTTCCAACAGAGCGAGAAATGACGATGGTGCAGGAGAGGAAGGGGACCACAGTGAGGGCAACGTCCTAGAGTTGGCAAGAGTGGGTAAAGGTAACTCACAGCGGGAGGTTGGAGGTAGATGGAGACTCTCCTTGTGTAATTATGGGAGGGAGGACAGACTACGTGGGTTGAGATGCAGGTAAGAAAGGAGGAATTGGTAGGAGGAATTCAAGGCAGATCTTTATTCCTGATTCTATTTTTTTCCTATGAAATATGAAACAAGATTATCAGGCAAGAGTAAAAGAATGAGAGACGCATTAGAGATTCAAGGAGAGAAGGTGGGAAATGGTGTTCTCAGAGATTAGGGAAGTGAATTTTCCAGGGAACTATAGTAGGATTCCCGGGCAGTTTTGAGAGCCCATCAGTATGAAGTAGGTCCGGTCATGATGAGTGCCTGATTGTCCGCGGTGGCTTTCAGCTGTTCGGTGCTGGCACAAAGTGGATGGATCGCTGGGTTTAACCAGAGTCAGGGTCTTGCCAGGTAATGTGACAAAAGCAAAGAAGGACGAGGGTGTTGGGGGCACTTGTGGCGGGATGGCTGGAGTGCTGACCCGTGGCATCCAGGCTGGTTAAGGGAGGCTGCATCCAGGGTGATGGATTTGAGAAAATGGAAGCGGTCTCTATGAGGTTAGTGCTGCTAGGATGGGGGCATCAGAGTGGGTGAGATGGAAGGAGAGGGGTGACGGGCAGAGTATTTTCAGAGATGTTTATAATCAAGATTTCAAGGGAGGTGCAGATATGATAATATAAGGTTTAAAGAATGAGCATATGATGGGAAGGTGGAAGGAGATCAAAAGAACTGAGAGGCCAGTGCATTGCCTCCACCCTCTTCGTGGATGCTGGCTAATGACAGGTGTTTGATGGAGAAGGTGGTGAGGCGAGTGCTCAGCTCCTCAGTGAGTGAGGGCTGTGAATGATTGCAGCTAGCGGGGAGGCAGGCGGTAGGTATCTGATGCCGTGTCCTTCAAAGACGGTAAAGCAAGAAGCCAGGGAAATTTCTGGGAAGTGAAACTTAGGAGCAACGAGTGTGAAAGAAAATAGATGCCACTTGAAAGGACTGTAGGAGAACCTGTGTTCTCGGAGGGGAGCCAGTCCTCGAGCAAGAAGGAGAAGGGAAACTTCAGAGAAAGCCGGGGATTGGGTGTATTTGCTAATGACCAGTGGATCCAGAGGGCTGGGAGTCTGGGAAGGGGTGGGAGATAGGGTCTGACTAGGGGTTGTACAGGACAATGTTGGGATAAGCCCTGGGACCAAGGTGGGGGATGCCAGAGACCTGGATCTAACTGGGGACAGACTGCCTCAGCAGGGGGATGATGTGTGGGGTGGGGAAGGGAGGGGGATGAAACCTATCATGGCATTGGTCCTGCAGGCCCAGGTAGCTCTTCTGTCCTGTAATAGGGGATTTGGGCTTCTGGGGGATGGGCAGAGGCCTCCCTGGGGGCAGCCTGTTAGGCCGATTTAGGGCGGCTTGCAGGAGGGGTCCTTGGAGAGCAGTGGCAGCTAGAAGCCACATTTCTTTTTCTCTTCTCCCTCTACCTGAAACTGAGTATTCTTCAAGAATACTGATAACCCTGCAGCCCTTTGGAAGGGAGGTGACCTTTTCTTTCTCTCACAGGCTACCTATGGACCTGGGATGGGATCCTGGGGTGGGGTCTGTCTCCTCCTTGCTTGAGGGCTTCAGGCTCCCCACCAGAAAGGGCTGACCTCCAAAGCGCTCAGCAGTGAAAGCTGGTCTTCCCAGCCAGTGGCCGGCGTGTCCAGCGCTGAGTCATGGGAGAGGAAGCAGATCCCTGCCCGCGAGGAAGGGCTCCAGGGCTTGGAAGGGAGGTTGTTCAGGTGCAGGGCCCCAAGTGACCTGAGCGAGCAGAGGAGGCTCGTTGGAGAGCTGAGGGCCTGGAGTCTAGCGAGGAGAGGGCAACGGCTGGCAGAGCATTGGGCTCTCAGGGGTCAGGATGGGTAGGAGGAAGGGCCAGAAACTCTGACCCCATATTGGCCGCATGGTTCACTCATTGATCTGCAGGTGGCGAGAGTCACAAGAGCTGAAACGAGCAGCACCTGGTCAGACTGTTTTCTAGAAGGTTCACCTCAGCCGCATGGGTGGGTGAGGGAAGGGGAGCAGCACCCACCTGGAGAGAGGGCACCAGTTCAAAGACTGAATCCAGAGCTGCGAGTGAAGCTTTTGGCTCCTGCCCAGTGGGCTTCCATGCTCCATGCAGGTGGGGGCCGGGGAAGGAGCCCTTTTCCTTGCTGAGTGGCTTCCACATGCCTCTTGGCTCCCTACCTGCCTTCTCCTAGGGTTCCTTCCCAGCCTGGGGTCTCACTCCCAGCTGCCCCTGCTCCCCAGGAAGGGTTTGGGAGCCGGGGTTGGCTGTTGCTGTCCTCCTCAACACTCTTGGAATCCTGGGGCTCCATCTCTGGTTTTGAGGTGGAAAAGAAGTGGGGGGATTGCTTGGGAGCAGGTCTCTGGGGCCCTGGAATCCAGAGTCAGGCTTGCCAGGGGGACCTTCTGTCTAGGATTCAACCCCTCTCAATGTCCCTTAATCCCCAGGGCTGGAGCCAATTTGACTGACTATTTCTTTCCGGCATAGCCAGAGGCCTCTGGGTGCAGACGGCTTTGCTTGCATCTGACAGGCATGGGGTGATTGCCCCCCAGGGTTACACCTCTCGGATGGTCAGTTCCTCCCTGACCTCAAGCTCTCCCCACTTTCATGGCTGGAGGGTGAAAGCCTGACTCATAGTGGGGCATGACTTGTGTCAGGTGACACGGTTTCTCCCTGCTGACCCCGGAATTAGGGAAGGCTCTATCCTCCAACCCACTTTCTGCTCAGCTTTGGAGGGCCAAGTAAGTGAGCGTAGGCGATGCACGGTTCCCTGGCCTGGGTTTTAATCTCAGTTCTGCTGCTACCCCTGTCGACGTCGCCCTCATCTCCCCCGGGCAGGAATCATGTCACCAGTGTCCATTCCTGGGTACCTCACTGCAGCACCAGAAGGCGTCCTTTGTTTGTGCCCATTTCACAAATGAGGAGACTGAGGCTCAGAGGGGTGAACTGACTTTTCCAAGGCCATATAAGTGAAAGAGGTATGTTTGAAAACAGACTCTCCTGGCTCCAAATCCAGTGCTCTTTCTGCTGCCTGGGGCCTTGGTCCTCCCATCTGGTCAATGGAGGAGTCTGGACTGTTAATCTAGAAATTTCCTCCCTGGTCTAGGTTTTAGGGTATCTCGGGGGAGTGACACATTCGGGAGCAGAGCTTGTTATGGGGGAAGGGAGTGAGGGGCATGAAAGGGGCAGGAGAAACTTTCCAGCTGGGTCCCCCATTCTCACATTCAACTCTTGACATTTTTTTTCAAATGAGTTTATTTCTCCTGTCTCAGAGCTACCCTGACAGGTTCAAAAGAAACTGTTCATCCCATAACTTTAAACTTGGTCCTATTACCAGACCACACCATCTGAAGCATATTATGAATTAATTAAAAATAAACCTGTAATTATCTTGTTAATAGAGCAATTATATTACATGGTAATTTTTGTGTTAAAGCTTTAAATGTTAAATTGTAATATATACCATACTTTTTGTAAGCCGAAATCAGCAAAGTCTCATTGTTTGAACACACTGGGAACCTCAAACAATGAAGTGGCCTCTGAGGGGCCCCACTGTCACAGGACCTTTCCTGGAGCCTGGTCAGAACATTGGGCAGAGAAGGAGGCAGGCTCTGTATTTATTTCCCAGCTTTCTCTTCAACTATTTTTTTCCTTGTAAAGAGCTGCCCTTCAGCCAAGCCTGGAAGTCCACAGGCTGTCAAAAAAAACCCTGCAAAATCAAAGCAGAAGGAAATTAGAAAATAGGACAGAAGCCCTGACTTCTGTAGTGGGCCTCGGACAGGGGTCAGAGGTCAGGGTGGTGGGGACTTGTGGTCAGTCAGTGGGACACCTGTGTTTGTAGGGCAGGGGTGTCGGTGTGTGAGAGTGTGTGTGTGGGGCACCCAGATGGGAATGGGCTGGAGATGGGGAGGAGGTGGTCAGATGGGACGACCACCATGTATTCAGGCAGTCAGCACCCAGAAAAGTCCCAGGAGCTTCCCGGAGGAAGTGACATTCTTTCACCAAGCTGATCCGGAATTTAGCACAGAGATGTTAAAGCCCCTCCTTTATTCTCCTCTCCTCAGTTGCAGGGCACCCATCTCCCATCTCATCTCCCTCTGGAGGGTGTTCTACTCCAGGAAGAACTGAGTTAGCACTGCTCTCACCCTCTCCCAACTCCTATCCCACGAGAAACACATAACCTCGTGAAAAAATAAGCTTCATTTGAAGGCCAGAACCCTAGGCTGGCAGAGCTGGAAAGGACCTAAGCTACCGCCTTGCCACAGTGCCCCGCCCCCACTTTATAGATGAGGAAACTGAAGCTCAGAGTAGATCAGTGACTCTGCTATGTCCCCAATGCTCCATTTTCTCAGTATCTTTGGGGAGTTGGTAGGATGAGTACAGGATGGGTGGGGTGGAGGGCAGGAAGCTGGGGGCATTCACATTTGCTTGGAGTTCTGGGTCTCCAGTAGCAAAGCTTGTGGAGAACTGGCTCTTGTTACCATACCCACACCCAAAAATCTGTTTCCTGTGTTCCACCGTGCTGCAGGCCAGCTCTCGGGAAAATTGAATCAGTGCAGTGAGACTGGAAGTGACCTCAGGGATCTTCACCCCACTCATCACCACCCCTACCTTTATTTTCAGAGGAGGAAGCTGGGACCAGAGAGGGGCAGTGACTTGCCCAAGATCACACAGCAGGCCCCAGGAACCCTAGTCTGCACTCAATGTGACTTCTGTCTGTCTCCATCGGCACTGTCCCAGCCTCTTCTGCCCAGCTGCCCCCACCCCGTCTCTGCCTCCCTGTCCACACACCTGCTTGGCCTACCATCCACCTACACCAACTCCTCTCCTGTCTTTTGAACAAAAAGTGGCTCTCAAGGCCATGCAAGCCCCAGGGACAGTGATAAGATCCACTACATGACATCTGACAGTTTGGGGGTGACCCTGTAGCCATATTCTCAACTAGCTTTTTATAACCATGGTGTATGGCAAGTACTGTCATTGTCTCCATTTAACAAACCGGAGAACCTAGGGGCAGCAGTAACCCTCAGAGCAGTTTTGGAACTAGAGGAAGTGTAGGGCCCTGGCTCTGGAGTTGAACGACCTGGGTTTGAGTCCAGGCTCTGCCGTGTCCTGGCCGTGCGTGACCCTGGGCCAGTCATTCACCTCCCTGGAGACTTACCTGTACAGGGGAGATAGTAACCATTGTTACCATGGGGTTAAATGAGTTGATTCATTTCTAGTGTGTAGGAGGACCTGGCAAAGAGAAAACCTCAATAATATTAACACTCATCAATATGATTATTGTGAGGACTTTTTTGCTTGCCCTCCTGCCTGGGTGGCATTTTCTATTCCTGGCAGGGGGATTAATTTGCATCGGTTCTCCCCTCTCAGCCCCGTTTAGCGCAAATGTGAGAGGGGCAGTGGGAAGTGACCGGGCACCTTCTTGTGCTTCATGTTGGACCAGCTTCTACGCCTTACTGTGTGAACTGGGGAAAGTCACGCTCTCTGAGTCTCAGTTTCTTCATCTGTGATCTGGGGAGAAACCTCACAGTGTTGCTGTAGAGTAGACATCAAATGAGAATGAGTACACAACATTAGTCACCATTAATAATATTTACGGCGTGATTATTGACTGGCAGGTGAGTGATGTGTCTGAAAGGGAAAGAGTGGTCCCAACAGGAAGGCTGCCTGGGGGCCTCCTAGCTCCCAGGCTCCACACGGGCTCAGACACCATTGGCCCCTGGGCCAGGCCCACACTGAGGAAGCGCTGGGACCCCGTGGACCCTGGCTAGGCTGAGGTCGCAGTCCCAGCAGTGGCTGTCATCCCTGACCCAAACTGGCGGGGCTGGTGGGGAACCAAGTACAGAGGAGCCTTAAATCACAGCAGCGCTAACTGGGTTTTAAGTAATATTTGCTTCTAAGTACTCCTGTTTTTTCAGGAGGAGGGATGCCGGTGGTGCATGGCAAGCAGTTCATCATGTTTCAACCCTCACCACCCTCCCCTCCCTCCTCCTCCTCCATCTAAGGTTCTGCAGCTGTGGAAACCCTGGCTCAGCCCAGGGCTGTGTTCAGGCTTGGGACTGAGCTGATGGAGGTGGGAAAAGCGTCAGGAAGTTTCCTCTGGGAGCACTGGAAGCTGTTTTGCCTCCCTTTCTCCCTCCCCTGTTTCCTTTACTCATTTATTCATTTGTTCATTCATTCACTGGATCATTCACTCGCTTGTCCATCCATCCTCCCATCATCACTTCCACATTCATCAAACACCTACTAGACGTCAGGCTGAGATCTGGCTCCTGGGACAGCATCTATCCATCAAGTGCGCTTGCTGTCCATTCAAGATCCTGGTGACCCGCACCTGCATTGCAGCTCTTAGAGGCAGGCAGTTCAGGCTCAAGCCGGGTCTGCTTCCTAAGTCTGAGCTCTTTCTTCCACACCTGCTCTTCTCTGACTGTTCTGCCTCCGCAACGTCATTGGGGTCATCTGCTGTACCCCTCCCCCTGCCCTCCCCTGGCCTACTTCAGGCCTCACTGCCTTTCCAGATGACCTCCTCCTAACTGGTCTCTCCCTCCTCATCTGTCCTCCATATTAATGTTCCAGTCCAGTGGTGTCACTGTCCTTCTCAAAAGGTCCCAGTTGCTCCCTATTGGCTGAACGAAGCCCAGACTTTTCATCCTGGCGTGGAAGACTTGTTGCCTCTAACTCACTTCTTGTCTTTTCCCACTTATGCATACTATGGAAATTAGTCCATTTCCTCCTATCCAGCTGCACTACTGGACTTGCCATCGCGAAGTTTGTTTACTTACGCATCTCCCTCTGCTTGATGACCACGCCGTGTCCACAGGTACAGATCTTACCTGTATTAAAGAACATGGTTAAGTCCTGCTTGCCCCATGACTCTTTCCCAGTCCCGTGCCTCCCCCAGCTGGAATCGCCTCCCCCTCCTCTGGGCCACAGAGCACTTCACCAGAGTCTCCATTAGGACCCTCACACTTTGCAGCATGGAATTTATGGACACGTCTTGAAGTTCCTTGAGGTAAGCAGCATGGCTTGGCCATCTCTGCATCCCTACAGCCCTTGCATGAAGCTATGCATATGACAGGTCCTTCATTATCTCCCAGTGCTCTTAGTCTTCCCCTGCCCAGAGGTGATCCTGTTCCAGAAAGGCGGCCTCAGAGGCTGGAAAGGTCCCTGGACTTGGAGGCGATGCTACGCCGTGGCTAGTGGTACTGGCTCTGGGCAGACAGACCTAGGCTAACTCCACTGACTAACTTGGTGACCTTGGGTAATTTACTTCTTCAGTTTCCCCATCTATATGAGGGTAGATATTGTGATGTCACTGGGTTATTGATGGTATGGAATTAAACACACGAGTCCCTAGTCACACTGCCTGCCACCCTGGATAAAATTCCACTCTTTGTTATCAGATCTAGTTACATCATTACCAGCTGTGTGGTCTCAGGAAATAAATTCACTTTCTCAAGACTTGACTTCCTCATCTATAAAATGGGAATAACCAATCCCTCCTGGCTTGGCTTGGGATGTTATTGAGAAGATTAGATAACAGATGTTTTGTGAGTCAGTGTCTGTGAATGGCAGAATCCCAGCTTGACTGTTTAATGAAGAAATGGGAATTTCATTTATTCACATAACCCAATCATAGGAAAGCCAGGACCGGTGGATCTGGACACTTCATGACTTCATCTTTGCCAGTGAGAAAGGCTGGTGCTCTGCCCACAGGCATTTCTACCTACTTTCTGCCTTAAGAGTGAACAGGAAAGAGGGTTCTCCCCCAGTCCCAGGGAGAAAAATCCTGGGGAAGGCTCTGATTGGGCCAGCCTGGTCACATGACCAACTGTGTAGCAGGAAGGGGAAGGAGCACTCAGTGATTGCAGTGGGGGAACACAGTTCCCTGAGTAAAGGAGAAGCCGTTACTAGATGAAGGGGACAGGGTATGGGCAGACAAGTGAAATGGATGTCCCCTCCAGCCATTAAAGCACTTCATTCATTCATCCAAGACATGTTAATTGAGCACTTCCTATGTGTCTAGCACTGGGGTAGGCACTGAGAAAATTAAGATGAATAAAACACTATCATTGCCCAGAGCACCCCCTAGTCTATTGAGCAACTTCTGTAGAGTCTGCTTTACAGTTACAAGATGGCACTATTTCTATTCTTACTAATATATGACTTACAATGTTTTTGAGACTGTCTGAGAGTCAGGGGAGATGGGAAAGAAGGAAGTGGAGATCAGGATAGAGGATCACAGAGGCCAAGAAAAGAGAGACCACTTAGTTTGTGACAGGTTATTTTTCCATATACTTTCTCATGTCATCTTTGCAATAATCTTTCAAAGTAGGAAATATAATATGCATTTTAGACATAAGGGAGGGGAAGCTTGGAGAGGAAAAATGACTCCCAGAGGTCATGGGGCTAGAATGCTGGGATTTGAACCCAGGTCTGTCCAGCTGGATCGCATGCTTTTTGCTCAATCCCATGGAGTGGCAGGGGAGGGCTGGCCAGTCCTGGCCTTAGGAACGAGTCTTTCTTCCCTCCTTGGAACGAAGTAGAGCATGACCAGGAAGTGGCTGCAGCTGGCAGCTGAGAGACTCAAGTGTGGAATGAGTAAGTGGCCAATAGAGAAGATAATTCAGGAGGCAGGACTGAAAGGGAAAGACCCTCGCAGGGGGGTGCGTGGGGAGCCTATGCCTGAGTCCCCCTCTCCCTCTCCTACCTTACCCTTTCTCCTCTTCAACCCAACTCCAAGTGGCAGATTTATTCGTTTTAATTAACAGCCCCAATGCTGGGAAAACATCCAAATTCCAGCTCTCAGCATCACTGGATTTCCACAGTAAGGAGAGTGAGGGGGTGATGCTGGGAATAGTAATGAGTAGGGGTGGGACAGAAGGAGAGGTACCCTCCCTGCCTGGGCCTGGCCTGGGACCACCTTCCCTCACTCGCTCTTCCTCTTGCTCTGACTTGACCCGGGGCTTGCTGGAACTAAAGCTGGGCTGGCCTTAGGGAAAGGGGGAGGTTCAGCCCAGTGTGGGGTTATGGGGATTGGAAGCACTTGGCTCTGATCTCAGCTCCCCTACCGTGTGACCTTGGGTAAGCCACTTGACTTCTCTGGGATTATTGTGAAATTCATCTGTAAAATGAAGAGGATGATTCGAAGCCCTCTAGGAGTCCTGGCAGCTCTAGACTGTGATTCTAAGTTTCTTGCAGATCTTCTAACTGCTCTGCTTTCCCAGCTCCTTCTTCTTCAGGGAAACTCCTTAGTTTCCTCTACTGGACTCTGCTCTGCACCTAGGGAGGTCTTCCGGTTTGAAGTCTCCATTTCCAACCCAGATCCAGTGCCTTCTCTTGGAGTCCTGAGCACTCCCCCTTTTGAGGTCTGTCAATCTTGGGCTTGACCTTGGCTCCCTTAGTCCTAACTGGGCGGGGGGTCTCATGCAAGTCTGCACCTGTTTCCTCATTGCATGTTAGGGATGACAATGCCTGTTTCCAGGGCGTGCATGCGTGCGGCTAGATGTGGTGGAGATGCAGTGAGGTAACACTAGTGCAGTGCCTGGTACATTGATTCACATGGGACCCACCCATGACCACACAAGGCTGGGAGCCACCCATGGGCCCTTTCCTTTTGGGGGCTCCTCGGAGCAAAGAACAGAGGGAGGGGCTGCTGTAGTTAGTCACACCAAAGGGCCCACATCACAAAGGGGATGAGGAACCAGTTAGTGGTGACCAGCAGCCACTAGTGTAGGAAACGCTCGTCCCCAGCAGAGGCTGGTTTGTAGGGAGCTTTTTACATTTCAGTTTGACCCTTCCCCCCACTGTGTAAGCTCCTTATCCTCAGCTTGGGGCTCTCTCACACTATGCGGAGATCATGCAAAATTATTCAACTAAAATCATTCAGCAGGAAAGGCAACTGAGTAATCAAGGTTTATAGCTGAGAAGCCCTGGCCCTAACCTAGGCTGGGAAGCAGGAGCCCAGCCGGGCTGAGAGGCTGGCTGGTTTCAGCGTTTTCCCAAGCCAGGGAATACAGCGCCCCCCTGGGCACCTCTCGTCCAGCATGTGGTCAGCAGTGAGTCCCAGGAGTCGAGTGACCAGGCAGTCTGGTCCCACGTCTGCACCAGGCCTTGTAGGTGGCTTTGAGCAGGGCCCCAGCTTTGCCAGCTGGAATTGCTGGTACACGCAAAGGAGTTTGGAGCTCACAGCCATTGTTCCTGGGCTCAGAGAAGCATTTTCCCTTCTGGGGTCTGGAGGGCAATGGGGAAAGGAGATAGAGGAGGAAGCGAGGGTCAAGGGTGGGAGAGCAGGAAGAGGGGGAGGGAGTAGGGGTGCAGGAGGAGAACCAGGAATGCTGTGGATGCGAGCCTGTGTCACATGAGCTATGTGACTTGCTCGTAGTGTATTTACTCCAAATGTGTGTATATCTCTCCATCCCCACCAGAAATGCAGTGGTGACCTAGAAGATCATCAGACGTAAATGTCCTCATCCCTCCCTTCTCCCAACCAACCATCCATCCATCCATCTGCCAGCCCGCCATTTATAGGGTTCACCCTCCACAGCTGGCTCTTTGCAAAGAAGAAGAAAGTAAAAAATAAGATGTTAAAGTCTTCAAAGTTAAGCTCCTCCCCCATCAAAACTGCTCTTTCCTATCTTGGATTTTGGCTCTACCATCCACTGAGTTTCTCCAGCTGGAAACTGCAGCCTGTTCTCTGAAACCTTGCCTGCCTCCACGCCCTCACCCAACTCTCATTTTCCCTTTTAATTCATTTCACCTTCCATCACCTCTAACTTTCTTTGATAACTTATCCACCCCTTCATTCATCAGCACCATTCCCTCCTAGCCAGGGCAGAGGGGAGCCAGACCTTGGGAAGAGATTGACTTTGTCTTGATTCCATGCCAGGACTGGGCATAGAGTGAGAATAAGGACCGTGGAGTCAGGTTGGTTCTGAGCCTGCCTCTGCCACTTCCTCACAGTGTGTGTGGCTTTGGGCAAGTTGCTGAAACTGCACGCCGCAGTGTCTTCCTTTGGACAATGGAGGTGTTAATATTGCTTCTGAATGTGTGAGAGGCTGGTTCAACCTGAAAGTGAATGCTAAGTGCAGTGCTTGGCACACAGTAGGGGCTCAGGGGATGCTGGCTCCACCTTCCCACCTTCCCCCTTCTTTCTCCCTTTCCTCCATTGTCATGCATGTCTGGACCCTCAGGCTGCAGAGCCCTGGGACACCAGGTCTGTTTAGGCAGGGGGCCTGAAGCCACATCAGAGCTCATGACAGCAGGAAGGAAGAAACTCCGCTTGGCTTCTGTGTTGTTACTTTTTTTTTTTTAAACAGGAAAAACTCAGAACTGAGCAAAAGGCTCACCAGGAGGGCAGGGGCAAGGCATAAGCCTGGAGAACCCCAGGGTTCCCCCATAGATCTCCAGGCAGGAAACCCCCAAACTCCATCTGCAGGGGAGGCAGGAAGAGGTCCCCCCTGAGTCGCAGCATCCCAGCACCACTGCTTACCTGGAACGGGGACAAAGGAAACTGCAGCCTGCCAGGGTGTGTCCAGGTGCCTTCCGCCCCCCACCCCTGCACACACGCGTTTCCCCAGGGGAACTTGTTCCTGCTAGGTTAGGATTCTCGATTGTTCTGGCTGGGTGGCTTCAATCCTCTACTTTCCAATGAGGAAATTGAGGCCCCCAGAGGGGAGGGGATCTGGAACCATGCCTCTTGCCTTCCCGTTCAGTGTCTTCATTCTCTTGAATTCCCAGGTGAGTGGGCTCAGTACAGGGCAGAAAAAAGAACTCCCATAAAGGTCAGGTTGTGATTTCCCTGAGTGGGGAGGGAGGAGCTGGCATGGGGATGGGTGACTTCTGGCACCATCCTAGTTCCTGGGCCCTGGGAGGTGGTCTCCTGGGTGTTCACTTTATATAACTCATTAAGCTCTACAGCTATGGATTATTCACTTTTTGGTATTTGTGTTACGTTTCACAATGAAAAAGGGTTGAAAAACCCTAATAAATCTTCCTGAAATCAATTACACATACAAAAGAAAGATAAAGAGGCCTCAGGTCTGAGGAAACCCCCATCCAAGTTACCGGTCCTGGCAGGTGGTCTGTGCCCCAGCTACTCCCCCCTGGGAAATGGGTACAACCATCCTCACCCCTCACCCATCCAGGGAAGTGAGCCTGGGGTAGCGGGAGCAGAACATTTGCTAAGGGCCCCTATCCTGTTCTAGGAGGGTAATGGGTTTTGTGGCTTCTGGATTAGGGTCGGGGTGAGGATGCCATGAGGGCGAGGTTGTAAATGCTGTCTCTGGCCTCACCTTCAAGGCCATGTCCAGTCTATGAACTCACTGTAATTCTAAACTTCAGGGCAGTGGTTACTGGGAGTCAGGTAGCCAGGGTACCCTCTGGGTTCTACTTTCCTGTTGTGTAAAATGGGAGGATTGAGGGGAAGCAAAATGTATCTTTTGGGAGTGTTTCCTAAAACACCTAGATTCTGTTCACCAAGGGGAAGCGTGTCACCCAAAGGCTCAGAGAGGTCATCTGACCTTCCCAAGGTCACACAGCATTTAGTACAGCTCTGAATTGAGGATCCTGTTCCTAGACTTCTTGGGGAGGAGCACCTCCTCCCTCCTACCCCTTCCCTCTTTTGCCTTCAGCCTGAACCCTTGTAGGGCATAGGTCAGGGCTCTGCCTGAGAAGCTGCATTACTCTCAGTTGTCCCTGGTGATGCAGGGCTGGCCCTGAGCACTTGTGACTTTTACATTTCCTGAGATTTAAAGCCAGGCTGGATGGTGGGCTCCACCTCCCCAGGCTGTGGGCAGGAGGAGGGGGTATGATTCATCTCTTCTCTCCTGGTGCTTAATAAGAACATGGCTATAAATGTAACTGGGCTGTTTATGAGTGCTAAGTCAGCCTTGCAGTTGGCTCCCGGCCCCCTCAGAGCCAGCCTGGCCCAGCCTCTGCTGCCTCTCCCTGGAGAAGCAAAAGGGGGTTCTCCCCTCAGGCCCCCGACCCTGGGAACCTGGAAGCCTTGTGCAGTAGGGTTGGGGAGAGGGGGCAGTCTTACTTGGAAATTATTAACTCAATTATTATTATTAATTCATTCAGTGTTTGCTAAGCATCTACCGAACATCTGTCAGGCACGGCACCAGGGACTGGCACTAGGGGCTGGGAAATTTCCGGTGTCAGCCTGAAGGAGCTTGCTGCGTCTGGCAGAGACTCACGAGAGGGCAGGCAGTGACGATCTCTGCGAGAAACAGCTGTCAGCACGGGCCCTGAGAGCCAAATGTAGTGCCCTCACCTGCTCTGGGACATGGCAGCCAGGAGAGATTTCCTGCGGGAGATGACGGGCCAAGGTGGAGGTGAGGGTCAGGGTGTCCAGTTCTGGTGGAGAAACAGGTACTCCAGGCAGAGTCTGCACATTTAGAGGATAAAGGTTTAGGGACAGTAGGAGAAGAGTGGGGGTCAGCGAGCCTGGAGGTTGGTTGGTACTTGGGAAGGGAGGTGCTTGACTGGGAGGCCACAGGAGCGGGGCCACACCTGGGAGCCTGGCCTGTATTCTGAGGACCGTGGGGTCCCCTGAAGAGCTGTAGAAGAGGATAGGGATTGTGAGAGGTTTCGAAAGATCACTCTGCCAGGTGCATAGCCACCTCCTGTTCCCTGTCAGATGATGTCGCCCCCTTTTGCTCAGAATCTTCCAAGGCGCACCACCATGCTTACAACAAACCCTGTGTCCTCATGTGGGCCGCAGCGCTGAGGGAGACCTGGCCCTGCTCGCTTGCTCTTCTCCATCAGGCTGGGCTGTGGCTGCTTGGACCCGCCGAGCCTGTCCCCACCACAGGACCTTGCAGGTCCCCTGCTTCCCTTCATTCAGGAATCTGCTCAGAGTTCATCTTTTCAAGCGGGCCTCCCCAACCATCCTTTCAGAATCTCTCACTCTGCTTTCTTTTTCTCCAAAACACTTATCTCCTCCACATGAGATTTTATTATGGATGATGCATATGTTAAACAGGCAGGAATGCTCTCTCTGTGTCTCTGGTCCCAGCACCTAGAACATACCTGGCCTATGACCCACCCTCAAATATTTGTGGATTGAGTGATGGACTGTGGTCAGGGCAAGGAGGTCTCCCAGGGACCACGGAGGTTGTCAGCATCTCTGGGGGTGGCCAGGCCTCAGGAGGCTGCTCCTCCCTGATGGGCTCTGGCAGAGCTGAGTTCTACAATGACGTCCTCCCCTTACACTCGCACACGCACGTACACGCACACACACACACACACACACACAGAGTCCTCCCCTGCCTCCACACACACTGTAAAAACAGCTTTACTGTTTTATGTCGTTTGATCTTCACAACTTCCCTTGATTTTGATGAAGGTAAAGTAAGGATTATGCTCTTCTTAGAGCTATCTTGAGGATTAAATGAGTTAATATTTGGAAAGTGCTTAGAGCAGTGCTTGGAAGACAGTAAGCCCTCCAATATCAACTTTTTGTTATTTTTAAGGCCCTGGAGGGGTGAAGTGACTCATCCAAGGTCACATGGCTAAGACGTGTGCAAATGGGGGGGGCTCACACCCAGGTCTCCTGACTCTTCAACCAGTGGCCTTTCCATTTCTCCTCGTTGCTGCTCCCCTGGAAGCCCCTTCCCTCTCCCTCTCCTTTCCTGGCATTTGAGAGGCTGCTCCCTCTCAAGCCCTGGCGGCGTCACAGAGGGCTTGGCCAATCCACAGAGGATCCTCCTACCATACATACCCTAGGACTTGAAGGCATGCTAAGTCCCAAGCTCCAGGTATCACAAAGTTCACAGGAACCTTCTCCCTTGAGTTCTTGAGGTCGGCACTAAGGCGAGTTCTGCAATGCCTGGCAACTGCATGACCCCATGGAGGAGAGGGAGGGAGGGAAAGAGTCAGACCTCTAGGTCTTTGCTTTGAATACTAGGACTGACTGCTCCTGGGAACCTGCCTACCCAGCAAGCAGACCTGTGAGCCAGCTCACTCCACTGCCCCCACTGATTGCTGTCTACTCCTCCCAGCTCCCACACCCTGCCATGCTCCCTCCCGGGCTCTCACCATTTCACAGAGGGGAAGCCTGAAGTCTAGAGAGGACCACTTGCTGAGGGCCACATAGTGAGCTGGCCAAGAATAAAATGCACGTGTCTGGCAGGGGAAGCACTGGGCTCCCCAGCTGGCTCTGCTGATTTCTGGCTGTGCAATCTTGAACAGGTTTCTGAACCTCTCTGAACCCCATTTTCTTCATCTGAAGAATAGGAATAATAATGTCCACCACATTGGTTTGTTTTTGAAGCTAGAATGAGACAACTGGCATAAATCACCTGCACAGTGCCTGGCACTAATAGATGCTCTGTATATGTTAGTTCCCTCCCTTTCTACTTTTCTCACAAATCTAGAAGAGGCAGTTGAGTTGGGGGTGGGGTGGAAAGCTAAACAAAGCAGAAAGCTCATTGAAAGATCCAGTCTCCAGGAGCCTCTCAATCAGTGCAACTGCAGATCCAGGCCACAGTATCATCGCTTAACCAATTTTGTAGGGGGGAAAAAGAAATCAGAGGATAGCTACAAATGAAAACCAAACAGAACAAAACCAATACTCATTTATCTAGAACTAGTTTGCTGTCAGAGGAGGGACCAGTCCCTCCACCCGAGGACCTGTCAATTCCAACTGTGCAGAAAGATGACAGGCAAGAGATTCACTGTCTTCCTGAGCCTTGGAGGATGAGGGAGAAGAAGAGAAGGGGGGAGTTCAGCCAAAGAAGCAAGAGAGAGGCCCCCGCCAACCTGGATGATAGAGGTGTTGGGCAGCACCTGGTAGACACTGTGATTTTCCCTCATCTGTCTGGGGAGCCATGCTCAATTTGAAAAGACCTTTCTGGTTCTGCCAAAAGGTCCAGGAAGGTCCAGGGAAGCAGAGCTATTCATTGGCTGAGGTGTGAACCCCAGGGCAGGGCTTCCATGAACTGTTGGGCAGGTTGTACACAGCACAAAGACTCCTAGCCAAGAGGGCAAGTAAGAGTTGTTTTCTAACATGTTTTCCCAGAGGAAGAGGTATCCTTACCCTTGGATGAGGCTGAGAAGCTTCTTACATTGGGAGTAAGTCTGCTTGGACTCAGGGTATGGGGAGGGAGGGAAAACTTCTTCAAATCAACCCAGGAGCCTAGGTGTTTTAAGAACTTGTCATATTGCATTCTCATCTGTCTCTCTTACTAGAACTATGAGCTCCTCCAGGGCAAAGCAGTATCCTCATTTTTTTTTTTGGAATTGTCCATGTTTATCCCAGTACTGGGCACTTGATGATTGTTGAATGAATGAATGAATGAATCTGGGATGGACAAGAGGGGAGGAATAGGGAGAGATGAGGGAGAGTGAAGGAGGAATAAGCGTTGAGAAGGAGGGAAGAAGGGGAAAGTGTAATGAGGAACTAGGGAGAACATGCAAAAGATGAACAAAAAGGAGATCCAACTGAAGGGCAGGGGCAGGGCTGGAGAGATGGAGAGTGAGGCTGAGAAGGTTCAGAGGCAGGGAGCAGGGCAGGGCTGGAGGCTGAGGAGCTTGGAGGTCTGACAGGCCTGAGGTGGTGGGAAGTTTGGGATCCCTGCCTCTGATCCTGAGGTCACTGCCTGAGCTCCTGGTGAGCCACGCTCATCAGCAAGCCTAGGATGTTGTTCACAATCCTGACCTGGAGGTCAAGGCCATGAGCTCTTAGTGACTCCTGCTCCATGGGTTATTGATGAGGGAGCAAGTGACAGAAGGTGCCCTATATCCTGGAGCATCATTCTTAGGACTCCACCTTTGCTGTTTCTTCTTTTAAAGCAGCTAAAAACTTGGTAGCTGAAGCCCTGCAGGGTCCTGGTCTGATGGGGTGACTTGGGATACCCTTTTCATCTCTTGGAGTCAAGGCATTTTATAACTGGCGCTGGGATCTTTGCTGATTCCAGCTCATGGGGCTTTCTACTGGGCCAGATTGGAACCAGGGGGTGTAATTATGTTCCTGCTTTTGGTCTCAGGCTCCGTGGGTTCCGGGGGTGGGTGTGGATTCTGGCTCTGCCACTTACTTACTGAGTGACCTTGTAGAAGTTAGTTATAATATATATACTTTAATTCCTAGAGCAACACTAAAAAAAGCTATAAAAAGAGATATTGTAAAATGTACAATAGATAAATTTAAGTTAAATACAAAAAATGTTTACCTAACCCAAAATACGTCAGAAAAGGAGGAAATAGAGAAACAAATACCAAAAGAATAGAGGGATTAAACAGGAAACTGATAAAATGGTATGTCTAAAGCCAAACATATCAATAATTATATTAAATGTAAATGATCTGAACACACCCATTTAAATGTAGAGATCATCAGAATGGATTAAGAAAAAACCCTGGCCCAAGTATATGCTATCTTCAAGACATTCACATCAAATATATTGATGTAAACTGGTTAAAAGTAAAAGGATGGAAAAATATATACCATGCAAATACTAATCAAAAGAAAGCTGGGTTGCTTTGTTAATATCAGATGAAGTAGACTTCAGAGCAAAGGAAATTAACAGGGATAAAATGGGTTTTTACATAATGATAAAAGCATTAATTCACAAAGAAGACAAAAAAAAAGTCTAAATGTGGATTCATTTAACATCAGAGCAAAAACTTACAGAACCAGAAGGAGAAATAGACAAACCCATAATTATAACTGGAAACATTAAAACTCCTTTCTCAGTTATTGAAAGAACTAACAGACAAAAAAATCAGTAGAAATGAACAACACAATCAATCAACTGGATCTAATAGTTATTTGCATAACATTCAACCTAACTAAAGTAGAATGTACATTCTTTTCAAGAGCACATGGAACATTCACCAAGATAGGGGAAATACTGGGTCGTAAAACAAATCTTATCAACATTAAGTAGAAATTATACAAAATATGTTCTCTGACCATAATGGAATTAAACTAGATATCAATAATGAAAAGATAACAGGAAAATCTCCAGATACTTTGAATTAAACAACATACATTTAAATAATCCATGAGTCAAATCAGAATCCTCAAGGGAAATTAGAAAATAGTTTGAACGGAATGAAAATGAAAACACAACATATCAAAATTTGTGGCATGCAGTTAAAGCAATAGTAAGAGGAATATTTATAGCATTCAACACATATTGGGAAGGAAGAAAGGTTTTAAATCTATAATGTTAGGTTCTGTCTTAAGAAACTAGAAAGGGAAGAGCAAATAAATTGAAAGCAAGCAGAAGGAGGAAGATAAAGCACAAATCAATCAATCTGAACCCCGTTCAATGATATTGAAAACAGAAAGACAATAGAGAAAAATCAATGAAATCAGAAGCTGGTTCTTAAAAATATCAATAAAATTGATAAACCTCTAGCAAGACTGATAAAGGAAAAAAGAGAGAGGGAGGGAAAGAGAAGCCAAAATTACTACTATCAGGAATAAGAGAAGGGATATCACCACAGACATTAAAAGGATATTAAGGGAGTAATATGAACAACTCCAGTCACATAAATTTGACAACTTAGATGAAATGGATCAATTCTTCAAAAATCACAAGCTATCAAAATGCACCCATGACAAAATAGATAACCTAAGCAGTCCTATAGTTATTAAAGAATTTGAATTTTTACACAGAAAATCTTTCAAAAAATACATCTCCCAGTCAAGATGATTTGTCTGTCAAATTCTTCCAAACATTTAAAGAAGAAATAACAAATTCTACCCAATCTCTTCTGGAAAATACTACCCAACTCATTTTGTGAGGCCAGGATTATCCTGATACTAAAACCAGACATACAAAGCATAAAAAAAGAAAACTATAGATTGATTTTCTTCATGAATACAGATACAAAATTTCCTAACAAAATATTAGCACATTGATTCTAACAATACATGAAAAGGGTAATACACTGTGACTAAGTGCGGTTAATTACAAGAATGTCAAACTGGTTAGATATTTGAAAATTAATAAATGTCAGCCACCATATTAACAGTCTAAAGAAGAAAAATCACATGATCATATAAACCAATGCAAAAACACATTTAACAAAATAGAATATTGATTTATGATACAAACTTTCAGGAAACTAGGAATATAAGGGAACTTCCTCAACCTGATAAAGGATCTCTATAAAAAAAACCCTACAACTAATGTTAGACCCAAACGGTCTACGAGGGATTCCAACTCGCCCAAGAACCGCCAAGAGTCGAGAGCCGCTGCAACACGCAAGAGGTTTATTAGGAGCCGATGCACCGGGGTTCCCTGAACCTCACGCAGGAGGCCGATGGGGAACCCCTAAAAGCGGAATCACATACTTTTTATAGGTTTATTTACTCATAGGGCGGGTATATTCTCACAATGATTGGGTAAATGTGGTGACTTTTGAATTCATTGGCTTAGGAACTTTTGTCCCACCTTCTGGCCGTTATAGTTGTCTGTTCATTGTGGCGGTTAGGGCGTATACCTGTTACGGGCAACTGGAAAATTACCCGCTGTCTGGCAAGTCCCCGTCAACTGAAAAACTCCAAGAATTGGTTTCGATAGGGAGAAGGAGTGGCGCACGATAGGGAGAAGAATTGGTTTCGATAGGGAGAAGGAGTGGCGCACGATAGGGAGAAGAATTGGTTTACGGGAACAAGTGAGGGGGTGGAAAGTCCCTAAAGGCCCCACACTAACATCATACTTGATGGTGAAAATAGAATGTTTTCCCCCTAAGATCAGCAACAAGTCAAGGATGTTCACTCACCACTGGAAGTTCTAGCCAATGAAATCAGGAAAGAAAAAGAAATAAAGGCATGCAGATTGAAAAGTAATAAAGATAACTGTCCCTACTGAAGGACCAAATGTATGTCTATGTAGAAAATTCTAAGGAATCTACAAAAACAAAGACTCCTACAACTAAGTGGCAGTTTAGCAAGGTTGCAGGATACAAAATCAACACAGAAAATCAAACATATTTCTAAAAACGAGAAACAAATAATTGGACACCAAAATTTAAAAAGTGTCATTTATAATAATAGCTTAAAAAATATGAAATACGTATAAATTTAACAAAATGTGCAGAGGTTTAGCATGCTGAAAATTACGAAATGCTGATGAAAGAAATCAAAGAAGACCTAAATAAATGGAGAGACATATAATGTGGATGTATTGGAAGATTCAAAATAATAAAGAAGTCAATTTTCTCCAAATATATCCGTCTATATTGATTTAAGGCAATTCCAATGAAAATCCAGCAGAATTTTTCTTGTGGCGATAAATGGAATATTTATAAATGGAATATTTCCTGCCATATCAATAAACAAAGGATGTTACAGTCATCAATGATTGCAACCCTCTAACGTGAGCTGGTGAGCCCCAGAAAATCAGGGCTGAATAGAATACCTGCCATCAAGCAGCCATCAGACTGCATCCACTCCCTGCGGTGAGCCCTGAGGAAACTCAGGATGTGAAAATACAGGATACTGGCCCCAGATAGCTGAGGTGCATGTCAAAGGAATGATTTCTGTGAGCCCAGACTCTTGAATCTTCCCATACATTGAAAAGCGCTAAATTCCTTAACTTGAGATATCTGGTTTTCTTTCATTAACAATAATCTTTTGACATTCTGACTACCTACCCTTTTGTTGCAAAACTCCTATATGTCCTGACTCCTCCCCCTGCCTCCTCTCAGAGTTACCTGAAACGCTGTCTCCTGGGCTGCAGTCCTTATTTTGCCCCCAATAAAACTTAAGTCACAATGCTTACGTTGTGCATTTTTTTAAGTCAACAGTGGATATAGATGAGCTGATTCTACCATTTTTATGGAAACGCATAGGAAGTAGAAGAGCCAAAAGAATTTAGAAAAAGAAGAATAAAGTTGGAGGACTCACAGTACCCAATTTTAAGACAATATAAAGCTTATACAGTAATCAAGGCAGTGTGACAATGGTAAAAATAAAGATACATATGCAAGAAAAAAAACATAGATTAATGGAGCAGCATAGAAAGTCCAGAAACAGACCTATACAAATAAGATCATTTGATTTTTGACAAAAATGCAAAGGCAATTCAATGGAGAAAGGATAATTGTTTTTTTTTTCCTCTATAACTGATATTGTAATAGTTGGGCATCCATATGTACAAAAGTGATCCTTACCCTGAGCTTCATACCTTACACAAAAATTCAATAAAAATGGAGCATAGATCTAAATGTAAAACATAAAACTATAAAACCTCTAGAACTCAAAGGAGGAAACTTTAGTGATTTGGGGCTAGGCAAAGAATTCTTTGATATGACACCAAAAGCATTATCTATAAAATAAAAATTTGATAAATCAGACTTCATCAAAATGAAAAATTCTTGCTAAGTGAAAGACACTACTAAGACAAGATACTAGACTGGGAGAAAATATTTGCAAATCACATATCTGGTGAAGGATTTGTAATATATGTATATATATATATGTCTCAAAACTCAATAATAAACAAACAACTTGATTAAAAAATGGGCAAAAGACATCTCATCAAAGAGAATATATAGATGGCAAGCAAGCACATGAAAAGATGTTTGACATCCTAGCCACTATGGAACTGCAAATTAAAACCACATTGAGATACTATTACCTACCTATTAGAATGGCTAAAATAAAAAATACTGACAAAAAATAAGCGCTGGTGAAGATAGGGAGAAACCGAAACTCTCATACATTGCTGGTGTATGCAAATGGTACAGTCACTCTAGAAAACAGTTCGGCAGTTTGTTATAAAACATACACATCATACAACCCAGCATTCCCACTCCTAGGTATTTACCCTAGAGAAATGGAAACTTACGTTCACACAAAAACCTGTATTTGAGAGTTTATAGCCGCTGTACTCATAATCACCCAAAACTGGAAACAGTCCAATTGTCCTTCGATGGGTGAATGAATGTAGTACATCCATAGAATGAGATACTCCTCAGCAGTAAGAACTACTGATACATAAAACACTTTACATGAGTCTTGAAGGCATTATGCTGAGTGAAAAAAACCAGTCTCACAAGGTCACATATTATGTGATTCTATTTATATGACATTCTGGAAAGGGCAAAATTATAGTGAAAGAGAACAGATTAGTGGTTGCCAAGGGATAGGAGTGGGAAAAATACTTAAATACAAAGGGGCAGCATGAGGATTTTCTGGGGTGATGGAATTGCTCTGTAGCCGTGGGAACATGAATCTATACGAGTTAAAATTCAAAGAACTGTAATCAAACAAAAGCTAATTTTATTCTATGTTAACAAATTTTTTAAAAAAGGAAAGAGAAAAGAAGTTAAAAGGGTAGCAGTACCCTGGCAGGCCAGCATGCTGGAGTCTCTAGGGATGGGAGAACAGAGTTGCAGAGGGATGTGAAATCACAGGTCCAGCCACCCTCCCCATCAGGAGGTCCCATTCCAGAGCCAAGCCTTGGAGGTACTAGGTTTTATTGTCATAAGGAAAACAATTTCCTTTCTGATTACCACTTCCCATTATCACCATCCATCTGGTCCAGCTTGGGGGCCCTGGGAAACCCAACATTATCTGATTTCACACATTAAAAATATCCATTAAAAAAATCATGGATATTTGTCTCCTCTATCTCAGCTTCCTCTCAGGGAATCTTCTCCTGCTGTTACAGCCACAATTTCCCATGTTAGAAAACAGGGTGGGGCTTCCCTGGTGGCGCAGTGGTTAAGAATCTGCCTGCCAATGCAGGGGACACAGTTTCAAGCCCTGGTCTGGGAAGGTCCCACATGCCGTGGAGCAACTAAGCCCGTGCGCCACAACTACTGAGCCTGCGCTCTAGAGCCCGTGAGCCTCAACTACTGAGCCCACATACCACAACTACTGAAGCCCGTTGGCCTAGAGCCCATGCTCCACAACAAAAGAAGCCACTGCAGTGAGAAGACTGTGTACCGCAACAAAGAGTAGCCCCTGCTCGCTGCAACTAGAGAAAGCCCAGACACAGCAACGAAGACCCAACACAGCCAAAAAAAAAAAAGAAAACAGGGTGATATTTTGATGCTTCCTTCCTCACCCGACCTCTGTAAGTCAATTAGAAGTCCCTTAATCTGTTCTGAATCTCCATTGCCATCTCCCCCAATTCAGGCCACAATCCCTGCCTTCCCTGCTCTGGACCATGGTAACAGCCTCTCACTGCCCTTCCCACCACGGTCCTGCGGCTTCCATCCCTTCTCCACACTGTAGCCAGAATGCTCTTTCTGAAGCATCACTTCCTCATCTCCCTGCTTAGAGCCACACAGGTCCTGGGTGGGGAAGCACAACTTCTCTAGCCTGGCCCTGGGGGGGTCTGTCCCCTTCCAACCTCAGTTTCATTTCAGGCTCTCTAGCCAATGCCTTCTCCTGGGAGTTTGAGCCCCACCCATTCTCCTCTTGCACTGTTCCCTTTGCTTGGAATTACCTCCCACCCCCTTTACTTGGTTAGTTCCCACTCTTTTTTCAGTCCCACCTTGGATATTTTTTCCTCCTGGAAGTTTTCCTTGACTTCATCCTATAGCCCAGTAAGTGCCTGATATTAAGCTTATGATGGCCAAGGTATCCATTTCACAAGACGTCCATCTTGAATAAACATAGTGCCAGCTTATGACACAGCTACTAACACAACAACCAGATAAGGAATATAAGGAATTAAGTTGCCCCACCCAGGAAGGGCTCTTTTTCAGAAAGCCCTGGGTAACGTAGATAATACACTGCTTGAAAGGCCCTGCTTATCCCTTCCCACATACTAATGCCTGCTCTTATGCTTTAAATTACCCATAAGGAGCCAACCCAGAAAACCCTAGATACTCCACATTTGGACCCTAATAAACAGAGCCCCGGGTCTGTACTCTCTCTCTCCCCACGACATCACTGTATGGCCCTCCAGCGTGCTGTGTACCTTCCAAGACATGTGAGTGATACATCTTCAAAGTTCCCTGGTGGTTTTTACTGAAGTGAGTGTCCTGGGATGACAATTAGAACCACAAGGGCCAGTCCAGCCACAACACTAGCCCTGGTGGGGGAAGTGTCTATGGGGCTCGTTAGGAATAATATGGGCCAGGTGAAGGCCTCAGGCATTCCTAGCTGAGAGCATCCCCATCTATAGGCTGGAATGGACAAAACAGTACATCTCTCTGGGGCCCCTGGGCCCTCTATACCTGCCTCCTTTACCTCATTTTTAGAGGGTATTGAAGTAGTCTGTTAACGTTTGAAGGTGCTTTGGGAGCAGAGTCTGGTCTGGTCTCCCATTCTTTCCACAGCACATGCCTGTTGCAGGCACTCAGTACCCGTTTGTTGACTGAAGGAGTAACATCAGGCCTCTGTCTATGTTAATCCTGGGAAGAGGGGGATTTCACAGCATCAGGTGAGTCTCAGGTGAACATCCATTGCATACACGCACATACATACACACGCCGTCTAGAATTTGCTGGTGACTGATGACTCAAGAGTCTACTAGGGACCATTTCCCAAACTGAGAAATGCTAGATCTCAAATATTAGAATGCTTATTTGCTATTAAAAACTTTTCGTGTAAATTGCCTGGATTAAAAACAAATGAGGGGGGGGGACCTTGAAGATGGCGGAAGAGTAAGACGCGGAGATCGCCTTCCTCCCCACGGATACACCAGAAATACATCCACACGTGGAACAACTCCTACAGAACTCCTACTGAAGGCTGGCAGAAGACCTCAGACCTCCCAAAAGGCAAGAAACTCCCCACGTAACTGAGTAGGGCAAAAGAAAAAACAGAGACAAAAGAATAAGGACGGCACCTGCACCAGTGGGAGGGAGCTGTGAAGGAGGAAAAGTTTCCACACACTAGGAAGCCCCTCCGCGGGCGGAGACTGCGGGAGGCAGAGGGGGGAGTTTCGGGACCGCGGAGTAGTGCACAGCGACGGGTGCGGAGGGCAAAGCGGGGAGATTCCTGCACAGACGATCGGTGCTGACCGGCACTCACCAGCCCGAGTGGCTTGTCTGCTCACCCGCCGGGGCGGGCGGGGCTGCGAGCTGAGGCTCGGGTTTTGGTTTTGGACGGAGCTCAGGGAGAGGACTGGGGTTGGCGGCTTGAACATAGCCTGAAGGGGTTAGTGCACCACGACTAGCCGGGAGGGAGTTCGGGGAAAAGCCTGCACCGGCCGAAGAGGCAAGAGACTTTTTCTTCCCTCTTTGTTTCCTGGTGCGCGAGGAGAGGGGTTTAAGAGCGCTGCTTAAAGGAACTCCAGAGACGGGCGCGAGCCGCGGCTAAAAGCGCGAACCCCAGAGACGGGCGCGAGCCGCGGCTGAGCGCGCGAGCCCCCGAGACGGGCGCAAGCCGCGGCTGAAAGCGCAAACCCCAGAGACGGGCGCGAGCCGCGGCTAAAACCGCGGACCCCAGAGACGGGCGGGAGACGCTAGGGCTGCTGCTGCCGCCACCAAGGGGCCTGTGTGCGAGCACAGGTCACTCTCCACACCCCTCTTCCGCGGATCCTGTGCAGCCCGCCACTGCCAGGTTCCCGGGATCCAGGGACAACTTCCCCGGGAGTACGCACGGCGGGTCTCAGGCTGGTGCAACATCACGCCGGCCTCTGCCGCAATGTCACGCTGCCTCTGCAACCGCAGGCCCGCCCCGCACGCAGTGCCCCTCCTTCCCCCATCCCCCAACCCCCGGCCTGAGTGAGCCGGAGGCCCCGAATCAGCGGCTCCTTTAACCCCGTCCTGTCTGAGCGAAAAAACAGACGCCCTCCAGCGACCTACACGCAGAGGCAGGGCCAAATCCAAAGCTGAGCTCCTGTGAGCTGTGAGAACAAAGAAGAGAAAGGGAAATCTCTCCCAGCAGCCACAGAAGCAGCGGATTAAAGCTCCACAATCAACTTGATATACCCTGCATCTGTGGAATACCTGAATAGACAAGGAATGATCCCAAATTGAAGAGGTGGAATTTAGGAGCGAGATCTATGATTTTTTTCCCTTTTCCTCTTTTTGTGAATGTGTACGTGTATGCTTCTGTGTGAGATCCTGTCTGTATACTCTTGCTTCCACCATTTGTCCTAGGGCTCTATCCGTCCATGACTTTTTTTTAAAAATTCTTTTTCTTAATAATTAAGTTTAATTGTAATAACTTTATTATACTTTACCTTCGTTCTTTCTTTCTTTCCTTCCTTCCTTCCCTCCTTTAGACAACGAATCACCCCAAATTGAGGAGGTGGTCTCAGGGAGCAGGATTTATGATTTTTCCCCCTTTACCTCTTTTTGTGAAGGTGTATGTGTATGCTTCTGTGTAAGATTTTCTCTGTATAGCTTTGCTTCCAACATTTGTCCTAAGGTTCTATCCGTCCCTTTTTTTTTTTTTCTAAATATTTTTTAATTCAATAACTATATTATACTTTATTTTATTTTTACTGTATCATCTTTCTTTCTGTCTTTTTTCCTTCTTTCCCTCCTTCCTTCCTCCCTCCCTCCCTCCCTCCTTTCTTTCCTTCTTTGCTTCTTTCTTCCTTCCTTCCTTTCCTCCTTTCCTTCTTTCTTTACTCATACTTCTACTAATTCTCCCTACTTTTTCTCCCTTTTATTCTGAGCTGTGTGGATGAAAGGCTCTTGGTGCTCCAGCCAGGAGTCAGGGCTCTGCCTCTGAGGTAGGAGAGCCAACTTCAGGACACTGGTCAACAAGAGACCTCCCAGCTCCACATAATATTAAACGGTGGAAATATCCCAGAGACCTCCATCTTAACACCAGCACCCAGCTTCACTCAACGACCAGCAAGCCACAGTGCTGGACAACCTATGCCAAACAACTAGCAAAACAGGAACACAACCCCACCCATTAGCAGAGAGGCTGCCTAAAATCATAATAAGGCCACAGACACCCCAAAACACACCACCAGACGTGAACCTGCCCACTAGAGAGACAAGATCCAGCCTCATCCAGCACAACACAGGCACTAGTCCCCTCCACCAGGAAGCCTACACAACCCACTGAAACAACCTTAGCCACTGGAGACAGACATCAAAAACAACGGGAACTACGAAAGTGCAGCCTGCAAAAAGGAGACCCCAAACACAGTAAGATAAGCAAAATGAGAAGACAGAAAAACACACAGCAGATGAAGGAGCAAGATAAAAACCCACCAGACCTAACAAATGAAGAGGAAATAGGCAATCTACCTGAAAAAGAATTCAGAATAATGATAGTAAGGATGATCCGAAATCTTGGAAGTAGAATGGACAAAATGCAAGAAACAGTTAACAAGGACCTACAAGAACTAAAGACGAAACAAGCAACGATGAACAATGCAATAAATGAAATTAAAATCACTCTAGATAGGATCAATAGCAGAATAACTGAGGCAGAAGAACGGATAAGTGACCTGGAAGATAAAGTAGTGGAAATAACTACTGCAGAGCAGAATAAAGAAAAAAGAATGAAAAGAACTGAGGACAGTCTCAGAGACCTCTGGGACAACATGAAACGCACCAACATTCGAATTATAGGGGTTCCAGAAGAAGAAGAAAGAAAGAAAGGGACTGAGAAAATATTTGAAGAGATTATAGTTGAAAACTTCCCTAATATGGGAAAGGAAATAGTTAATCAAGTCCAGGAAGCACAGAGGGTCCCATACAGGATAAATACAAGGAGAAACACGCCAAGACACATATTAATCAAACTGTCAAAAATTAAATACAAAGAAAGCATATTAAAAGCAGCAAGGGAAAAACAACAAATAACACACAAGGGAATCCCCATAAGGTTAACAGCTGATCTCTCAGCAGAAACCCTACAAGCCAGAAGGGAGTGGCAGGACATACTGAAAGTGATGAAGGAGAATAGCCTGCAACCAAGACTACTCTACCCAGCAAGGATCTCATTCACATTTGATGGAGAAATTAAAACCTTTACAGACAAGCAAAAGCTGAGAGAGTTCAGCACCACCAAACCAGCTTTACAACAAATGCTAAAGGAACTTCTCTAGACACGAAACACAAGAGAAGGAAATGACCTATAGTAGCGAACCCAAAACAATATATAAAATGGAAATAGGAACATACATATCGATAATTACCTTAAATGTAAATGGACTAAATGCTCCCACCAAAAGACACAGATTGGCTGAATGGATACAAAAACAAGATCCTTATATATGCTGTCTACAAGAGACCCACTTCAGAACTAGAGACACATACAGACTGAAAGTAAGGGGATGGAAAAAGATATTCCATGCAAATGGAAACCAAAAGAAAGCTGGAGTAGCAATTCTCATATCAGACAAAATAGACTTTAAAATAAGGACTATTAAAAGGGACAAAGAAGGACACTACATAATGTGCTACCAGAAAACTACTAGAGCTAATCAATGAATTTGGTAAAGTAGCAGGATACAAAATTAATGCACAGAAATCTCTGGCATTCCTATATACTAATGATGAAAAATCTGAAAGTGAAATCAAGAAAACACTCCCATTTATCATTGCAACAAAAAGAATAAAATATCTAGGAATAAACCTACCTAAGGATACGAAAGACCTGTATGCAGAAAATTATAAGACACTGATGAAAGAAATTAAAGATGATACAAATAGATGGAGAGATATACCATGTTCTTGGATGGGAAGAATCAACATTGTGAAAATGACTCTACTACCCAAAGCAATCTACAGATTCAATGCAATCCCTATCAAACTACCACTGGCATTTTTCACAGAACTAGAACAAAAAATTTCACAATTTGTATGGAAACACAAAAGACCCCGAATAGCCAAAGCAATCTTGAGAACGAAAAAAGGAGCTGGAGGAATAAGGCTCCCTGACTTCAGACTATATTACAAAGCAACAGTAATCAAGACAGTATGGTACTGGCACAAAAACAGAAAGATAGATCAGTGGAACAGGATAGAAAGCCCAGAGATAAACCCACGCACATATGGACACCTTATCTTTGATAAAGGAGGCAGGAATGTACAGTGGAGAAAGGACAGCCTCTTCAATAAATGGTGCTGGGAAAACTGGACAGGTACATGTAAAAGTATGAGATTAGATCACTCCCTAACACCATACACAAAAATAAGCTCAAAATGGATTAAAGACCTAAATGTAAGGCCAGAAACTATCAAACTCTTAGAAGAAAACATAGGAAGAACACTCTATGACATAAATCACAGCAAGATCCTTTCTGACCCACCTCCTAGAGTAATGGAAATAAAAACAAAAATAAACAAATGGGACCTAATGAAACTTCAAAGCTTTTGCACAGCAAAGGAAACCATAACCAAGACCAAAAGACAACCCTCAGAATGGGAGAAAACATTTGCAAATGAAGCAACTGACAAAGGATTAATCTCCAAAATTTACAAGCAGCTCATGCAGCTCAATAACAAAAAAACAAACAACCCCATCCAAAAATGGGCAGAAGACCTAAATAGACATTTCTCCAAAGAAGATATACAGAATGCCAACAAACACATGAAAGAATGCTCAACATCATTAATCATTAGAGAAATGCAAATCAAAACTACAATGAGATATCATCTCACACCAGTCAGAATGGCCATCATCAAAAAATCTAGAAACAATAAATGCTGGAGAGGGTGTGGAGAAAAGGGGACACTCTTGCACTGCTGGTGGGAATGTGAATTGGTTCAGCCACTGTGGAGAACAGTATGGAGGTTCCTTAAAAAACTACAAATAGAATTACCATATGACCCAGCAATCCCACTACTTGGCATATACCCTGAGAAAACCAAAATTCAAAAAGAGTCATGTACCAAAATGTTCATTGCAGCTCTATTTACAATAGCCAGGACATGGAAACAACCTAAGCGCCCATCATCGGATGAATGGATAAAGAAGATGTGGCACATATACACAATGGAATATTACTCAGCCTTAAAAAGAAATGAAATTGAGCTATTTGTAATGAGATGGATAGACCTAGAGCCTGTCATACAGAGTGAAGTAAGTCAGAAAGAAAAAGACAAATACCGTATGCTAACACATATATATGGAATTTAAGGGAAAAAAATGTCATGAAGAACCTAGGGGTAAGATAGGAATAAAGACGCAGACCTACTGGAGAACGGACTTGAGGGTATGGGGAGGGGGAGGGGTGAGTTTTGACAGGGCGAGAGAAAGTCATGGACATATACACACTAACAAACGTAGTAAGGTAGATAGCTGGGGGGAAGCAGCCGCAAGGCACAGGGATATTAGCTCGGTGCTTTGTGACAGCCTGGAAGGGTGGGATGGGGAGAGTGGGAGGGAGGGAAACGCAAGAGGGAAGACATATGGGAACATATGTATATGTATAGCTGATTCACTTTGTTATAAAGCAGAAACTAACACACCATTGTAAAGCAATTATACCCCAATAAAGATGTTTAAAAAAAAAAAAAAAAAAAAAAAAGAGTCTACCAGGGAAGTGGGGAGAAGATACCCACACCCCTTCCTCACTGCAAACCATCTGTGGCCGTGTAGGAGGATTCTGGGCTGGGTCAGAAGCCTGGGGTGCGAGAGCTGGCTCTCCCATCAGCTCCCACTGTGACCTGGAATAAAGCACTGCCTCTCTCCAGGCCTCAGTTTTCCATCTGTCCAGTGGAACCAGTGAAACCTGCCCAGCCTGAGTCTCAGATGGCCTGGGACGGCAGGTCTGAAAGCTGGGTGGGAACTTTCAGCCTGGATCAGTGGGATGACCCAGAGGGCAGGCTCTGCGTGGGAAACTCATCAGTGGTTAACAGAGGGTTGCCCATAGTCACTCTCAAAATTCTCAGCCAAAGCTGGACAAGACGGAGGAATGTTTGCGGGATGGCAAACTCTCCTGGCCCCCATTTTCTGTCACACCCTCTTAATTGCAGGGTGGGCCGCTGCCATCTTCCCTCCTCCCTCACCAGCGTTTTGTTCAAACCCCTAATTTGTCAGTCAAGGAAGCAACAAAGCATTAGCAATGTGTGGAATGTGCCAGGCTAAAACGTGGCTTTCCTTCAGCCTGGGGCCTTGGTAGGAAGGGGCGTGGAGTAATTCCCCTGCCTGTGGACCTGGAGAGGAGGTCAGTGCCTTTCCCTTCTCACCCTTTCATTTCTGCACGGAGCTCAGGCTTCAGAATGAAGGCAGGCAGCCCGCGCGCAGTGGGCTAATGCTGTCCTCTGATAGTTGCCATTAATAAAACATTGCATTAAATCGGAGTTCGGAGGGGATAATTGGAGCCATTCATCATGTCTGCAGCTAGAGAAAGGGTTGGTTCATGGGCACAGAGGCTGGTGACCAGGCACTGAGGGGTGAGTTGAGAATTTGTGAGACTGGGGGAGCCTGGGGTGATGGTCCCCTGGGAAGAGGCCGGTGATCTAGGTTTGAAGCCTCTGTCCCTCCCTGGGGTTTTAAGGACCCTCCCTTTGGCCTAAACGGAGTCTCTGAGGCCAGGTTCTGCTGCCAGACAGGAGAGGTTGGAATACTGGCCCCACCACTTAGTACCTGGGTAGGTTCTCTAACCTTTCTGAGGCTCAGTTTCCTCATCGGTAAAACAGAGATAATGCAAACACTTACATCCATCCAGGGCCTTGCAAAGATTACCTGAGCTAACGCATTTGAAGTGCTTAGCAGTTACTTGGCACACAGGAAGGGCTCAGGAGAATTAGTTGTTATCTTTGTTAGTTTGGCTGGCTGAGGGGAGCATGGGGCATAAGATCTGTGCCACCCACTTCCAGGGTGAAGGGTCACAATTACAAAGTGGGGAAAGCACGCGTTTCATTCTCAAGCCGACCACTGGGCACTTTCAACCCTCACCACTCAGCTACTTCCTCACCATGAGACCATGGACAGGTCACACAACCCAGCTGACCCTATTTCCTACCTGCAAGATGGGCATGTCCCCAGCCACTTCACAGAGCTACTATTTAAGGGTCAAGTGTGAGAACGGGTGTATAGCTTCTAGCACAGCGCTTGTCACATGGTGGGACTCAATATGTAATGAGGCTCCTCCTGTCTCTTTTAGAAGAAAACTGCCTCCGATGTTAAGCAAAACATGGACTCTGTCAAGGTATGAACAGAGCAGAAAGATCAGTTGGACTCAAGTGGTGAATGTGGCTCAGGTTCAACTGTATCTAGGGGCTCAAATGATACCACCCATAGTAGATTGCATTCCTGGCCCCAAATCTTAACCCCTCTTTGTGTCCACTCCCTTGGTAATGGGACTCTACAGTTCCTTCCACTTAAGGGACAGAGGGGATTTCAGTTCCTGTGGACTCTGGGCTGGGCTATGTGACTTACTTTGGCCAATGGAATGGGGCAGAAGTGACAGTTCTGAGTCTAGTCTTGAAGAAATTGAATATTTCTCCTAACTCTCTTGCCCCTTTGCCATTCTTATGAGAAGAATGAGCTAGACTGCTGGCCCAAGGAGGATGAGAGCCACGTAAAGCTGAGCCACCCAGCCACCACTGCCTGCAACGGACTGGCCCTGCTGAGCCCGCCCCAGATCAGCCAAACAGCAGCCTGCTTGCACCCACTTAATCGCCTAAAGAATTCCACAGGGTAGGTACAATCATCCCATTTTGTAATTGAAGAGCTGAAGTTTAGAGATGAAATGTCTTGCCGACCCTAGAACCTGCATTTTGGACCACAGACCCAGAAAACTACCCGGAGATCATGTCCTCAACTGATGCGAAACAGCCTCCTCCAGACCTTTCTTACTCTGTTGACTGTCCTTACGGAAAGTGGCAGCCGGCACACAGCAGCTGCTTGATAAATGTCTCCTGAGTGGACAGATATCTTGTCCGGTAGCCTGTAACCCATGTAGGTGGGGAACGACCAAGCTTCACATCAGTGTCAGGCACATCGGAGGTCACGGTATAATGGGAGGAAGATCTCAGGGTGGGCAGTGGCTGTAGAATCAGTGGTCCCTCACTCTTTCTCCTCTGAATCTCATCTTTCCCTTGGTGACTTTGACCCATCCCTGCACTGTTGGTAATGCAATGACAAATATAGGCCCTGTCACTCTCCCCTCCACCCTCCAGGCCCCAGGCACTCTGGCCATCTCACGCTTCCTTCAGGAAGCCAAGCTTCTCTCCTCTTCCAGGCCTTTTGCCCGTGCTGTGCCCTCTGCCTGGGAGTCCTTCACACCCCCCAGATCTTCACAGGACCAACTCCTCCTTGTTTTTAGCATCTCAGCTCCAATGCTGCCTTCTCTTAGCGCCCCTTCCTGATCATGACGCCCAAATCACTCACCCTCTCCCATCACCCCCATCACTTTATTGCCTCCATAACACGATTACAGCCAGATGTCATCTTGTTTATTTATCAATACTTGTTTACCCATCTTCCCACTGTTCTATTCCCCACCATCTAGGACAGCGCTGGGCTCTCAGTTTTAGGTGCTCAATACACAACAGTTGAAAGAAGAAGTGGATGAAGGCTGCTTTAAGGTGAGGGCAGCAGGAAGTGGGATGGGGCAGGACAAGGTCTTCTTTTGGGGAGCTCCATTCCTTAACGGCATCTTGGCGATTGATTGTCAAGGCTGTTCCCCTTTGGGGCGCTCAGCAAAGAAGCAAATGAGCTGGAGTGGACACAGCCCATAGGAAACGTGGCTGGGACCGGGGAGCCTCGCCTAGTCCTCCCATACCAGGGAGACCCCTGCAGAAGCTGTTCATTTTGCAGGAAGCTTCTTTTCGAGGCTTTCCTAATCCCGGCCGGCCTCCCGGGGCTCCTCCTTGGCTCCTGGGCTGAGCAGGGCCAGGCTGGGCCGGGCAGGCTGATTTCTACTTTATTATGTGTTGACGACTCCCCCCTCCTCAGAATGATTAGATTTTAATAAATAACATTTCTCTCTGAAATTGTGCCATCATTAATTCTGCTTAGGTCTCCTTGGAGAAAATTTTGTGGAAACATTCTCAGTGTTGCTATTTAAAGCTAAATTACTTCAGCTGATTATTTCTGTCCAGGTACATTTGTGCCCAGGTGGAGGGGAAGCTAGGTTGGTTCTTGGGCCCCTCCCCTGAGGCCTTGACCAGAGTCCCTGCTGGCCCCTTGCTCTGTAGAGCTCAAGCTTAAGTCCTCCCTGGCAGGGGTGGAAGGAGTGAAGGGGGCCTGGACCCTGAATTGGGGGAGGGGGTGTGAGTCCTCCCACCCTCCCCTAAAGCAAGGGTGATATTGGGAGGACCCTTCTGCTGTTCTTCCCCCCACTCCCCTCACCAAGGCAGGTACAGTGCAGCATCCTTAGGGAAGCCACAGGGGTGATGCTGGGCTTTGTGGGGGAACATGTACCAGGCCGGGGTCCTACGAAACAGATGAATTCAGCGTAACCCACTAGGTTTCTATGTACCAATTCTGGGATCTATTTTAAAAATCAGAATTCTGAACCTCCCGGGAGGGCTTTGTGCAGCCAAAGTGGGTTCTATGGCACAATGAGGTTGGTAAGCAGGGGTCAGGCCGACAGCAGGGTCCTGAGCCCTAGAGCAGGTGTCTGAGTCAACTATGCTGGTGTAACGTTGCTGAGTTCTCTCTAATGGGGCAGGGCTGTGCAGAGCACAGCAGGTTTCTCTGTAACAAAGCAGGATTCTGTGAATTCAGATTTCTGCAAAATCGCCAAGGGTGTAGCACAACCAAGAATGGTTCTGAAGAAAAAGGCAGGATTCTGTGTAGCCGGGTGAGTTTCTGTATAACCAACTGCGGTGATTTAGAATAAAGGTGGTCCCTGTATATCAATATTGAAATCTATTTTTTTAAACATCTTTATTGGAGTATAATTGCTTTACAATGGTGTGTTAGTTTCTGCTTTATAACAAATTGAATCAGCTATATGTATACATATATCCCCATATCTCCTCCCTCTTGCATCTCCCTCCCACCCTCCCTATCCCACCCCTCTAGGTGGTCACAAAGCACCTAGCTGATCTCCCTGTGCTATGTGGCTGCTTCCCACTAGCTATCTATTTTACATTTGGTAGTGTATATATGTCCATGCCACTCTCTCACTTCGTCACAGCTTACCCTTTCCCCTCCCCGTGTCCTCAAGTCCATTCTCAATGTCTGCATCTTTATTCCTGTCCTACCCCTAAGTTCTTCATAACCAATTTTTTTTTTTTTGGATTCCATATATATGTGTTAGCATACGGTATTTGTTTTTCTCTTTCTGACTTACTTCACTCTGTATGACACACTCTAGGTCCATCCACCTTACTACAGATAACTCAATTTCATTCCTTTTTATGGCTGAGTAATATTCCATTGTATATATGTGCCACATCTTCTTTATCCATTCAGCTGTCGATGGACACTTAGGTTGCTTCCATGTCCTGGCTATTGTAAATAGTGCTGCAGTGAACATTGTGGTACATGACTCTTTTTGAATTATGGTTTTCTCAGGGTATATGCCCAGTAGTGGGATTGCTGGGTTGTATAGTAGTTCTATTTTTAGTTTTTTAAGGAACCTGTTTTTTAAAAAGCTGAGAGCCGAGTTCTGTGAAGCTGCGTGGAGTTCTGTAGCATCAAGTGGAATTCTGTGTGTGAGGGCAGGTGTCTGGGTCCACGGAGAGGTCTCTGTGGCAAGTGTGTGGTTATGTGTTTGGGGGTCAGAAAGCAGATTTCCATTTGGCAAAGAGGGGCTCTGTGTAAAGGCTGAATAGGGTTCTTCTAACAGATCGCAATCCTAAATGAGAAAGCAGCCCTTCCTGTGATCTCTGTGCAGCAAGCAGGGTCCTGGGTGACAGAGTGAGGCACGGCATGCCTCGGGTGACCCAGCCCAGGTCACGTGCCTGCAGCCTAGCTGCAAGGAAGACTGGCAATGTGATTATTTGACATTTTTAGTGTCCAGGGTGGGAAGCTGCTCTTGCCAGAAAAGTAGGGGACTCCTCAAACATAGGAAGGGGGTTCTAATGTTGGACAGCCAAAAGGAATGACATATTTCCATTGCTCCTGCCTTCAATCACACCAAAGTCTCCCTAACACAGGGCCTTTGCTTATGCTGTTTTTCTGCCCCATTCCCCACCTACCATTGACCAGTAAGCCCTCCACAGAGTCCAGGTCTCCATTTAAACACCATCATCTCCTGGAGGTTTGCCCTGCCCCTCCTCACACAGCCTCTCTATAGGCTCAGACAGCACCTGACTCTTTTCCTTCTTTGTACTTTATCACATTGTGTTTCAGTGTTTGTCCGTCTCCTCTCCAAAGGTTTTGGTCACCCCTGTGCCTAGACCTGGGCTTCAGTTCCTTAGAGAGGTGGCCCCTAAGTCTCCACCTCCAGCCCCCAAAACTCCCCTGCATCCTGGAGGTCGTGCACACCCCTCAACTCCATGGGTCCCAGACTGGGCTCATCACCTCCCCTCCCCTCCCAGGTGGCCTCATCTCCCCATCACGTCCTGTAACCAGCTCTGTCATCATTCTTCTCATCTTCCAAACAAGACTTCTTGGAGTCATCACACACTTCTCCATCTTCATCACCCTCCTCACTAACGCAGTCTCTTCATACTTAATGTCCCATTGGTCCATCCTTACCTCCACCCTCAGGTTTTACTGGAGCAGCTTGCATGTGCACATCACTTTACTCTATGCAAAAACCTTTCTCCTCGTGTTTTTTTCACTCCTCTCAATCAGGCTGCAGTGGTAGCTGTGGAGACTCAGAAAAAATAGTCTTATTTCAACTGAGATACAGCTTCAGTTGCTGTACCACAAGTCTAAGACAACAGTGGCTTGAACAAGATCAAATTTTCTTTTTCTTTCTTTCTTTCTTTCTTTCTTTCTTTCTTTCTTTCTTTCTTTCTTTCTTTCTTTCTTTCTTTCTTTCTTTCTCTCTCTCTCTCTCTTTCTTTCTTTTTCTTTCTTTCTTTCTTTCTTTCTTTCTTTCTTTCTTTCTTTCTTTCTTTCTTTCTTTCTTTCTTTCTTTCTCTGTCTCTCTCTCTCTCTCTCTCTCTCCCTCTCTCTCCCTCCCTCCCTCCCTCCCTCTCCCCCCCCTCTCTCTTTCTTTCCTTCTTTCTTTCCTTCCTCATGTTTATAGGCTGGTCTCTTGGTGTTGGGGATCCCTTCTATCTGACTGCTCCACCTTCCTCAGGGTGCTGCCCTACTTGACACGGGCAAGATGACTTACCAGCATGTCCACTGGGTCTGCCTTCCAGCCAGTTAGAAAGGAGGAGGGGAACTAGAGGCCTCCAGCCACCTTTCCTAAGAGCACAGCCCGAGGTGCACAAGCCCCTTCTCACAAGCAGCGTGGATTGAGCTGCAAGGGAGGGCTGGGAAATGTAGTTCATCCTGGAGGGCTGTGCGCCCAGCTAAAACCTGGAGCATCATCCATCACTTAGGGAAGAGGGAGAGACAACCAGCCATCTCCACTGCACAGATTTAAGGGACTAAAATAACAGACGCTAAAACCAGGCATTTATTGAGCAGGCATGTGCTCTCATTTGTACCTTTTGGCAACACTGCCAGCAGCTGCGATCATCTCCTCTTCACTGAGGAGGAAACTGGGGTGAGGAGGGGTCATTGAATGACTCACTCAAGATCGCAAAGCTCAAAAGTGACAAGATGGGGTCCACAGTGATGGCCCCTGAGGTCAGAGCCCAGGACTTTCCCATCACATCCCACAGAAGGGATATTCCAAGAAAGGAAGGGCATTGTCAGTTTTCCTCACGGCTTTATTCCCAGCACTTATAACAGTAGGGGGCGAATTACTAATATTTCTGGAATGAGTGAATTTCTGTTCTTTTCTTTCTGTTGGCACCTCAACCCAAGAGGAGGGACTTCCATTTTTTCTTGCCCTGTGGGAATGTGCCGGTGGGGTCTCCATTTCTTTACTTATTCCCTCCCATTGGGGGTACCCACCACTGCAACTTTGCTTTCCTTGCTCTGTGTATGTGTGTATGTGTGTGTGTGTGGTTGCATTGCACAGTGAGTCTGATTTTCAAGAGCGAGAACTCAGCCAAAAATAATTCTTGCTGTGTGGTTTCCTGGCCCTCAAACCGTATCTGCGTCTCACTCTTCATGGAACACAGCTTGGGAGTTAGAGGCTGAGTAATCGGAGGGAGGCTGTGCCTCTTGAATCAGTTTCTTCCTGGATATAACATTAATAGCTAACATTCATCAGTCCCTTATTGTGTACTGGCTCTGTTCTAGATGCTTTAAATGTACCGTATTTACTTCTCACCCAGTCCTTTGATTTGGGCACCTTTATTAGTTCTATTTTGCAGACAAGGAAACTGAGGCACAGAGGGTTAAATAACCTGCCAAAGATCAAACAGCAAGTGGTGGAACTGGGATAAACACCAAGCACACACCAGTGACTGCGACACTATAACTGTGTACAGTTGACAAGTTCTGGTTGTAGCTATGATGTATTTTGATTTGCAGTGAAACCCTTTCCCAGATAAGAAGACCGACGCTCAGACAAGCAGGTATGCTCCCCAATGGCCCAGCTTGCATCCGAGCCTCTCCAGGGCTCCATGTGGTCTATAGTTGGCTGCGGGTTTTAGGAGAATCTATCCCTGAGGTCCTTCAGCTCAGAAGGCAGGTCTCACTTCCTTCTAGGGGAGCATCCCTGCTTTCCTCGGGGATCCACGCCCCTAGCGGGCCTCCTTCCCTTCCCATTGTTGCAGCTGTGCATGGTGAGGGGGCATGATGGTGGATGGTGGGTGCTGAGTGGGGGAAGAAGGCTGTTTATTTACAATGTGACGATTTTGATGTATTTGCCAGTGGGAAGAACACCCCAGCACCACACAATTAAATTAAAAGCCCAGCGCTTGTGGGTGAAGCTCTTCTACAGCTGACTTAGAACCAAATGGATCAAAGAAAAACAATATAATTTGCAGAGGCTCCAGTTCCTCAGCCAGGCAAGTCCCCCCGCAGCTCTTAGATGCTGCTCTGGTGGGGTTGGGGGATTTGCAGCTCACCCAGGTGAGCACCCTGGCTAGGACACTGCTTAGGTGGGTGGTGAGGTTCCTGGGGGAAGCTCTGTGTGTACTGGCTTTCAAGGTGTGACGGGCCTCCCTGGGGCATCGTGGAACAGAAGGCGTCTGTGTTCTTGGTGAACTGCTCCATCTCCTCCCTGCTGCCAGGAGGGTGGCTGTTATTGTGGGCTTCTCCTGCCTTCCTCCTCTCTTTAGCCAGTTACTCATCAGGTCCTGTGGGTTTGGTTCTAGCATCTCTGTGCCTCTCCAGTCCATACCCTACCCTCTCCCCTCTGCTCATTGGGACATTCATCCTGTATCTCATCTGAAACATGGCAACAGCCTCCTACCTGGCCTCCCTGCCTCCAATTTTGCCCAGTTAGACCTACTCCACACTCAGCTTTTATTCTCCTCCCTGTACTGATCCCAAATTACTTGGTGTGTCATTCAAAGCCTTTGTATTCATCAGGCTTCTGCTGTGATGATGCTGTATAACGAACAGTCCCCCAGACTTCAATGGCTCGCAAACCCAAGCACTTATTTCTCTCACTCCTGAGTCTTCAGGTCGGCTAGGGCAGCTCTGTTTCAAGCTGCAGGCTGGGTTCAGGAATGTGACACATGGCTCTTGTTCTGGGACCAGCAACTACCCAAAGCATGCTCTTCCCATGCCAGATGGCACAAGCACAAGGCGCCAAGCTGACCCACATAAGCGAGATTAAAGTCTCTGCTCATGGCGAGTCCACTAACACTTCACTGGCCAAAGCAAGTCACGTGGCCAAGCCCAGTGGGGCAGAGAAATATACTCCACTTCCTCTAATAGGAGAGGGCAAGCTCCATGGCCAAAGGAGCAGATATGTGATTCTATTACAAGGAGGAACTGAAGAACTGGGAATAATAATACAGTTTGCCACAGTCCTTTACAACTGTGGTTCATGAAGGTATAGTCAGTCCCTGGACTAGTAAGTATCATCAGCCTCACCTGAACCCCACCCCAGACCTACTGAAGCAGAAACTCTGGGGGTGATGCAGGCTCTAGTTTGAGAGCCACAGGTGTACAACCAGGCTGCCCCTTTCTTTATCCCTGAGTGCCACAAGCTACGTCCCTTCCTGGAGCCTTTATCTTCTCTCCCTGCCGGAATGCTTCTCTCTCCTTCCTCCCTCACTTGGCAACTTCCTGTTTATTTTTCAAGGCTTGAGCCACATGTCCCCTCCTCCCGGAAGACTCTCCACCCCACCCCAACCCCAGACAGAATTAATCACTCCCTCCTCTGCATTTCCTCAGGATTCATACAGGCACACTCAATGTGCAGGCACCAGATTGTGTGACAACTCTGTGTTTGGGACAGGGGATCCCCCAGGGGCAGGGCCGTGTCTTATTGGCTGTTTCCTCCCCAGCACATTGCAGGTGCTTGGCACGTGATAAGCACTCGATAATGTTCACTGCTTTTGTTGCTGACTTTCAGGGACTGTTGCCAGGCTGAGTGGACACTACTATTTCTGCCTTAGGAATCCAGGCTTTCCAGAATGTTTGGTGGGGAATGTGGATGGAGGGCTAATGGGTGAGAGTGGGCAGGGCAACCCAGGCTGGGCCCTGCTCAGGCTCTAAGTGTGAGTAGGGAAGAGGTCCTGGATCCCAGTGTTGGGCAGGAAGCAGATGAGGAAAGCATCTGGTGCTCAGACACCCAGCAGCTGTCTGTGCTTATGGCAAAGCTGGTAGAGGCTCATCCAGGGAATTTTCAGGGCTAGGGAATCTCTGGTTGTTTGATTGTTTATTAGATATTGGAAAAGCTGACCGACCATCAGACTGGGGGATCTTGGGCAGAGCTGTCCCCTCCATCAGTGTAGGAGCACATCTGAGGTAAGGCTATGTCTCCTCTATCAGGCTGGGGCTCCTGGGAAGCATGAGTTGTCTCTTGTCTCTGCCCCATCAGACTAGGGGAACCCTGCTTCTCCAGTTGGGCCATGTCTTTCCCATCAAACTGAAGGCTCTGGTGCAAGGACTGGGTCTTTCCTACCATTCTTGGGCATCCCTGGGATGGGGTAGGGGTTGTGTCATTTTCAATCCTTAGATAGATGTCCCTTTGCTCCAATGAAAGAGGCAAAGCATCCTCAATTCACTTTCTATATCTGAGAGCCTTATAAGGATCCCTCTGCCTTCAACCCCGACATGTCTCCAGAGGAGCTTTCTCCTCCCTTCCCGAAACACCCTGAAAATGAGCGGTGAACCCAACGAAGAAGAGATTTCAGTAGCTGTGTGGAGGGGTGGCTGGGGGATTGGGGGCCAGGGAGGAGGGCAGATGCAGTAGGCCACAAAGAGCCCTTGACTCTCTAATCTTTCCCTTCTGGGCTGACAGGTACATTTCAAGGGAAATTGAATCTGCACATTTCAGCTGCATTTGCAGTTAACACATCTGGTTGGCCCTGGGCAGGAGGCTTTTGATGTCTGCATCTTGGTGCCCAAACCTTTTTAAGCCTCTTTTCTTTGAAGCCAGGGAAACTTGTGTTTCTGCCAAGGAGTAAACAGACTTGCATACCCTCTGGTGCCTCAGTCTTTGGAGACCTAGCTCCTAAGGGCCCTGTGGGCTGGGGTCCCCACTTTTTCATCCAGGACTTACTATGTGAAAACTTCTGGAGAACTGTCTTCGATAGAAGGGGATGGGGAGAAACCTGGTAGATTTCAGAATGGGACTCACCAGGCTCATCCTTCTAAGAAGCCAGCCAAGGGGGGTTGCCTCCTGCCAAGGCTTCTGGAGTGGCTTTTGCTTCCCCAGGATTTCATCAGCCTCCCTATCTCCCCACCTACCTGTAAAGTCACCCTTTAAAGTGGTGGGATTATTCGCAATATCGGCAATTGATGATCTCTCAATCTCATGGGAAGTATGAATAAGGCACCTTTAGAAGCTTGGCTGTGCAAAGGCAGCCCATGTTGAGGAGTTTTGGAAGCTCCTTTGGAAGAGATTTGTGCCCTGGAGCCCTCTGTATAGAAAATTTGCAAGAGACACAGGAAAACACCTTGACCCCTTCTTTCCAGGCCCGCTGCCTCTGCTGCCAGCCCCCAATCTCACCCCATCCCTTTCCCTACTCCTCTTGAGCCTCTGGAGGGAGATGTCCCACTTTTGGCCCTGACCTGCGGGGAGGTGGGCTGGGGGGAGGTGGGCATTAGCTGCTGCCATTGCTCTGATTGGAGCATTGGTGTCTTGATGGGAGGGGGTGGTGCAGACTTCTTGCCCTGCTTACTGGCCTGGCCTATGGACACTGAGATTCAGGGGGGCTCTTCTGAGGGCTGGATGGCTTTCAGAGCTTCAGTGGGGTCTGGGGCATCTCTCTGCACTGCTCCCCTGATCAGACATCTCCATGACCAGTGGGGGTACAGCTCTAAGAGGCTCCAACCCAGCTTGGTGCTTCGGGGTCTGGGGGGAGGTGGAGTCTGAGCCTAGTGAAAGGGGTCCTGAGGGATCTGAGGATGGAGGGAAGCAGCATTTCCATGGAAACGGGTCCCTTTCCATGTGGGTGGTGGGGAGACCCACTGTGGGCCTGGAGGAGGCCCCATTCCGATAGGGAAGGCACAGCTCTTTATAGGGGAGGAGGGGGCATCCTCGACTACACCATAGTGTCATAAACAGGAACAGCTGGACCTTGGCCCCAAGAGCTGTGGAGTAGAAATTGTTCCCCCTCTTCATTGTCTTATGGTGACTGAGATGGGAAGGGCAAGCTGATGAAGGGGCTATGTGGCTCTTCTGGGGCCTGAGCAACAGATGAGAATGACCTGCGGGATGTCTCGGGTTTGAACCATAAGCTGGCAGAGCTTCAAGAGTCTCCAGTCAAGGGTGGGGGGAGGGATAAGTTGGGAGACTGGGATTGACATATACACACTACTACATATAAAATAGATAATTAATAAGGACCTACTGTATAGCACAGGGAACTCTACTCAATACTCTGTAATGGCCTATATGGGAAAAGAATCTAAAAAAGAGTGGATAGATGTATATCTGATTCACTCTACTGTACACCTGAAACTAACACAACATTTTAAATCAACTATACTCCAATAAAAATTAAAAAAAAAAAAAAAGAATCCCCAGTCAAGCACCTTTGATGCAGGGGTGGGCATCCAGCATGTTAGTGGCAGATTCAGGATTGGAACTTGGGTTCCTTTTAGGCTAGTGTCTTAGCCCTTCCCATCACAGGTTGAACTTGAGAAAAAACTCCCTGCCTCTGACAGTTGACACAAACGCAGAGGGATCTCAGAGTTGGCTGAGAGAGAGCTCTCTGGTAGCTTACCCACCAAGGGCAGCCTGAGAGTTCCAGCTGACCATCAGGGAGGCCGGGCCTGGATCTCCAGCTACATGTTCCCAGTGGGTCTCAGTGGAGGTTTCCTGTGACTTGGAAGGGCGGCCCATGGACAGCAGGCCTAGTCAAGAGCTGAGGTCGCCGTAGGTGGGAGCACATGACACCAGCCCCCTGCTTAAGAATAGACATAGAGTCATTATCCAGCAAATAATCATCATCATCCTGGAAGATGTTCGGTTCCCCTCCGGTGCCTTCAATCACCACCCCTGAATGGGAAGCTTGAAGCAGGCATCAAACCCACGCAGATGGGAGCTGACAGCACGTCTCCCAGCCTGCTCCCGCTGCCGCTCCCAGCGCAGCCCGTTTCCAGGTGCTTGGAGGCACCTGGTGTGGTGAAGGGGCTGTGCTTCATCCTTACCAACTCTGACCTAGACGGGGGAGGAGGAGGGAGCTCCAAGAGCTGGGGGGAGGGTGTTGGGGTCACCGACATGGGAACCTCGGATCCTGGCTGAGCCACTCACTGGCCGTGTGACCTGGGCCTCGGGGCCTTCATTGCGAACATGACAGTGATGCTCTCATTTAACAGAGGGTTGCGTGAGATGGCATGTGGAAAGCCTGGCACAAGCTAAGCCCTTTATCACAATGGTGAACCTACTATGTCCCTTGAGCTCCATCCTCTCCATCTGCCGTGCCATCTCACCCCCACCCAAACCATGAGAAATAATTATCCACTGGACCAAGGCGACATTAATCCAGTCATTCCGGCCTCCCCAGCACCCACCAGTTGGTACTGGCTCAGGGTCCAGGCTTCTCAAACGGCCCCCGAGCCTGTGGGAGGAGGAGCTCCCACAAGGGGAGGGTGGCAGGGGGTGAGTGCCTCTGTCTCAGCCCCCCACAGACTGGTGGGCTTGGCTAAGTCCCTGTACTCCTCTGCACCCCGGCTTCTCCACCTGCCAAATGCAGGGAGGGTTGGGACAGGGGTATGAGGTGGCTGCTTGGGACTCACACTGCACATGCTCCCAGGCCCCGTGCCTTCCCGCCCTGTCTCTGCAGTCCGGTGCTCCAGCCACCAGTACACACCGCAGTCACAGTGCCCTTTCGAAGCAAGCCCCAAAGGTCAGATTTGGTGAAAAAAGTCATTTTGGGAAATTTCCATTTCCCAGTAAACATTTATTCAGGAACACTGAACCGAGGCATTGACAGGGAGCCGGGTTCCAGGAACCAGGCTGAGGTGGAAGCTGGCTCTGTAGATGCTGAACTGTGCGAGGACATGGATTCCAGACCCAGGGGCTGCTCCGGGAGGTCTGCCTGCCAGAGCTGCGTGTCTTCTCCGCACCCCACAGCTCCTCCACTCTGTGGGTAACAGGTGAGGAGGAGCAAACCCAGGCTTCAGAGCCAGGCTGCCCCGGTGTGAATCCCAGCTCTGCCCCTCACAAGCTGTGTGGCCTTAGGAGATGAAGTTAACCTCTCTGAACCTCAGTGTCCTCAGCTGCAAGGTGGGGACAGCCACAGCTCTCTGAGCATATTGAAGTGTTGCTAACATGAGGCAAGATACGTGAATTCTCCTAGCAGAGAGCCTCATTCACAGTGAGTGCTTAATAAATACTTGCTTCTTTCTTCTATTGTGACACATATTTATTGAACTTCAATTAAAGGCAATTTATTGTGTTTGATACTGAGGACTCGACAAGGAATAAGATCTAGTTCCTCCCCTTCAGGACCTCACAGTCTAGTGCGAGGGGCCTCTCCTCCCTCCCCTTCCTCCTTCCTTCCTCCCTCCCTTCTTGCTTCATTAATTCACTTCCAGTGGGGCTGGGGAAGACCTGTGGAAACTCAGGAGGGCTCAAGTTAAAACAGGCTGCTGCTTAAAAGAGGATGTTCCCAGGTCCAGGCTTTATAAGCTGGTGGTCCCTGTGTCCCTAATCCCCTGTCCTTGTCTTCTCTTAATTTCTCAGTTGAGTGATGTCTCTTTCTAGGGCTGTGTTCCAAAACCCTTCTGTTTTGAGCCCCGCTGGAAATGTGTAAAATCCTGGGCTTATGAGGAACCTGAAACGGCTGAACCTCGCTCCTCGCACTGAGTTTCATCCCCTTCTCTTCTGCCATTCGGAAAGCTCACTTTATTTCCTCGGCTGAGCAGAGCTCAAGGTCAGGTTAAAAGAAAAAAGGTTTTACAAAAGAGAAGGAGTAGATCAGGCTGTCCAGGCAGCCTCTGAGTCAGGTTGGAGCTGAGATTCCACGCTGGCAGGGGTGGCAGGCACTGCCCGTCTGGTCCTTTGGAAAGCTGGGGGAGGGGCTTGGCAGACAAAATGACCCAGCGCCTCTCGCAGCCTTGAGCAAGTCAGTCCTCACTGGCCTTCTGTCTCCTCACCTGTAAAACTCAGGGGAGAATGTACTGGGCTCCCACCAGCTAAAACCTTCGCCAGCCCCATTTCCTGTTCACAGCAGCTCCAGCTCCGCCAAGGAACTCAGGGTCCTTCTGGCTCCCAAGAAAGGGGCTGGGGAAACTGGGGTGACTCCCTCATGGAGGGGTTGTGGGGTGTCCAAGAACCAGAGAGCAGGGTCTCCAAGGGTCCTGCACATCTGAGCTCTGACCCCAAATCCAAGGTGTGACTATGCCGCTGAGTGCCTGGATTTTCTTGGAACAGAAAGATGAGACGGCATATGTGACCTGAGCTCTGTCCACCGTGCTGGCATTCTCTCGGGAGGCACAGCACTTGTTCTGGTGACACTGTGCTTGCTCGGACTGTCTGGGAGGTCCCCTTTGGGCCAGGCCATTAGGGTTATCAGGAGACCTAAGAGGAACTGACAAAGTGCTCCAGGCACTAAGACTTGGCCAGTTCTTCAGATCACATCCTGCATCCCCTTGGGATGAGGCTGCAGAGAGGAGCCAGTGGGGCTATGAGCCCCACATGGTGCCGTGGGAAGAGGGCAGGAGGCCTTCCCGCCCCTCCCACTCTTTCCATGGCTTCTGCCCTGATCCGGTGACCCTCCTGATACCCCCCTTACCTCCACCTACTCCCTCTCCAGGTATCCTTCTGTCCTCCCCTGCTAGAGACTCTCCAGGGCTCTTCCCCATCCTCAGGGGGACATGCAAACTCTCACTTGGTACTCAAGGCCATTTACCACCTACTCTGTGCCCACCTTTCCAGCCTTGGGCTCTCTACTCCACCATACCCAGTTCCCACTCCAACTGCACCACCCTCCTTGCCATTCTGCAAGTGCAACTTGCTGTTTCCTGCTTACCTCTGTGCCTTTGCATATGCTGTTCCCTGCCTGGAATGCCTTTCTCTCCCTGGCCAGTGTCTTAATCAAACTTGAGCTCAGGTGTTACTGCCTCAGGACAAGCTTCCCCCAAGTCTGCTCTTGCTTCCATCCAGCACAGGTCACAGAGTCACATCGTCTCTCTATGGGTTTCCACAACCTCCTAGTCTGTGAGGTCCACAAAGAAGAATTATTATTTTTATTAAATCTTGTAGCCCCCGGACCAAGAACAAAGCTTGGCAGAGTGTGTGTCAACAAATAATTGTTGAGGGTCAATTGAGGATGCAGGCTGTCTGGAATCTACCAGGATGAGGAGGAATTAATAATTAGCATGCTTATTGAGGGTTTACTATGTGCCAGGCACCTTAATAACAAGAGCTGACGTGTATTGTGTTTATACTCTTTAAGCAGACTTGTATTTATTCCTCACAAGAACCAGGAGAGGCAGGTACTTCTATTATCCCTCTTTACACAGATGAGGAAACTGAGGCACAGGGAGATGCCAACATTTGTGATAGAGCTTATTGACCAGCTGAGGTTGTCTGCTCCAGAGCCAAAGCTCTTAACCTGTCTCTGGGCTACCCTTCTCCAGACAGAGCAGTGACTGCAAGACCCAAAGTGGTCCTGACGACCCTCTGCTGTTGTCTCTTTACATAGCGGGCGAGGAGATGCTTGCTGGGTTTCCCCACTCCCGCTGGAGGGCTATCTCTTTTGCCTGGCTTCTCCTGTCTTCGCTTCCCCCTCAGAAAGAGGGGAAGGGGCTGTTTCTGATCGGACCCTGCCCATCCTCAGCACTGTTTCCAGGCAGCCTGTTTCCTGGGCAGTGCCCCCTGGTGCAGTTGTGTTGCCATGGTGACTGCAGTGGGTACAGGTGCATCATCAAAATGGTGAAGGAAACTGCTCCAGTTCCTAACTGGCTTTCAGTCCCCCTCCAAGAGAGACCCAAGGGTGTGCAGACAGGTCCTCTGACATGCAGCGCTCACTAGGCATGTCTCCGGGGAGGACAGGGTTAGGCTTCTAGTGGGAGTGGGGCTGAGGGGCAGAGACAGAAGAAGGGTAGGAGGGAGGGAACAGGGCCCAGAGTCTCGTTCACTTGAGAGCAAAGCATTCCCCTTGAAATTTCTGGCTTCAGAATCCATGGCACCGGAGCATCAACATCTAACTTCTGGCTGCATCTTCCTAGAGCAAAGAGGAGATGGGGATTTTGTATTCTTCAGGGGAGGATGTATTCTGCATCTTTTCTTTTCGTTTTTAACTTGAAAAATATATTAAAAATACCTACTGCAAGGTAAAAATTACCTCTGTCCCACTACATAAAATTGCACAAAAATAAAATTGCTGCCCCCAACATTGTCTTATCACTCAGAGGTTTCACAAGCTATGAACCATTTGTGAAATCTACTTACTGATTTTTCTGTGCGTATACAGATATATCTCTATATACTCATACATATAACAATATATTGTATTAAATTGGAATCATACTCTACAAATTGGTTTACATCTTGCTTTTTTAACTTCAGGATATACGCTGGAGATCTTCCATATTGGCAAGTATTGATCTATCTTATATTGCTGAGAAGGATTAAGAGCGGAAGAGGAGGAGGCCTGAAGTGGGGCAATCCTGAGAAGCTCCCTAGAGGAGGGGGCGACTCACTGACTTACCTGAGAGGAGCAGGGAGGTGGTTACAAGCAAGGCAGGAAAACAGCCTTTGTTATAACTACAAGGTGCCAGGTATGTTACTCCCATCACCTCGTTTACTTCTCACACCATCCACAAAAGACATCTGATCCCTCCCACGTTTACAGATGCAGAAGTGAGGCCCAAGCTCCCAATGCCAGGATGTGGGGAGAAACTGTGACTTGATCCCAGGCTGGTATCTGCCAAGCCTGCTGGGTTTCCTCCACCTCACGGTAAGCAAGCTGTCCAGCCCCTGGCATGCAGGACCTGGGAGACCCCCCACTCCCCAACCCTTTCTTCAGCCCCTCTGTCCTCTCCACGGCAGTCAGAGCCAGGTGGAGCTCTGCCCTCCACAGAGCACTTTGGAATTCATAAAAATGGTAATTTACTGAACAAGCCTTTGGAGAAGGGAAGTAATGAAAACCACAATATAAATTATTAGGCCATGGGTGTTATATGGGGCTGGAGCTAATGCTGTTAATCCCCAGAAGGATACAGGAAGCCTCCCCCGACTCCACCCTCCTTGACTGAGTGTCTGCTCCTGGGAGCCTCAAGGAGTGAGTGGTCTGTGCTTCCACAAGACAGACAGACTTTTGCCTGGGTTTAGCTGGGGGATCCCTGGGAGGGCGTATGCCCTCCCTAAGCCTCAGTTTCCTCATCACTGCAGTGGAGAGAACGGTAACATCTGCCATACCTCGTGCTGCTCTGTCAATGGACAAGGGCTACGTGTGTTGGGCTGTGCATCCATTAGGGTTATTACCATGACCGTATTTCCTCAATTGAAAGGCTCCCCGTTATCTTTCCAACATTTTAGTTTTGCCATCAGCAGGCATTCTGCACATAATGTAATGTAATATAAGGTATTATAACGTAGGTCTCCTTCTGCCCCTGAAAAGCTGTTAACTTGACTTTAACTTAAAATCAATGGCATCTTAGAATTGAAGAAACATTACCTTATTGTTGTTGTTATTTATGGTCATTAGTAGTTTGAAGACCTGGATGCCACTACCTATTCCTCACCTTAAAAAGTAAAAGAACTCCTGGAAGAGGGAGGAGAAGGAGGCTGTGGGGACTCATGCTGTGTGACCCTGAATGTGTGGCTTATTGTCTAGAGTGGCCAACAGTCTGTTTTTTTCCCAGAACCGAGGATGTGGGACCTTCAATGCTAAAGTGGGGAAAGTTCTGGCAAACCCCGGGGTGGTTGGTCACCCTGCTGTCATCTCTGGGCCCTGACCTGTTGCCTCCATCCACAGGGGATAATAGCCACAAGGAAGGTGTGATGATTTGTCAAAGTCAAGCAGCTTCCTTGCCGTCCAGGGAGTTTCCTTCTCCTCTCCAGGAGGCAGAAAGGGCACATCTCAAGTTGCAGATGGAAGAAATGAGGCCCAGAGAGGGCAAAGAACTTCCACACATCACATCCATGCCAGGCCCAGAAGGAAGGGGTATGGAGTCATCAGCTACCCCTTTCTTGTGGAAGGCCCTGCCCTGACTTTCCACATTTGGTTACTCCATGGGAAGCGGAGGTAGAGATGAGGGTCGGGTGGTGCCAGAGGAGGCCTGGGGCTGCTAATGGTTCTCCAAGTGGAAAGTGAGCTGGGACTTAGGTCTTACCTACTTTGGCCTTTTGCTGTGTGACCTTGGATCAATCACATACCCTCTCTGGGTCTCAGTTTTCACATTTGTAAAATGAAGAATTTGGGTTAATAAAGTCATTTCTAAACCTATATACAAATCTGAACTACTAAAGGTGGTTGTTAAATACAGATCCCTGGGCCTCACCCCAGCCAGGCCTAGCATCTCTGGGAGAGGGCTCAGGAATCTCTGTGTTGAACCAGCTTCCCAGAAGGGTAGGGCTTGGCTTCAGAACAACTGAGGTTTTGTCTCTTAGCTAGGTGACCTTGGGCAAGGCACTTAACCTCTCTGAGTTTTAGTTTCCTCATCTATAAAAAATGGGGGTACTTATTCCCTGGAAGGGCCATTGAGAGGATTAAATTACATGATCAGTGCAGAAAGATTCCTATTTCCCTCTCCAGTCACGCATCTCAAATGTCAGCCTGGTCCAGTCTTGGCTTACCCTGTGACCAATGTCTCTGTCCCTAGAATCTCTAGAGAGTGAGTGACAGGGCCAGGGTGGGCAGGGGAGGGGCTTGACAGAAGATGATGAGGAGGAGGGGAACAGGAGGGAGAGGGAAGGAGGAGGGTCCTCTAGGGACTGAAATGCATTCCTTCATTCTGGAATGTGCCTCTTAATCAACTTAATGGGCCTCTGGCTGAGCAGGGGCCTTAGAGGGTAGGAGAAGATGGAGATGGCGGCTGAAGCTGTGACTGTGGCGTGTGGGCACGGGGCCAGCAGAGCGGGGCTGCTGCTGACCAAGGGGAGCCTGAGGAGGGGCCCGGGGGAAGCCTGGACACTGGACTGGTGGTCGAGAGCGTCATCATTTCCCTCCTAACCTCCCCAGCCCATGGCCTGGCCCCTCTGGGATTTGGGAAGGGAGCGAATTCTTCCTGGGAATTGGGAGCACCAGACCATAGGTATCTGATTTCCAACCCCTGACCCAGTTTAGCAGCCTCTGCAATCCAGGTGCTGGGCTGGATCCAGAGAAGGTGGGGAAGCCCACTCTAAGTGGGTCAGGGATCATGGTCACGGGGGTGGCCCTCAGTGGTGACTCTCAGACACCATCAATCATTGGGGCTCCAGAAATCTCCTGGCAGAAAGCCACATCGATCCTCTTCGATTACCGGTGCCAGCGTCCTGAGCAGGGAAGCCTCGCTGCCTCAGGGGCACTAAGGCAGGGGTGGGCGGTGGGGGGGGTGGGTGGTGGGGAGGGAAATGGGCTGACATGGTTCTCTCCACCTCTTCTCCTTTCTCCACCCTGGAGCTATAGCCCAAGGGAAGGAATCCCAGCATAGTGAGTCTCCGGACTCTGGCTCACCTTTCCAGCAGGGTGACTTCTTACAAGTTGCTTCATTCTGAGCCGCAGTCTTCCCATCTGTAAAGTGGGCGTCCTGATACCACCCTCCCAGCAGTGAGGGAGAAATGTGAAAAAGTGGGTGAAGGGCCCAGCGCAAGGCAAATGTACACCTTGGTGATATGCAGTCTGCTGCTCAGTGCCTTCTCCCAGATGGTGAGGGATTCTCAGGCCAGTCCAGGCAGAGGGTGAGGCGGCCAGGGTGGCAGGGTGGGGGCAGTGCGGGCAGGGGTGGAAGCAGGAAGACCAAACTCTTCCCAGGTGGCTGGGCAGTGTCCCAGCTCCCTGACCTGCACAGGGATGGCCCCAAGGTCCCTTCCTATTTGTAAGAGCTGAGGAGTACAAGGGAGGTGGTAATTTGCATGTGTTTTACATGTGCTTTGCATATGACAAGATGCCTTGGAGTCTGTTCTCAGGCAGCCTTGGAGCAAGCTGGGAGCTACTCAGTCCGATCTGCTGTGTCACAGTTTGAAGGGGGCCTGGGCCAGTGCCTTCGGGGAACAAAGGCCAAAAGGGTTAGGGGATTTTCCCAAAGCCACGCGGTGGATGAAGGCCTTTACCACAAGATGATGATGGGGGTGAGGGTGATGATAAAAATAGTAACACCAGTGAACACTTACCAAGCAGTTGCCTATTCAGGGCCCAGCTCTAAGTACTTTATATACATTAACTCATTCTGTCCTCACACTAACCCTATAGGGTCGGTGTCACAGTTTTTCCCGTTTGACTCTCGAGGGCACCGAAGAACAGAGAGGTTCCGTGACTTTCCCAAGGCCACAGAGCTGCATGTGGCAGAGCCGACATCCAGACCTGGGCAGTGTAGTCCAGAGTGCATGCTCTTGTCCACTACATCCTGCACTGCAAGTTCACAGTGGAGCAAACTGAGGGGCACTCCTTGCCCTGGGGTCTGGGCCTGGCCCCCTATTTTCCGAGCTCCCCACCTCCAGCTCCCCCAGCACTGACCTCTGGGTGCGGGTCAGAGAGGCAGGGTCCAGAGAGGATCAAAGGTTCACTGCCTTGAGGACATTCTTTGTCTCCCAGGTGTCAAGCCCGGAACAGCCCGGGAGACAATATCTGCGGGAGTCGCGTTTGTTAATCTTGCGTTCGTTAATTTATTTTATTTTCCATCCTCAGAATTAGGACGAGCCTCTTGAACTCAATATGCAAATGTATGCAAAGCAAGATGAACAGGCATCTTTAAAGCCCTGACACATTTTTTTCTTCCTTGCATTAGTGGAATTGCAGCTCTCCGCAGTCTGTGGATGGAAAGGTGGCAGCGATGGCAGGTGCGGCGGAGGGGGTCCTGTGTCACTTTCCAAAGCAAGTTTTTGTCCACTTGCTCCTCTGCCCCTCCCAGGGGCCCTCGGTGGTGGATGTTATTAACATTCCCATTTTACTTCCGAGGCCAGTGAGGCCCAAAGGCGTGAAGTGATGTGCTCAAGATCACATAGGAAGGAAAGGGTGAAGTTGGGCCTTGGGTCTTTTGCTTCCAAATCCCATTTTCTTTACTCTGCCCTGCACACATGCCTCCTCCTGCCCATGGCCTCACCACTGACTTCTTTCCTGGCCCTTGTGTGACGGGAACTGCCGCTCAGGGGGGCTGGTGGGGGCCGAGCGGGGCCAGTGGCCCTTGGAAAGGTGGCCTGTGGGGAAGGACTTTTGAGGCCCATATGCCCACAGTAGCATCCACCACCCTCCCCAGCCCTTCCTGTGGTTGGCCTTCCCTTGACCAGGAGATGGAGGGAGGCCCCCATTACGGCCCCCTCCCTCCCCCTGCCTCCCTGCGGAGCTCAGTGGACCGAGTTATTGCTGGCCAGGTGTTCAGCGATCTCTCGGATCAGAGGCCTTGGCCTAATTGCTAGAAAAGCCTTCCTCAGCTCCCCAGGAAGCAAAACCTGACAGATTTCCCAGCAGCAGTCATGTCGCTAGAGGGGGAAATAAAGAGAGAGAGGATGACAAAGAGAAGAGAGGCAGAGAGAGAGACAGAGACAGAGACAGAAGTTAGTAACGTAGAAACAAGACTTCTGGTCTCTAGAAAGGAGGACCCTCTTTCCTCCTCGCCTCTCCTCTTCCTGCCCCTCTCTTCCTTAGTCTACCAGGAACCCCTGGTTGAAAGCTAACATCCTGAAGAATGAGGACAGAGCAGCAGAAGGATTTGGGGACTGGGGTGGGGCAGAAAGCTCCTGGGGAGGATGTGGAAATGCAGAGGAAGATGGGATAAGCCCCCCGGGGCAGAGGCAGAAAGCAGAGACAGAAATCTCCTGAAGAGGAGATTATTGGACACAAATTAATACATAAGGGGAGGGAAATGTTTCTATGTTCTTTAGACCAATCCCCAATGGGTTTGTGCAGACTGTATATTCTGAGGTTGGAATATCATCCAGGATGTGCCCTGTTTCCCTGCCTGGACGACCCCACCCCTGGCTCATAGCCCTCCTCGGTCCTTAGAGTCCTGGGGAGTCAGGAGGCCGATAACAGGGACAGGAGTCCTGTAGACAGACCACGGCCGCCTCCCTGGGCATCTCACACTGGGTCCCTGCACCCACAGAGCGTATTCTAGGCTGCAGCCTGTTGCCCAGGGAATTATGCCCAGGCAGAAAGCTAGACTGCAGCCTGGAGTTGAGGGAGAGGTGCCCACCATCCGTTCTGTGAAGAAACAGGCACCATTGGCTCAGCCAAGTCAAACAGCTTGGATAAAAACAGGTTCCCCCTGAATCCCAGCACCAATAGCCAGCTTCTCAGTGACCATCCAGGGTCCTAGGCAGAGGGACCACCCAGCCCTGCCCAGCGCAGCAGCTTGCCCGCTCCCCCCAGGGCATGTGGGTGCCCCCCGGTTGCCCACCTCCATGACATTTTCCTTCCACCCCTCTTCCCTTCACTGAGTTATTCTCCACGTCAGGTTTCATTGGGAAAGAGTGGGAGGAAGTTTGAAAAATAAACATTTTAATGAGAAATCAATAAATAAGGGAGCAGGCCACACTTTTTCCCTTTAATTTTTTAAAGGAAAAATTAATTTTCCTTTTGCCTAAGTACCTGTCACCTTAAATTAATGTCTCTGAGAGTGAAAATGATGGAGAAGTTGGGTCATTAGGCAAATTTTAATTAGAGGCTCAGATGTCCTTTACTAATAAGATTTTACATATATTTCATTCTGTTCTTGCCTCCTGACTGCCAGGACATCTTTGCAATGTAATCGAGGTCCCTGGGGGACCAAGGAGATGGGGCCTTAGGGAGATGGCGTTGGGGCAAGGGAGGGGAATGGTGGGTGGCTTTTTTCTCATTGAGTGGGCTGGGCAGGGGAGAGGGATCGTGGGGAGGGTTATTTCTGCATTTTTCCCAGGAAGGGGGTCAACTCTAGGGCCCAAACCAGCCTCTCTCCAGTGGCTCCCGGTGTGTGTGTGTGTGTGTGTGTGTGTGTGTGTGTGTGTGTGTGAGAGAGAGAGAGAGAGAGAGAGAGAGTGTGTGTGTGTCCTTTTGTGCAAAGGGCCAGCCAGTACGGCAGAGATAACAGAGAAATTAAGAGGCTGGTTCTGAAGCCAGACTTCTCAAGATCCATCTTTAGGCTCTAACTCTGTCCTTGAATAGTTACTTAACGTCTCTGTGCCTCAGTTTCCTTACCTGAAAAATAGGGACAATGGGTACCTACCTCCTACGGGTGTTGAAAGGGTTCAACTTGACTTAATAACCCTTTAGAATGGGGCCTGGCAAGAGTAAACCTTTAATGTTGGCCACACGCTCCCATGTGCTGGTGAGGGCGTGTGTGGGCCTGGCACGCATGTGTGTTCTTGTGTGCATGCTGTACTTCATTGGGAACGGCACTGGATTTGGACTCAGAAGTCATGGCTGCGAGCCGTACATCTGCCACTTCCAGCCTCGGTGATGTTGGTTGACCCTTTTTGGGTTTGCCATCTGCCAAGAGGCTCGGAGTGAGAACCGGGACTCTGGATGTCCCTCCCTGGGTGGGACGAGTCCCAGAGGGGACACACAGAGTGATGGGAAGCACTGGCCATGAGTCAGGAGGGGGGTCTTCTCCCACTCTCCTACTCCCCTGCAGGATGCAGCTTGTAGCATGTCTCCAAGCAGGTGTGTACACCTGCCTGTGAATGTGATGGGGGAATGTAGGGTGGGGAGGATCTTCAGAAAGCTCCCCCTACGCCCCTCAGGGGCTCCTCTGTGCTCTTCCCAATCAAGTCCTCCTCTGGTTCTGCAAATGGGCATCATTTCAGCCATGCCCATGCAGACCACATGTGCAGACCCAGAGCTCGGGGGCCCCTCCGAGGGCCTGGAGGTGGTTGGGAGCAGGGCAGATGCAGAAAGTTAGCTTATTCCACCCAGATGAAATGTGCTCAGACTCAAGGCTGGGACATGACCCAGAACAAGCTTCTCTTACCTTGCGTAGGAACCCAGGCCTGAGGGACCCCTAGGCCTCTCTGGAAACACGATTTCCCACTTCTGGACTTTAATTCCCTCTAGAGGCCATTCAACATGGGACAGGAGGACACACTGGCTGTGAGCCTCACCTGGGTATTCTTGCTCCCCTGGCAATGTCTGGGGAAGAAATGGAGAGTGGAAACCCGCACAGGGTCTGAGAATGGGGCTGGGAGGGAACTCATGCATTATTAAGTGCCTGCCGTGTGCCAGGCACTGTGTGCAACACTTTATTTATTTTTAACATCTTTATTGGAGTATAATTGCTTTACAATGGTGTGTTAGTTTCTGCTTTATAACAGAGTGAATCAGTTACACATATACATATGTTCCCATATCTCTTCCCTCTTGCGTCTCCCTCCCTCCCACCCTCCCTATCCCACCCCTTTAGGTGGTCACAAACCACCTAGCTGATCTCCCTGTGCTATGTGGCTGCTTCCCACTAGCTAGCTATTTTACGTTTGGTAGTGTATATATGTCCATGCCACTCTCTCACTTTGTCACAGCTCACCCTTACCCCTCCCCATATCCTCAAGTCCATTCTCTAGTAGGTCTGTGTCTTTATTTTTGGCGGTACGCGGGCCTTTCACTGTTGTGGCCTCTCCCGTTGCGGAGCACAGGCTCCGGACGCACAGGCTCAGCGGCCATGGCTCACGGGCCTAGCCGCTCCGTGGCATGTGGGATCTTCCCAGACCGGGGCACGAACCCATGTCCCCTGCATTGGCAGGCGGACTCTCAACCACTGCGCCACCTGGGAAGTCCACCCCTAGGTTCTTCATGACCTTTTTTTTTTTCTTAGATTCCATATATATGTGTTAGCATACGGTATTTGTTTTTCTCTTTCTGACTTACTTCACTCTGTATGACAGACTCTAGGTCCATCCACCTCACTACAAATAACTCAATTTTGGGTTTTTTTTTTACGGCTGAGTAATATTCCATTGTATATATGTGCCACATCTTCTTTATCCATTCATCTGTTGATAGACACTTAGGTTGCTTCCGTGTCCTGGCTATTGTAAATAGAGCTGCAATGAACATTGGGGTGCATGTGTCTTTTTGAATTATGGTTTTCTCAGAGTATATGCCCAGTAGTGGGATTGCTGGGCCGTATGGTAGTTCTATTTTTAGTTTTTTAAGGAACTTCCATACTGTTCTCCATAGTGGCTGTATCAATTTACATTCCCACCAACAGTGCAAGAGGGTTCGCTTTTCTCCACACCCTCTCCAGCATTTATTGTTTCTAGATTTTTTGATGATGGCCATTCTGACTGGTGTGAGATGATATCTCATTGTAGTTTTGATTTGCATTTCTCTAATGATTAATGATGTCGATCATTCTTTCATGTGTTTGTTGGCAATCTGTATATCTCCTTTGGAGAAATGTCTGTTTAGATCTTCTGCCCCTTTTTGGATTGGCTTGTTTGTTTTTTTGATATTGAGCTGCATGAGCTGCTTATAAATTTTGGAGACTAATCCTTTGTCAGTTGCTTCATTTGCAAATATTTTTTCCCATTCTGAGGGTTGTCTTTTGGTCTTGTTTATGGTTCCCTTTGCTGTGCAAAAGCTTTTAAGTTTCATTAAGTCCCATTTGTTTATTTTTGTTTTTATTTCCATTTCTCTAGGAGGTGGGTCAAAAAGGATCTTGCTGTGATTTATGTCATAGAGTGTTCTGCCTATGTTTTCCTCTACGAGTTTGATAGTGTCTGGCCTTACATTTAGGTCTTTAATCCATTTTGAGTTTATTTTTGTGTATGGTGTTAGGGAGTGTTCTAATTTCATACTTTTACATGTACCTGTCCAGTTTTCCCAGCACCACTTATTGAAGAGGCTGTCTTTCTCCACTATATATTCTTGCCTCCTTTATCAAAGATAAGGTGACCATATGTGTGTGGGTTTATCTCTGGGCTTTCTTTCCTGTTCCATGGATCTATATTTCTGTTTTTGTGCCAGTACCATACTGTCTTGATTACTGTAGCTTTGTAGTATAGTCTGAAGTCAAGGAGCCTGATTCCTCCAGCTCCATTTTTCGTTCTCAAGATGGCTTTGTCTGTTCAGGGTCTTTTGTGTTTCCATACAAATTGTGAAATTTTTTGTTCTAGTTCTGTGAAAAATGCCAGTGGTAGTTTGATAGGGATTGCATTGAATCTGTAGATTGCTTTGGGTAGTATAGTCATTTTCACAATGTTGATTCTTCCAATCCAAGAACATGGTATATCTCTCCATCTATTGGTATCATCTTTAATGTCTTTCATCAGTGTCTTATAATTTTCTGCATACAGGTCTTTTGTCTTTTGTCTCCTTAGGTAGGTTTATTCCTCGATATTTTATTCTTCTTGTTGCAATGGTACATGGGAGTGTTTTCTTAATTTCACTTTCAGATTTTTCATCATTAGTGTATAAGAATGCCAGAGATTTCTGTGCATTAATTTTGTATCCTGCTGCTTTACCAAATTCATTGATTAGCTCTAGTAGTTTTCTGGTAGCATCTTTAGGATTCTCTATGTATAGTATCATGTCATCTGCAAACAGTGACAGTTTTACTTCTTCTTTTCTGATTTGGATTCCTTTTATTTCTGTTTCTTCTCTGATTGCTGTGGCTAGAACTTCCAAAACTATGTTGAATAAGAGTGGTGAGAGTGGGCAACCTTGTCTTGTTCCTGATCTTAGTGGAAATGGTTTCAGTTTTTCACCATTGAGGGCGATGTTGGCTGTGGGTTTGTCATATATGGCCTTTATTATGTTGAGGAAAGTTCCTTCTATGCCTACTTTCTGCAGGGTTTTTATCATAAATGGGTGTTGAATTTTGTTGAAAGCTTTCTCTGCATCTATTGAGATGATCATATGGTTTTTCTCCTTCAATTTGTTAATATGGTGTATCACGTTGATTGATTTGCGTATATTGAAGAATCCTTGCATTCCTGGAATAAATCTCACTTGATCATGGTGTATGATCCTTTTAATGTACTGTTGGATTCTGCTTGCTAGTATTTTGTTGAGGAGTTTTGCATGTATGTTCATCAGTGATATTGGCCTGTAGTTTTCTTCCTTTGTGACATTTTTGTTTTGGTATCAGGGTGATGGCGGTCTCGTAGAATGAATTTGGGAGTGTTCCTCCCTCTGCTATATTTTGGAAGAGTTTGAGAAGGCAACACTTTAAATATGCTGACCCATCAATCCTTTAACGGCCGCAGAGATACCATCACTGTCACCTTTTACAGATGGGACAATTGAGGTTAGGTCATTTTCCCAAGGTCACATAGCTAGTAAGCTAACATTCAATTTAGGTCTGTCTGGGTTTTCATTCTTTCCTTTGTAGATAAGCGCACGGGCTAGCGGCAGGGCCCCGGGGAGTGTCAGAAAGTCTCATAGCCTCTGCAGGAGGGAGGGCCTATGGCTCAGAGGCCTAAGCATTCTGAGCAGCTGTTTGCCTTCAGGTGAGACCCTGCCCCTCTCTGGGCCTCCGTTTCCCACTGGTGCACTGGATCAAATGAGCTCTGGCTGCTTCTCCTGAGACCAGATTTAGGGGACTCCCGGGAGGAAAGAAATACTGCAGAGGGTTGAGGGGCTGGTGTGCATGCTGGGGCTGAGTTGAAGCTGTCGCTCCCCCTGGCTCATTGGCCCCCAGTTCACCTTTGGGGCATGAGGTACAAGCAGAGGGCAGAGCCATTGCTGGGGCCATTACTCACCACGGCAACACCTTAGCTGCTGCTGTCTCACTGAACCCAGCTTCCCATGGAAAGGAATGGAAATTGCACTCATTTTCCAGGAACAAAGAGGCCAGCTTGCCGACCTTGCCGGTTTCTTCCCACCTTGTTCTGCTCCCTGCCTCCACTTGGTTGTATTAGAACCTCTGCTACCCCTCAGAGATGGGTGGAAAGACAAAAAAGAGGGAAGCAGGGAGGGAGAGAGCTCAGAAGCGACTCAAGAACTCTCCTTCCCCAACTTACTCTGGGGGGAGGGAGTTGGGGGCACTTAGATGGTGGCAGGAAAGGTAAGGGCAGAGGCCCTATAGGCCGGTGGAGAGAACAAATTTGCTGATGGGGTTGAGAAGGAGCTGTGCAGGAAATGCAGACTGGGGAAAGAGAATTCCCTTCTTTGATTGTCTGTTATGTATTAAGCTCTTCCGCACATGCCATCTCATTAAATCCCCACAGTTCCCATCATCACGAAGAAACAAGCTCAGAGAGGTTAAGTGATTTGCCCAAGAACACAGCATGTCAGGTGGCAGAGTCAGGATTTAGACACCAGTCCTGTCTGAATCCAGAGCCTTTTCTACTTTACCATGATGCCTCTCTGTGGCTCAGGAGTTGGAAGTTCTGATTTTTGGAGATGAATGTTGATGCTAAATTGCCATTTGAATCTCTCTGGGCCTTTATTTACCCATCTGTAAAATGAGAAGATTTGATTAGATGATGTCCAAAGTCCCTTTTAGTGCTGTGTTTCTGCACTGAAGAGGTGAGAGTTTTGGGGCTCCCTCCCCAACCCAAAGTTGAGAACAGTGAATAGCTTGGAGGGATATCCAGGCACCTGGGTTGACCTTTGTCATTAGTGAAGTAGAGTGGAGTCTTCTTGCCTCTCAGGACCTCATCATTACCACCTTCAGACACCGAGTCCTCTGGCTATTGATTCTAGTTTGGCAGACATGTGACTGACGCCAGGAAGGGGGCAAAGAGACAGCCCAGTCTCAGGGCTCCAGTGTGTAAGGAAACCTGAACAATTCCTCTGTAGCACAATAACTCCTCCTTCTTTGACCCCTCCCTCCAAGCCACAGACCCCAATTAGCAGCTTATCACCAAAGTTCCCAGATGCTTTCCTGCTATTGGATGCACTGATTAATGAAGATGTTTCTGGCTGGGATGAGGAGAATGGGAGGTAGGATGTGAACCTGTAAAAATGTAGTGAGAGAGATTTCAGACTCCTGGCTGTTGCACTTTCTTCACACTTTTAGGAAGGTGTCTGGTTCCTGAAAGGACTCCTGGCCCGAGTATAGTTTTCTTATAATTACCCGCATTCCTCTGGGCTTATACTATCATCCTAAGTATTGAGGAACAAGAGGAAAAGACCAGGCTCTGCCTAAGAGGAAAAGACCAGGCTCTGCCTACTGGGGTAGACCAGTCCCTGTCCTGTGGGAATATGAGCCCAATGAGGGAGGCATAGCTCCCAATGGGAAGGAGTACTCACCCCAAAGAGACACCGTGGCTGCATCCCATAGGGAATTCTTGGGCTGGTGAGGAAGATAGTATGCTTGTCTTAGCAGGGGCTGGTCTGAAGAAGTTAAGGGGGCTGAAAGGGGAAAATATAAAGTTCAAATGCAGAAAGATGACTGAAGAAGGGTATTCAACTTGATGCTGGCAGGGGGGAAGAGGAAGGTCTCTGCCCTCAGGTGACCTTTCTCTTGAAGGGAGATGAGTCACCCTCAGGGAACCCAATAATATTGATTTGTGTGTGTGTGTGTGTGTGTGTGTACAATTTCATGATCAGGACTGAAACTCTTACTTTCTAAATTTGTTTGACAGAGACTATCACAAAGAAACCTCGAGAGAAGGACTCTCTTGTCCTTTTCCTTGTCATTTGGAGCAGAAAAGCTCAAATTGGGAACAAACATAGAAACATTGTCTCCCTTTACCAAGTTGAAGTTGTTGGACTTTGTATTCTTTGTTGAGTTATGAGAAAAAGGTCTGGGAGTCATAAGAACATACTTGGTCACTGTATGACTTCAGAAGGGTCCTTCCTCCTCTCTGGGCCTCAGTTTTCCCATCTCTAAAATGATTAATTAAATTTAGAAAATCTCTCTGGTCTCTTCTAGCCCCTGACATTCTCGTTTTGGTTTTTGTTTTTTTCCCCCTTGTGAGTCTTCTCGACCAACTTCCTCTTGGGGGCAGGATCTGTCCATGGTTCTGAAGACCTTGGGGCCAGTGAGAATTGCCTATCTGGCCCAATTAGTTGTAATTTTTTCCACTTATCAGTCGTCGAGTTTTGTGCACACATATGGAAAGCACAATAATCAGATCTAAGGGTGACATAGTCAAAGTACAAGGTTCAAGCCTTGCCTACAAGCTTGTGTAAGCCAGTGTATACTTACAATCAGATCAGGGCTGAAGGAGCTTAGAGGACATTTACTCCAATCCTCTCACTTTATAGTGATGTCCACCACCTGGTTGCATTGGTTCGGAAGGTGTCTGGTTCCTGAAAGGACTGAAAGCGCCACGCCCATTTTCCTAAATATTCACATGTGTATGGAGGAAGGGGTCGTGGAGAGGAGCTATGGGGACATGGAGAAGAAAAGGAACAGATTATTTACTTAAATGGCTCTTTCTTCCCCCCATTGGATGAGTGTGGGTGCTCTATTCCATGGTGTGCCAATGATCCTTTTATCAATGACTAGTATCCATGGCCTTACAATTTCCCCCCAAAATCTTAAGAACATGAGAATTGGCCTCAGAAAGCCCACTTTTCTCTCTAGTCCTGGCTTTAGAGCATGGTTAGAATTTGAGCTTCCGAAATCTGATGTTCAAAGGGCCTTTGCCTTTTTGGGTTTCTGAGGATGTGTTCAAAGTCTCATTGTAAATCTGAGAAGAATGAGGCACAGAAGAGAGGACAGAAGAGAACCCCTCTCCCAATTCATTGAGGCTTCATCATGCTCTGGGTGTTTTACGTCTATTATTTCATTGAGTCCTCATGAGAATCCTGTGAAGAGGGATGTTGTTATCATGCATTTTACAGATGTGGAAGCAGAAGTCGAGAGAGATTAAATACCTGGCGCAAACTCACCAGCTAGCAAGTGGTAGATTATAGTTTCCAGTTTAGAACCCATACTTCTTCCACTCCAAAATGAATGACAAGTCCATGGGTAAGAGCAGAAGGGACCTAAAAGAATCCCTTAGGGAGTTCTTTCAAATCACCCATTTTTTCCCATTGTAGCCCTGTCTAGGTTGTAGCAGGTAAAATACCAGATTTCCTCATACAGTGAGTCCATCCTTCTCCCTTGTCTGGAGAGTGGAGCTGAGGTGCGGCTTCTCCCTCTTTATCCTTGACCTCCAGATCTCAAATGTGCCTCTTGGGAGAGTTTTTTTGTCACACTAAGTGGCTTTGCAAAATTTGAAATGTTCAAACAACCCACTCTGCTCTACAAGGGCTGTTTGGTGGCTCCCTAGAATACTAAATCTTCAGGTGGAGAGGCGTCCTGCTGGGACCAACTTTACTCACCCAATAGCTCCTGCTGATGCCATTCTCTCTCCACTTCTCACCTCTGCATCGTGGGTAAGGACTGTGTGAGAGGCAATGCTATGTTAGGGGGAGGAGTCCTAAATGTGCCCAAGGGAAAACACTTTCTTGGAAATATGATAGAATTGTCAACATTACTTGAAACAGATTGCGTCAATTGTGATACACAAGTTACAATTCTGTTTACTCTACAGCAGTGTAAAAATTGCTAAAATGTCATCAAGAGAGGAAATAAAAGCAACAGAAGATTGGACAGGAGTCACCAGAATCCTGGGGTTAGGGAGAAACAATCAGGACCAAGTGTTACAAGCATGAGTCAGCACCAGGGATAGAGACAGAGCTTGTTACCTGCCCTCCTCCCATTGCTCTTTGTTCAATGATGCTGTACCTATGGCTAGGGTCAGGTCCTCCAACTGGCAGGCCTTCTTTTCTTGACCTGTTTATCTGACCCCTGCCCTCCCTTTGCCTTAGCCTGGGCATCTCCTGGGGCCGTGAACAGCTGGCACTACCCTCGCACACTTAGAGGATGAACTTGCTACTTTCAAAGCTCAGACCTCCAACACAGAGGGCATCTGGGCTGCTCAGGCCTCCTCCCTACAGGGTAGGTGACCTTCTTCTTTGATGGAGGAGCAGGTGGGTTGGTTTGGCTCTAGCAAGAATTTTTCCTGTGACAGGTGGCCTAGAGTGATTGGGCAGGAACCCTCTCCCTTCTCCCACATTCAGGAAACTCTGGCTTCAGGGTAAGAGGAGAAAATTAAAACTAAGGTTTAGTATGGAATTAGGGCCATAAAAGCGCAGGCTACAGCAATGCAACAGCTACAACCATAAACCTAGAGCCCATTCAATCATAGAATAGGTGTTTTTACACATTAAGTAGGAGCATTTATGTACAGGTAACAGAGAATAACTCCTGATCTTCTGTTTGTAGCAATAACTGGACCTTTCTGGAGTTTCTGTGGCTGTTTAATTATGGTGAATGGACAAAGAGGTCGGGAATGGGGAAGGTCAGAGCAGATAGAACTGTGGCTAAGGTTGAATTTCATGACCAAGGAAGCAAAATGTGGTCAAAGTCAATTTGTCCGTGTTTCTGCCTCCAGGAAGGATGAGCCTAATGTCAGATTGGTGGTGCTCACTTTAGGATTTAGGAAGCAGGATATATATTTTTAACATCTTTATTGGTGTATAATTGCTTTACAATGGTGCGTTAGTTTCTGCTGTATAGCAAAGTGAATCAGCTATATGTACACATATATCCCCATATCCCCTCCCTCTTGAGCCTCCCTCCCACCCTCCCTATCCCACCCCTCTAGGTGGTCACAAAGCACCCAGCTGATCTCCCTGTGCTATGCAGCTGCTTCCCACTAGCTGTCTATTTCATATTTGGTAGTGTATATATGTCAATGAGGAAGCAGGATATTTTGAACTATTCCTTGGGGTTTCCTTCCCCATCCCCTCAAATCTTGATTCAATGAGTCATGGTCACTGTCAGCATCAGGAACTCTGGGTTGGTCTTTGATCTTAGGCTCCTCTCTTCCCATCTGCTTGAGCCTTTAGTCTTTTAAGGTCTCCTATGATCTGTCCAGGTCATAAGGCAGATGTGGATTTGTGCAGTAAGGCTCCTGCTGCTTCCTAAATTCTAAAAAAGGCAAAGAGGTGCAGTTGACAGCTCTCCAGAAATAATTCTAACAACTGATGACACATTCTAACCTCTAAACAAAAATTCACTCAAAAATTGAGCTACTATGGTATGCTAGGCTCTGAACACAAACGGTATAAAGTGAATCCCTTCCTTCAAACAGTTCCCAATCTGGAGTTGTAAAGGTAACTTTAAACTTTATGAGGTGTTCCACTTGGGTGTACTCAAAGGCCTATAGTATGGGGCTTCCCTGGTGGTGCAGTGGTTGAGAGTCCGCCTGCCGATGCAGGGGACACGGGTTCGTGCCCCGGTTCGGGAAGATCCCACATGCCGTGGAGCGGCTGGGTCCGTGAGCCATGGCCTCTGAGCCTGCGCGTCCAGAGACTGTGCTCCACAACGGGAGAGGCTGCAACAGTGAGAGGCCCGCGTACCGCAAAAAAAAAAAAAGCCTATAATATGAACAAGTTGGAAAGGATTGTCAGCTTCATTTTATAGAGAAGGCACTTGGACCTTGGAGAGATTGTCTTAGGTGGTAGAGCTGGGGCCACAACTCAGGTCTCCTGAGGCCTCTGAGCCTGCGCGTCCAGAGACTGTGCTCCACAACGGGAGAGGCTGCAACAGTGAGAGGCCCGCGTACCGCAAAAAAAAAAAAAGCCTATAGTATGAACAAGTTGGAAAGGATTGTCAGCTTCATTTTATAGAGAAGGCACTTGGACCTTGGAGAGATTGTCTTAGGTGGTAGAGCTGGGGCCACAACTCAGGTCTCCTGACTCCAAGGCAGAACCCTTTGGCTCTACCACACTTGAAGCTCTAACTCAACCTAACCAGAATTCTTATTGCTGCACGTGACTCTCCTTTCTTGGTATTTGAGAGGATCCACAAGGGGAGAGCCCCACATGCTTTGAGGTTACCAGGGCTTAGCTTATATTTCCTGAGTAATAGCAATAGCTGGCATTTATTAAACACCACTTGCAAACATTGTTCTAAATGCTTCACATATATTAACTCACAACAGCTTTCTGAGGTAGGTACTATTATTATCTTCACTTTGCAGAAGTTGAGGCACAGGGACGATAACTGACTTACCCTGAGTCCCATAGCTGGCAAATGGCAGACAAGGCAGCCTGCTCCAAAGTCTGTACTCTAACCACTACCCCACACTGTCTCTCCTGTGGAAAGAACACTGGAGATTTAGGCTCAAGCTCTCATCTACATTTACTTACAATGTGACTTTGGATGAGTCACTTAATCCCCCTGGGACTCAGTTTCCTTCATTGACAAATAATAACAGTAACTCACATTTATATGGTACTTTGCAGTTTACAAAGCACTTTGGCAAGCATCGACTCACTTGATCCTCACGAATATCAGTGAAGATGACAATCTTGATTTTATACGTGAGAAAACTCAGGGCTCCAGGGTCTGGCCAAGGTCATATAGCTAGTACATACTGGAGTAAGACTTGGAACCCAGGCCTTTGTGGTTTCCTTAACTTGGAATATGTAGGTCTTGGACCAAATGTGCTCTAAGCATCCTGCCAGCCCAGATCTTCTCTGTGCTGGGAAATTAAGAATCTGGGATTGTCTTAGTCAGTTCGGGCTGCTACAACAGATTACCATAGACTGGGTGGCTTATGAGCAACAGAAATTTTTTTTTTAACATCTTTATTGGAGTATAATTATTTTACAATGGTGTGTTAGTTTCTGCTTTATAACAAAGTGAATGAGTTATACATATACGTATATCCCCATATCTCTTCTCTCTTGCGTCTCCCTCCCTCCCTCCCACCCTCCCTATCCCACCCCTCTAGGTGGTCACAAAGCACCGAGCTGATCTCCCTGTGCTATGCGGTTGCTTCCCACTAGCTATCTGTTTTACATTTGGTAGTGTATATATGTCCATGCCTCTCTCTCACTTTGTCCCAGCTTACCCTTCCCCCTCCCCGTATCCTCAAGTGCATTCTCTAGTAGGTCTGCATCTTTATTCCTGTCCTACCCCTAAGTTCTTCATAATCAATTTTTTTTTTGTTTTTTAGATTCCATATATATGTGTTAGCATACGGCATTTGTTTTGCTCTTTCTGACTTACTTCAGTCTGTATGACAGACTCTAGGTCCATCCACCTCACTACAAATAACTCAATTTCGTTTCCTTTTATGGCTGAGTAATATTCCATTGTATATATGTGCTACATCTTCTTTATCCATTCATCTGTTGATGGACACTTAGGTTGGTTGCTTCCATGTCCTTGCTATTGTAAATAGAGCTGCAATGAACATTGTGATACATGACTGTTTTTGAATTATGGTTTTCTCAGGGTATATGCCCAGTAGTGGGATTGCTGGGTCATATAGTAGCTCTATTTTTAGTTTTTTGAGGAACCTCCATACTGTTCTCCATAGTGGCTGTATCATTTTACATTCCCACCAACAGTGCAAAAGGGTTCCCTTTTCTCCACACCCTCTCCAGCATTTACTGTTTGTAGACTTTTTGATGATGGCCATTCTGACCGGTGTGAGATATCTCATTGTATTTTTGATTTGCATTTCTCTAATGATTAATGATGTCAAGCATTCTTTCATGTGTTTGTCGGTAATCTGTATATCTTATTTGGAGAAATGTCTATTTAGGTCTTCTGCCCCTGTTTGGATTGGCTTGTTTGTTTTTTTGATATTGAGCTGCATGAGCTGCTTATAAATTTTGGAGATTAATCCTTTGTCAGTTGCTTCATTTGCAAATATTTTTTCCCATTCTGAGGGTTGTCTTTTGGTCTTGTTTATGGTTCCCTTTGCTGTGCAAAAGCTTTTAAGTTTCATTAGGTCCCGTTTGTTTTTTTTTGTTTTTATTTCCATTTCTCTAGGAGGTGGGTCAAAAAGGATCTTGCTGTGATTTATGTCATAGAGTGTTCTGCCTATGTTTTCCTCTACAAGTTTGATAGTGTCTGGCCTTACATTTAGGTCTTTAATCCATTTTGAGTTTATTTTTGTGTATGGTGTTAGGGAGTGTTCTAATTTCATACTTTTACATGTACCTGTCCAGTTTTCCCAGCACCACTTATTGAAGAGGCTGTCTTTCTCCACTATATATTCTTGCCTCCTTTATCAAAGATAAGGTGACCATATGTGTGTGGGTTTATCTCTGGGCTTTCTTTCCTGTTCCATGGATCTATATTTCTGTTTTTGTGCCAGTACCATACTGTCTTGATTACTGTAGCTTTGTAGTATAGTCTGAAGTCAAGGAGCCTGATTCCTCCAGCTCCATTTTTCATTCTCAAGATTGCTTTGCCTGTTCAGGGTCTTTCCATACAAATTGTGAAATTTTTTGTTCTAGTTCTGTGAAAAATGCCAGTGGTAGTTTGATAGGGATTGCATTGAATCTGTAGATTGCTTTGGGTAGTATAGTCATTTTCACAATGTTGATTCTTCCAATCCAAGAACATAGTGTATCTCTCCATCTGTTTGTATCATCTTTAATTTCTTTCATCAGTGTCTTATAATTTTCTGCATACAGGTCTTTTGTCTCCTTAGGTAGGTTTATTCCTAGATATTTAATTCTTTTTGAGCAACAGAAATTTATTTCTTACAGTTCTGGATGCTGGAATTCCTAGGATGGGGTGCCAGCATGGTTGGATCTTGGCGAGAACCCTCTTCTAGGTTGTACACTGCCTACTTCTCCTTGTATCCTCACATGGTAGAAAGATGGGGAAAGAGATCTCTGGGGTCTCTTTTATAGGAACACTAATCCCATTCATGAGGGTTCCACCTTCATGATTCAATTACCTCCTGAAGGTCCCACATCCTAATACCATCACATTGGGGGATAGGATTTCAACATATGAATTTGGAAGGAGGGACATATATTCAGTCCATAACAGGGATAGTAGTGAGCTCTTAGTCTGGGGCCAGCTGAGGCTGGTGGTAGATAGCATCTAATTTGTACACTGCACTCAACTGGGCATATGAAGCTGTCCTTTGCAATCCCTCAGCAATCTCAAGGCTCAGAGGGGACCTCCCACAGACCATCCTCCTAACAGAAGCTGGCTTTAGGAAGCAGCCATGAAACCACCTCTTGACCAACAGTCTCTTCCCCAGCCTGAGCAGCCCTGTCTTCCTTGCCCTTTCTTCTTTTTCAGGGATCAACCTGAGGATGGCCAAGAAGCATGTCTGAACTGAGCCTCTGTGCCCAGAGAGGCAAAGGGATAAAGGGCAAAAATATAAAATAAAGATTATGCAAAAGAATTACCCTGCATATTTCTCCCATCTCCCTCATCTCTCCGTGTAAATTACCCTATTATTCTGCTGCCTTAGGACTCCTGGTCGCCCTTATTTCTTCTTTTGAGCTAAAGTCATTCATGCAGTAAATTAGTTCTTTGCTTTGAAATAGCTCTGATTGTAGCAGTTTCTGCTACCACCAGCAGCAACACCACATCCCCCGGACAGTTTCCAAAAAAAAAAAATAATAATAATAAGGGGAAAGAAAGAAAGAAAAAAAAACCCTCAACAACTCTCACTTCCTCCCACTCTATTCACCCACACGCAGGGAGAGACATGGGGTCGCCATTTCCTGGGAACTGCTTTCTTATAAAGGCAAATAAATGCATGCTGAGAGGGACTGCAGATGAAACCTATCCTAGTAACAACTCAGGTTGGGACAGGGAGAATTACAGTCATCAAGGCTAAGGGTCAACAGCCTGAAAACTTCTACTCTGTTCTCCCTCCTCAAAAACCAAGTCTTGGCTCACCATGGGTTAGTAACTGGGGAAGCAGAATAACACAGAGGTTAAGAACCCAGGTTTTGGGGTGAGTCCTGGGTCCTGCCACTTTTTAGCTGTGTGACCTTGTGGAAGTGTCTTAGACCTGAATATTTGTTTCCTTACCTCTGACATATCTCACTCCAGACTTATGCATCCAGTTCCCTACTCAGTAACTCTTCTTAGACATCTAACAGGCAAATCAACCTTAACATGACCCAATACAAACTCTTGATCTTCCCCCTTCCAAATCTGCTCCTTCTACAGTCTCCCTCTCTCTGTAAATGTCAGCTCCATTGATCCTTTGCTCAGGCTTAAGTCCTCAGTGCCATCCTTGACTCTGCCCCTTCTCTCACACTCTAATTCCACACTGTCTGTACATCCTATTGACATTATTTACAGAAATGTAAATTACTTCTTACCACATCCACTGCTACATCCTGGGTCAAGCCACCATTGTACCTTACCTGGTAATTTCAATAGCCTCCTAACTGGTTTCCACACTTCCCTCATTGTCTCCAAAGTGGTTCTTTAAAAACATAAGTCAGTTGACATCTTGCCCCTTCAAAACCTTCCAATGGCTTTCTGTCTTACTTAGAGTAAAAGCCAAGTACCTACACAATCTGCACCCTTCCCCCAATATGGCTATGATTATAGTTCATCCACGTTGTAGCATGTATCAGAACTTCATCCTTTTTATGGCTGAACAATATTCCATTGTGTGTGTATACCACATTTTGCTTATCCATTTACCCTGTTGTTTGGGTTGTTTCCACCTTTTGGCTACTGAAATGAACATTGGCATACAAGTATCTGAATCCTTGTTTTCAGTTCTTTTGGGTATATACCTAGGAGTGGAATTGCTGGGTCATACAGAAATCTATGTTTAAATTTTGGTTTTTCCACCATAAAACTGTTTTCCAGAGTCTGTACCATTTTACATTTCTACGAGAAATGCATGAGAATTCTAATCTCTCCAAATCCTCACTCGTTAATTTCCATTTATTATTATTAATACCATCTTTGTAGATATGAAGTGATACCTCATTGAGGCTCTTATACACATTTCCCTAGTGGCTAATGATGTTGAACATTTTTTCATGTGCTTATTGGCCATTTGTATATATTCCTTGGAGAAAGTTTATTCAAGTCCTTTTTCCGTTTTTGAGATTGGGTTGTTTGTCTTTTTTTTTGAGTGTAGGAATTCTTTATATATTCTGGATATTTAGCCCTTAACAAATGATTTGCAAATAATTTCTGCCATTCTGTAGGTTGTCTTTTCAATTTCTTGATAATGCCTTTGATGCACAAAATTTTTAATTTTGATGAAGTCCAATTTATCTGTATTTTTCTTTAGTTATTTGTGCTTTTGGTGTCAAATCTATGAATCCATTGCCAAATTCAACGTTATAAAGATCTTCCCCTATGTTTTTCTAAGATATTTATGGTTTTAGTTCTTATATTTAAGTCATAATTCCATTTTGAGTTAATATTTGTATTTGCTGTGAGGTAGGGTCCAACTTCATTCTTTTGCATGTGGAAACCCAGTTGTCCTAGAACCATATGGTGAAAAAAGTGTCCCTTCCCCATTGAATGGACTTGGCACTCTTTTTTTGTTGTTTTTTTTTTTTTTTTTTGCAGTATGCGGGCCTCTCAATGTTGTGGCCTCTCCCGTTGCGGAGCACAAGCTCCGGACGTGCAGGCTCAGTGGTCATGGCTCACAGGCCTAGCCACTCCATGGCATGTGGGATCTTCCCGGACCGCGGCACGAACCCGTGTCCCCTGCATAGGCAGGCGGACTCTCAACCACTGCACCACCAGGGAAGCCCAAACACTTTAGATGCGACATGGAATTCAATGCTCACAATAACTCTATGAGGTGAGCACTATTATTAGCCTCATTTTACTGATGAGGAAATTAAGACACAGAGAGATTAAGAAATTTGCCCACGATCACACAATAAGCGGAAGATCAGGAGCCAGTCGTCTTGGCTGAGTCCAATTCAAACAGTTGGGCGCTCCCATCCCTGTGTGGGTTTCCTAATTACAGAATACTAATCATAACCACTTATCAGGTATTCACTATGGGCTAGGTACTGTACTAAGCACCTTAGATACATTGCTTCGCTTTCATCCCGTCCAGAAAATCTTATAAATCTGGTATTATGCCTCACATTTCACAGGTGAGGAAATAGAGGTTCAGAGGAAGCTAACTTGTTTAAGGTCACACAGCAAGTAAGATGCAGAGCTGGGACCTGAGCCCAGGTCTGTCTGACTCCAAAGTACACACTTGTGACCACAATATTCTTCTGCCTCTGCTATCACAAGATATCAGAATTGAAAGAGCCGCCCTCAGAAGCTACCAGGCTCAGTCTCCTGCTTGACAGGGAAGTCGTCCTGAGAATCTCTGATGGAGGATCTTCCCAGCCCAGTTTGAATGCGTCCAGGGTTGGGGAGCTCACTCCCTCCTGGGGCAGCCCATCTGTGGTTGGACAGCGCTGATTGCCAGAGAACTGTGTTTTTCTAAGGAGCCCAAGAAGTCAGCTTCCCTCAGTTCCCTCAGCCAGTGCCCTCTAGAATTGCCTATATCCCCTGCCCAGCCCCCCATCCCGCTCAGGACAGATCCTGTGTTCCTCCAGCTTTGCCTGCGGAAAAATTGAGTCAAATCCTCTGGCCAGAGAGTGGCTGACCTGCCCAAGGTTGTGCAGTAGGGGTGGGGAGCCGGGGAAGTCACAGGCATCCCTGGGATGTACAAGTGTTCTGGGTCTTTTATCTTAAGTGGTTTCTGATCTGTCTGGCTGAGTGATTGCCTGGAGCCACCCCGTTTAACATTCATGTAGATTCTGGGCTGGGCTGTTACAGGAGTAAATCACCCATGCCTGCCTTCACCCCCCACCCAATCCCCAGCCCCCCAAGACAAGTGGCTCCCTGGTCTCCACGGCAACAGGCCCATCTGTTTTACACGGCTTCCCAGGCCAGAAGAAGTTCATTCAGTCCCAACTCTGCTAAGTTCTGGGCAGTGTGGGAAGAAGCAGGAGAAGGAGGGGGACGAGGGGGGATAGCGTGAGCCTGTGCAGTCCTTTTGATCCCGTTTAGAACAAGGCAGCCTGTCAGAGCTGGACGAGCCCTCAGTGGCCCACCGGCCCAACACTCAAATGTTATATGTGGGAAACCGGCTTCAGAGAGGAAAATTGGTAGTCCACAGTATATCAGTGACAGAGATGGGTCTAGTGGGCAACCAATAAACATTTCTTCAATGAATGAATCATAGAATCCTAAAGAGTTAGAAGCAGCCATTTTATGCCCAAATTCCCATCTAGTGCATGAAAATGTCTGGAAATCATACTCTACAACAGATGGTCATCCAAACTCTACTTGGGTGCTTGAACTGTGCTAAATCACTATCTGAGCTGCTTCCATTGCCGGGCACTTTGAATGTAGAAAACTCTTTTATACATTGAGTGTAAGCCTGATCCCCTGTAAATTTACCCATTGGTTCAGATTCTGTCCTTTGGAGCCACAGAGATTCCAGTCCTTTGCATGTATTGTCTTGTGTGACTAGCTCTGGGGTAGGTCTGAGAAACCATGATTCCCCATCTGACAGGGGTCTGGAGGGGTGAAGTAATTGACAAGAGCCAGGTTAAGAGCCCAGGTGTCCCGGTCCTTGGGTTGGGTGGGGGGCAGTTGTCTCTTATCTCCTCTGGGTGCTTTCCATTCTCCTCCCATTTGGGAGACAGGGGCTGGCCCAGCCCTTTTCTTGTCTGTACCATCTGGGGAGTTAGTTCCTGAGAAGACTCTTTTGCCTGGCCTGCCCCTCCCCGCCCAGACCTATTGTCTCTGTAAGGCAAGAAAGCAGTTCCTCTGCTCAACTTCAGGCCAAAGCTTTGTGGGGGGGTGAAGATGGTGCCAGGCCCTGTCTCCCCAACCCAGCCATTGCCCCCCAGCTCCTCCATCACTCCTAGAACAGCCCTCATGATCCTAAATGGTGTGAAGGCTGGAGAAGTGAGGAAGGGTCAGAGTGTCTCTCATCTCCCTGCTGGTAGAGACTCTGCTCTTTAATTTTTGGAGGGCTACTAAGCCCCTCAAACATTTCCCTTTCCCCTCCTCAGTGCCCCTTAGTGCCTTGTATTTCCTGCAAGAAGCTCCAGATGGGGGAGGGTCTGTGGGGTGGGCTTTTGGCACAGTGTCAAAAGGGTGGTGGCCTTGGCACAGAAGGCCAGAAGAATAAGGAGTAGTTGGGGCAGGATGCAGAGTTAGGGCTGGGAAGGAGGCACTAGAAGGTGACCATTTTACTTCTTTCTTCCCACCTGTCTTAAATTCTACCCCTCACTTCTTACAATTAGTCTGAGAAGCCCAGAACAGTAACAGACCATCCTTCCTAGGCCTCAAAATAAACAGACTGCCATTGGATGGATGGACACTTGGATTCCCTCTGCTTTAACTGGAAGCTTACTTTCTACTACAAGGACTGTGGTTTAGCCAATCAGTGCGGGTACGCAAATGAGAGAATCCCGAGTAGCCTTTTCCCTGGCAATTCATCAGCTGAGCTACAACCTTGCCTCTCTGATTGGTCCATCAGAAGACTGGGCTTGGGTGGTCAAGCTCAGTTAATTTCTTTAATGGTCCAGTGGACAGGGGAGAGAACAAAAGCGTAAATCATTAGAAGAACACACACACGCTTTCAGTTCACTGGAATGCATTGCATCAAAATTTTGCAACATGTTTGACTTCAAAGAATATTAATAATTAGTGACTTCTGGACTTCCCTGGTGGCGCAGTGGTTAAGAATCCCCCTGCCAATGCAGGGGACACCGGTTCAAGCCCTGGTCCGGGAAGATCCCACATGCTGTGGAGCAAATAAGCCCGTGCGCCACAACTACTGAGCCTGCGCTCTACAGCCCGCGAGCCACAACTATGGAGTCTGCGGCGCCACAACTCCTGAAGCCCGTGCGCCTAGAGCCCATGCTCCGCAACAAGAGAAGCCACCACAATGAGAAGCCTGCTCACCGCAACAAAGAGTACCCCTGCTCGCCGCAACGAGAGAAAGCCCGCGCGCAGCAACGAAGACCCAACGCAGCCAAAAATAAACAAATAATATAAATAAATTTAACAACAACAACAAAAAGTGACTTTTGCCAGTTGGAGGATGTGAGGGTTTGGAGAGGGTTGAGAAGGGTAGACCAGGACGAACATGGGATGGCTAGGGTAGCTACCTCCTTCCCTCTCTCCCCCTACCAGTTACATTTCACATTATATTTTGTCTCGTTTTTGATGGTGTCATACCCCTTTCCTTTGCCCCCTCCTCAGATGTGTTCACCCTGAGCTCTTCAACATTTAGCACCAAGGCGTCTGGGCATGCCTGGAGCAGGGTTCTGTGTGCACAGACCAGACATGAAGATGGATTGTTCTCCGCAATAAATATCGACTGATTCATAAATCTGGTTGCCAGATTCTATCAAAGCCGCTGTCGTATAATCCAAGAGTGGGAAGATGCCAGCTAATTCTGTGCTGGGCTGGCTGATTCCCAGTGGAAGATGTTGCATAAATGTCAGTGCGTCTCAGCTCTGTGCAACTTGGGGGCTGTGTGAGGGGCTGGGGAGAACAGATCCTTCCAGCTGAGGAGGCAGGTGACAAAGACTAGAGTGAACCAAGGGTCAGAAGGTTCCTCAGGGCAGGACTGTAGCCCCTTCTCCCTGACCGTCTCCACGCCCCCCCCCTCCCCCCAGCTTGAACCTGTCTCTACAGAAACCACAGTCGGGCTGAGCATCTGGACGAAAAGCAGAATCAGCCAGCCCGTCACCCAGGTGTTTCTAAATACCTAGAGCTTTGTACAGAGAAAAAACACCCTGACAATGCGGATTTTTCACTTTTCATCCAGATGTTGGATGTCAGGTAAATACAGCCTTGGGGGCTCTTCATTGCTCTTTCCTAGAACTTCCTTACTGACTCAGGTACCACAGCCCCTGTGGGGAATTTACTAGAAGGGAAAAGGCAGTTGTTCTTGCTGGCACATACCCTTTGGGTGCCGTTGGTCTGTGGCTGCCTGTTGACTCTGAATATGTTTTTCTAAAAACTTCTCTCTCATCTCTTTCTCTCTCTCTCTCTCTCTCTTTCATATCTCTCTCTCTCTCTCTCTCTCTCTCACACACACACACACACACACACACACACACACACACACACACCCTTAGTGTTGGTCTAGACCCTCCTGGCTGAATAGAAGCAGATGCTGCAGTGGAGAGAAACGTGAGGCCGTAATTACATGAAAATTGGGACCACACGGTGGAAATTTCCTCCCTGCCCTGGCTGGCCTCCCACTGCCCTCACTCACACACTCATTCACAGTTGGGTGGTCTTACAGGTGCCTGGATGTGACCAGCAGTTGGTGTTTGCCAATTCCAAACATCCACCCAGACTGTGGCCCAGGTGATGCCCGTTTCTGCCTTTGGAAAGTTTAAGACCTCATTCAAGGACGATGCATGTACGCGCAAGGCGCTGTTGAAAACTCCGGGAAGAGAGCAAAACAGGCAAAACCCCTGCCCTCACAAAGCTTATGTGGGACAGACAGACAAATACATGCATCCATCAGGACAAAATATATTATACTAGATGGCCAGAGGTATTAAGTAGAAAAGGTAAGAACGTGGGGTTAGGCAACGGTGAGCTGACTTGCAATTCTAGGGAAGAGATGAGTCAACCATGAGGTCTGGAGGAGGTGCAGGCAGAGGGACCTGCAATTGCAGAGGCTCTGGGGCAGGACTGTGCCTGGGGTATTTCAGGAATAGTGAGGTGGCAGATGTGTCTGGGGAAGAGCAAGGACCGAGGACAGAATAGGGCATGAGGTCACTGAGGTCACAGGTCATACAGGGCCCTGACGGTCATCTCAAGACCGTGGGCTTTTACTTGGGTGAGCACCAATCCCACGGAGAGTCCTCCTAAGACCCAAGCTCTAAGGAGAGAGCAGCTTCATTTTTCTACTGCCGGAGCCTTCTCCTTCTCCCCCTCCTCCATCAGTGCAGGACTTTCTGGAATGGGGGCAGGTCCTTCCACGGCCTTGGCACAACTTGCTTCCATCTAAGTCTACTCTGATGCCACCCACCCCCCTGGTCCAGGGCCACACCCCTGTTCAGGTACAGGTGTACAGGTATCTTAGCCTTGGAATGGCCTTGGAATGGCTGGCCTGTCCACACAGGCAGGGTCAGCCTCCAGGGGAAGAAAAGAAAGGCCTGATCCCAGGTGAGTGTCTGATCCGCTGATGCTGCCGGCTGGGGTCCACCCTGGTTGGCAACAAGGTCAGCCGTCTGCTGATTTGCATGGCCCCAGGCACTCATGACAGACAGCATTTTTTTTTTTTTAATCAGTGGATGGAATTGTCCCTCAGTCCTACTCTGATCCTCTGCACCTGGATCCTTCCCAGCCTGTAGGACTTCAAAATATCTAATCTGAGGGGCGTAATGGGAAGAGTGTGGGCTCTGGAGCCAGACAGCTTCTGATCCCAGATCTAACTTCTATCTGCTGTGTTAGCTTGAACAAGTTGCGGGGTTCCTCTGAGCCTCCGTTTCCTCATCTGTAGAGTGGGCGTAGTGGAATGGTGGTGGCCTCGTGGGATTGTTGGGAAGGCTGGATGTGACCGTGTGGGTGCAAAGGGCCTGGCACCTAGCAAGCCCACAGTGAACCTCAAGCTCTATGATGACAGCAGCCAGAACAAAGGGTAGATCCTGGGATCCCAGCCTCACCTGGAGTGTCAGGGAAGCAATCCTGGGATCCCAGCCTCACCTGGAGCGTCAGGGAAGCAGAGGCACCAGGGCCACTATTTCTTAGTGCCTGATGCCCTGCTTGGGGGCCAGGGGCCTCTGGAGGCAGCTGTGTTCTAGCGCTGCCCACCAGGCCCAGCCGCCAGCTCTGTGGTCACACAGCGATTGTCTTCATAATTGTTCTGGCCTGTGCTGGAGCTGGTTTGGCTTCTGCCTTCTCTCAGGTGATGCTTGTTGATCTAATTCCCTCCTGTTTTTCTCTTTAAGCACATAGTTGCTGCAAGTTAGAAAAAATGACCATCTGCAGCAGAGTGAAAATAGAGGAGTCCAGAGGAGGGGCATCAGGAGACCTGGGTCCTCAGCCCACCTGTGCCCTGTGACCTTGGGCGGGTTGCCTCTCCTCCTGGGTCTGAGCAATCATTTCTGTAAAAGCAAGAGCTCTGCCCAGAGTATCAGGGGGTCCCTCTGGCTGGGAAAAAAAATCTATTCTGAGGATCAAAAAATAAATAAATCAAACCCCAGTTCTAGTGTCAAAGTTGAAAGCCTCTCATCTGTGAAAAGAGGATTTAAATTACCCTGTGTTTAAAAAAGAAGAGAGGGGAAAAATTTAATGGGGCTTAGAATGGAAAGTCCAAGTCAGACCCTGCTCTACAGACAAAGGGGGTGAAGGAGGGTGGGATTATTATCTTCAGCAACTGAGCATTTTGACTGTGAGCTCTACTTTAAAAGGTTTTGCAGGTGTGGGAGGGGGTGGATGAGTAACCCGCACCTGAGAGTTTCAGATTAGGTGTTCAGAAGGCGGGGGATGTGGGCCCCAGAATGGGAAACTTGGGAAGATGGGGGCCTCAGGGGGAGTCTGGCCAAACAGGTCAGGTCTGAGGGTGTGGGGTTAGCTTGGAGGCTGGGCTGGCAAGGAGACATTTTCTCAGGCTAGAGGGGGAGTCAGCTTGGCTGCGGAAAAGCCTGGCAGATGGTTTTTTTCAGTGAGTTAGCCTCACCATCCTGATTGGGTCTCCAGAATATGCAATTGCTTTTCCCCCATTCAGTTTGTTTGAACATCAGTGCAGGGTAAGGGGTAAGGACGTTGTGCCTGGGCAAACTGCGGCTGGGCAGGACCAAATCCGTGTGCGCTGGGGAAGAGCCCAGATAAACCAGGAATGAATCATTGGAAGAGGCCATGGGGGGAGAGGTGGGGTAGGGGCCCATCCCAAGATGTTGCGGGTGGGGGCTTTACTCAGCTGGAGGACTGGAGAAATCAAATAACTTGCTCTGGACCACAAAGGACAGAGATCTGTGGGCAGCGTGTTCAGGTGGAGGGACAGCAAGAGCAAAGGCTGGCAGGTATAGGTCTGTTTGAGGATCAAGAAGTGGCCCAAACTGTTGTTCTAAGCTCACTGCCGGCTCTTAGAGACCCTGAGCCCTTAGACAGGACAGTCCTATGTCCAAAGAACTCTATCCCTTGTCGGCACAGCTGATTGGACCAGACGTAGAGCCCTGACCTATGCTGAGTCAATCAGAGCCCTGCTCCTGGGAATTTGAACCCTGAGAACTAGTCAGATGGATGGTGGTGAACAGGTGAGTGGACAGGAAGCTCATCCCGGAAGCGGGAATTGGTGCCAGCCCACATTATGGGGCTATGGGTAGGCAGAGAAAGCCAGCATGCTTGAGGAGCAGAAGGGAGCAGAGAGAAGCCTGGGGCCCCAAGAGGTGTCCTGTGTGCTTCCCTTAAACTCCCTTGAGTGAGTATGAGTTGCTTTATGTTCGTGGCCATCAACAATCCCTGCATGGAGACCCCTGGCTTGCTGTAGGATGACGTGTGTATGCTGGGAGGTGCCAGGTGTCAGAAAATGAGCCTGAAGAGTTTGGGGCCAGGCTGGGCAGGGTTTAGAATGCTGGGCTGTGAGACCACAGATTACGTGTGTGTGTGTGTGTGTGTGTGTGTGTATGTGTGTGTATGAGAGAGAGAGAGAGAGAGAGAGAGAGAGAGAGAGAGCGAGAGAGAGAGACTGAAGTTTCTGAGCAGCCCTGGCAGCCCCAGTGTAGTGGAAGGGAAGTCCCTGAAGTTTAGGCCCTGAGTGTCCCCAGACAGAGAGCCTCAAGGGCCAGGGGGCAGCTCAGACAGCCTTGCTGGGTGGTCCCTACAGGGCCCGAGCCCAGATCACATGCATGAAGGGGACACTTTCGGTCTGATTCCCTAGCAAACCACCTCCTTCCAGTACGGTCAGTCTCAGGTAGTTGACTGCCCCCCCGCCAATCACACACCCAGTGGTCACCAGCCATCCACAGGTTCATCCCTGCCCAGCCCACAAAAAATAAGACCCTTCTCCAGTCTCCAGCATGGTGGCCTCAAAGGAGCTCAGGATTTGGATTCGGACAAATCTGAGTTCAAGTTACGGCTCACACTTCCAGTGGTGTGACTTTGAGCAAACCCCTTAACCTCTCTTAGCCTCCCAGGGCCCTCATCTATAAATCATGTTCGATGTACTTCTTCCTAGAGTTGCCATGAGGATTAAACGATATGGTGAATGTAAGAGGTCAGCGTACGCCTGGCACCTTGTACATATTCAGAGAACTTCCTTCCCTCCCTCCCCCTTCCTCCTCCAAGGGGGTAGGTCTGGTCAGGCGGACACAGCTCTCATTGCTGCGTTGTGAGGTCCAAGAGCGTGGGACCCTAGTCCATCACGTTCACTCTCCCATCCCACGGAAACGGGAGGGCCTGCCTTTTGCATCTGGCAGAGCTGGCTTTCGTCCAGCTCAGTGCTGGTTCTGTGGCCCCAGGCAAGTTCACTGGGAGCCTCTGTTGCCTCAGCCCGGATATTAGGCTTCCACTTTCCAGCTGCTGAGAATGAGTGATCCTGTGTATTCAAGGCCAAGCCCAGTGGCTTGGATCCGTGCTCCACAGAAGGGGTTTAACTGGAATCGCAGTAGCAGGCCCTGGCTGCAAACACCCAGGTGGCCCTGGTCTGCAGCTTAGAGCTGCGGCAGCCTCTGGCCTCCCTCCTCTGTCCTCCGTAGGGTGACAGGTGGGAGGGGGACCTGATAGCCCAAGTGGGAGAAGAGCCTGCCCTGGAGAAAATCAGATGGCCCTGAGCAGCCTGCCCGGCCCACTCTCCAGCACCTGCCCCTCGTCTGGGAAAGAAAAGACCCAAAACAAACCTTGCTGTCATTAGGCAATTAAGTGGAAATCAAATAAGCCCAAGAAAATCCAATTAATAAAGGAGCAACAAAAACTAACAGAATCATGGGGGCTGCGGGAAATACTGAGGAAACACAAACAGGGCCGGACGCTGGAGGCTGTTGCGGAGAGGGCTGGGCTCTGGGCTGTGGCATCTGAACACAGAGGAAGCCCTGCAGACCCCTGAAGATGCTCTGACAGGGAGGATGCCCTAGTCCGATGGGGGAGACAGAGGCTAGCCTGCGGGAACTCCCGGACTTATGGAGGAGACATGGCCTCTGCCCTGGAAGTTAGGGATTTCAGTTTATTAAGCTGCTGTTATATTTCAGCCCTTGTGCTATGTATTCTTACACAATATTAATTCTTGAAAAGTTCTTACTCTCAACTTGACCATCTCATTTGATGTAAAACCCAAAGTGCCCCCTATGGCCCAGCAGGCCCTAGTTACTGTGACCCCCATTGCCTCTCCAAAGTCCTCACAACTTGCTTCCTTTCACTACCCTGGTGTCCTTGCCACTCCTCACTCTCCAGGCACACTCCTGCCTCAGGGCCTTTGCATGTACTGTTCACATCTGCCTGGAATGTCCTTCTCTTGATATGCATTCACAGGCCTTGATCCATCCACTCACTTCATTCAGATCAACTGTCACCTCTTCAGAGAGGCTTTTCTTGACCATTTTCCCTAAAATAACCTCTCACCCCACCCTTCAGTCCTTTTACCCTTCCCCTGCTTATTTTCCTCCATAACAATTATTCCCTGACATTTAATATATTGATTTGGTTTTTTTCTATCTCTCTCCCACTAGGAAGTAAGTTCCATGAGAGGAAGTCCTTGCTTTATCCCCTGAACTTAGACTCATTGTATAGTAGGTGGTCTATGCATAGTTGTTGAATGAATGAGATAGCTGAATCACAGAGAGGTTAAGTCACTTACTTAGGGTCATCCCAGCATTGGGGGCAGAACAATTTGTGAGCTGAGACCTCCTTACTCTCCAGCCCACGCCCTTTCGCCCTCAGTACGCTGCTTCCCTGGCTTCCATGGCTGTTGGCATAATGTGGTAGGCAGACAATGGCCTCTCAGAGACGTCCTAATCCCTGGAACCTGTGAATATGTTAGGTTACATGGCAAAGGAGAATTAAGGTTGCAGGTGGAATTAAGATTGTTAATCAGCTGACCTTAAGGTAAGCAGAGTGTGTTGTATGTATTGGGTTGGCCAAAAAGATCGTTTGGGTTTTCCCGTAAGATGTTACAGAAAACCCAAATCAACTTTTTGGCTGACCCAATATTATCCAGGCGGGCCCAAAATAATCACAAGGGTCCTTAAATATGGAAGAAGGCAGAAGAGGTAGCGAGGATGTGATGGCAAAAGCAAGGTTGGAACAATGCAGTGTAAGGGGCCACTAGCCAAGGAATGTGGGCCACCTCTAGAAGCTGGAAAAGGCGAGGGAACAGATTCTCCTCTAGAGCCTTCAGAAGGAACACAGCCCTGCTGACACCTTGATCTTAGCCCAGCAAGACTCAATTCACACTTCTGGCCTCCAGAACTGTAGAGTAATAAATATGTTTAAGCCACCAAGCTTGTGGTGCTGTGTTATTGCAGCAATAGGAAAGAAACACATACAATGACCTCAGGGTGGGAGCCCGGCCACAGGACAGAGACAGAAGGGTTGGTTGAACCTGGGGACAGCACAGTACACAGACCTTCAGTAAACCTGACACCCTTTGGGTTTGGGGAAGGCAGCTGGGAGAAGGGGCTGACTGTGGACTGGGGTAGAGGGGAGGCCCAGCAGGAGGACATCTCAAGCCTACATTCTTGACGATGTTCCCCCTGCCAGGACTTGGGTGGGGTAGGACCTGGCTGGATGGAGAGGTTTCTTCCAGAGCATCATGAAGACACGCCACTGACCCACAGTCCCTGTGTTAGGGCAGGGCACTTTGCCCTCGTCCCATCCCCTCCATGCCTGCCTTTGGCTCACAAGTAAGCACACACATGCCCCCAGGGGTACCAAGCTGTAATGGACCTTTGACTCTGGCCTGAGTGAGGCCTGGGGAATGGGCACTGTGTAAGGAAAGGGCCTGGGCTACAGAGAGAGGCCAGCAAGGAAGGCAGGTGAGGGCAGCAAGGACAAACCCTTGGATCACTGCGAAAGTCACTCCCCAGTCTGGGACTCAATGCCTTGTTCACAGACATTAAACCTCCCCAGTTTGCCCCTCGGAGATTACCGGGCTGGAAGGGGGGACCTGACATGAAGGCACTGGGTAGGAAGCAAGAGGCAAAATCACGTACTGATCCCTCCAAAAGGTGAGGTGACCACACAAGGACTCAGGTCCTGGACGCAGCAGACAGGCCTCAGCCCTGCTCCCACTGGCTGGGCGTCCTGGGGCAATGCAGCCTGAGCCCAGCTTCCTTTGCCTCACCTAAGAAATGGGGATGGTAATTCAGGTCCACCTGCAATTCAGGAAGCCAACAATGTCGGAAAACTGAGTTTTGTTTCAAAACTCATTTGGTGAAAAATTTGACCTGATGTGAGGCTGTAACCAGAGAGTTATCACGCGATTAGCTGCAGATGCATGTCTCTGATTATGGGGTGCACCCCTGGAGGCACCATGAAATAAACAGAACATGCACTGAAGTACTTTTCAAAAATCTGGTTCCACGGATTCTGGAAAATGGATTTGAACCTGCAGCAACTACTCTGTGGGGCAGAAATGAAGCAGTCCTTTCGTGGCTCCTGGGACTCAATGGGCCCTCAATAAATGCCCAGATGACCCCTGTAAGGAGGCGGTAGTATTCTCATTTTACATATCAGAAAATAGAGGCTCAGAAAGGTTAAGTAACTTTCTCAGGGTCACCCAGCAGCTAAATGGCAGAGCTGCAGTCCTACAAAATTTACGATCTTAGACACTATGTAAGACGCTCAATTATGTTGCCTATTGTCAGGTGACTTGTTTTTCCCAGAGCCAACCCAGAATGAGTTCTAGCCAGTGACTTGTGCACTGCCCACCCCCATTGTCCCTTGCCCCTGCTGGACACAGGACTCAGGGAAAGGCTGGATGGAGTCCTGGGCTCCTCTTCCTTGTCAATTTGACACAGGTGGAGTTTGGGAAACCACAGCTACCGCGTCCCTGGGTGACTGTGGCCTTGTGCCGAGAGCTGTTAAGTACCAGCACTGGGAAAGGAGCTGCCATCCAGTAGCCTCTCCTCCTGTGGCCATGTTTACCAAGGCCTCCGGACATCAGAAGGGCAGGCTCCTGCTTTGTCACAGCTGGTGGGAGGGTGCAGCCTCCCTCTTTGTTATCTGGAGCTTGTGTGGGCTCTACGTTTATGGAGTCAGGGAACTGTGGGGTCAGAGAGGGCTGAATGGAGGTGCCTCAGCACCTTGGGCCATGTGAGCCCCATCCCGTGACGCCAGGGTCCCGGCTCTCCGGCACAGCTAGGCCACTATGTGTAGCATGAATGGGGAGCTTGATGGCAGTTGGCAGTTCAAAGAGCCAGAGCAGCCCACACATGGATCACCACTGAGGAGCGAGGGGAGAGAAGGGTGCCTTGTACCCAGCAACACCCAGAGTGCCCCCAGAGTGCCCCTGGGTCCAGCCCCGGAGACTGAATTGGGACCAGAAGGGATTGCAAATAAGCTGGGTGATGCAATCAGGATCTAAGAACATCTCTGTTGATTGGAGCTTCATCTCACAAGATGAAGCTTAACAGGGACAAAGAGGACATCCTGTTGTGGGGTCCCAAGAGCCGAGGCTGGGCCAGCAGGAGTGACAAAGACCTGGGGGTTTAGCAAGTAGTCAGCTGATGCCAGGCAGCAGTGATTCTTTTTTTTTAATTGAAGTCTAGTTGATTCACACTGTTGTGCTAATTTCTGCTGTACAGCAAAGTGACTCAGTTATATGCATATATACATTCTTTTTTAATATTCTTTTCCATTATGGTTTGTCTTAGGAGATTGGATATAGTTCCCTATGCTATATAGTAGGACCTTGTTGTTTATCCATTCTATATGTAATAGTTTGCATCTGCTCATCCCAAACTCCCAGTCCGTCCTTCTCCCTCTCCACCTCCCCCTTGGCAACCACAAGTCTGTTCTCTACGTCTGTGAGTCTGTTTCTGTTTTGTAGATAGGTTCATTTGTGCCATATTTTAGATTCCACATATAAGTGATATCATATGGCACTTGTCTTTCTCTTTCTGACTTCACTTAGTATGATAATCTCTAGTTGCATCCATGTTGCTGCAAATGGCATTATTTTGTTCTTTCTTTTTTTTTTTTTTTTGCGGTTTGCGGGCCTCTCACCGTTGTGGCCTCTCCCTTTGCGAAGCACAGGCTCCGGACGCGCAGGCTCAGCGACCACGGCTCACAGGCCCAGCCGCTCCGCGGCATGAACCCGTATCCCCTGCATCGGCAGACGGACTCTCAACCACTGTGCCACCAGGAAAGCCCTATTTTGTTCTTTTTGATGGCAAGTAGTATTCCATTGTGTGTGTGTGTGTGTGTGTGTGTCTGTGTCTGTATCACATCTTCTTTATCCATTCACCTGTCAATGACATTAGGTTGTTTCCATGTCTTGGCTATTGTGAATAGTGTTACTATTCATAGGGGTGCATGTATCTTTTTGAATTATAATTTGGCCAGGTATATGCCCAGGATTGGGATTGCTGGATCATATGGCAGTTCTATTTTTAGTTTTATGAGGAACCTCCATACTGTTCTCCATAGTGGCTCAGGCAGCAGTAATCCTTTTTAGGGGCTGGCAGGGAGAGGTACATATACCCAAGCAGCTAACTTCTCCTGGGCTCTGTTCATACACAACAGCAGTCAAAATAAGGGGCAAGCTTGTTTTTCTCTGGGCAAGTCCAGTTCCGAGTGAAGATTTAGGAAGGATATTGACAAGGTGGGCCAGTCCAGAGGTAGGCACAGGTGGGGCCTTGGAACCTATTTGAAAGGAGGGCCTGGGACTGACACTAGACATTGAGATTTAGAGTCAGGGATAGGAACTCCCTCTCTGAGACGTCACCCAGTCTGTTTTTAGGTAGGGGGGAAACCTCAGGTCTAAAGGCTGGAGGGCATGGAAAACCATGAGGGACTCAGGCTAGAGACAAAGAAGAACTTTCTAAATCCATAGGAATACCAGTGCTAAGGTTTCACCTCCCTCTTGGGCTTCCCTGGTGGCGCAGTTGTTGAGAGTCCGCCTGCCGATGCAGGGGACACGGGTTTGTGCCCTGGTCTGGGAAGATCCCACATGCCACGGAGCGGCTAGGCCATGAGCCATGGCCGCTGAGCCTGCGCGTCCGGAGCCTGTGCTCTGCAACAGGAGAGGTCACAACAGTGAGAGGCCCGCGTACTGAAAAAGAATAAGATGCTCTCCATGTGTAGGTGGGCTGACTCAGCATGGGTCATTGACCGAGGTGTGGCCCTCCCGTGCCCAGGGTGTGGCTATGAGCTGGCACTAAGCCAGGAAGAGAGGAACACGGTGGGGAAGGGGGTGAAGAGCCAGGGACCCGCTCCAGACCGGCAGCCTCAGCTGGCTCCCAGGCCTGGAGGGGAGGAGATGGGCAGGGGACTAGCAGGCACACGCTCCCTATTAATTACCCCTCAGCCTAATTAGTCTTCCAGCCTCCCCTCCCGCTGCTAGGAAAAGGCCTTTGTTTGCTGTCTGCATGTTTACCAAGCAAATGGCTTTTAAAAGTTTTCATAGACACAGAGAACCCATTTAGGAGGCTGGGTGGATAAAATTATTTATAGAGTTTAATGGTTATCGTTCTCATGCCTTTAGGAAATCAGGAGCCATGTGGGTAGTGGGTCTGGGGGGCCAGGATGCCTCTGCCGGCTCCACCTCCTCCTGCTGCCCTCCCTCCTCTTCCCCTCTTCCGGACAGTCCTCTTGCTTCTGTCCTTTCTCTGCTTCTGTCTCTTCTGCACCTTTTCTGTTTTCCTTTTGAAATTACCTTTTAGCTCACTCTGTGTCTTCCCTCCTCCCTTCCCTTCTTCCTCTCTCTCTCTCTAGCTGTTAGATTCCCTGTTTTCTCACTGCCTGTCTTCCTCAAGGTCTATATTTGGATTTGTAGGTGTATCTCTGTCTTTCTCTCTGTGTGTTCTCTGTCTTGGTGAATCTCTCTGGCTCTCTGTCTTTTTCTCCGTTTCTGTCTGTGTAAGACTCCATCTCTGTCTCTCACTGTCTCTTCTCCATCTCTCTCTTTCTGTCATTTATCTCCCCCATCTCTTGGTCTCTGTCCCTGGCTTCTTCCCTCTCTCTTCATCTCTCCACCTGCATCCTGTGTACTTTGTCCAGACAACCGCATGGGCCCCAGGCATTGGTGGGCAGCTCCTTTCCATAAGAGCCTTTCACACGTGTCTCTGAGTGGCTGGTGGGTTGGGTTCCTGAGTGTCCTGGACCCACTGCCTCCGCTGGGGCGGGTCCTCTCATGGGTCAATTTGTGTGGGGTCCTGAGGGTGGGACCCTCTTCTTCTCCCTCAAGGACAAGGCCCAGAGTGAAAGTGCCTGCCGCCCAAGGTCACCCAGGGGTGGAGGGGAGCAGAGAGAGGTGAGACTGGGAACCAGTGCACCCTTCAGGCTGAGACCATGGGACAGAGGGCAGGTCATAAGGGGGGTGTAAGGGACTCCCAAGGGTCAAGGATTCCAGAGGAAGGTCTTGGGAACTGAGTAGAACTTTGAAGTTCCTCTGAGATCAGGTCCACTGAGGCCCACCCCCAGCAGGTCTCTAGCGACCTTCCCTCCAGCCTCTGGTACAGACCTTTGGGGATAGGAAACTCCCTACCTGTTAGACAGTTGTGCCCAAGGAAGCATCTTCTCTACGGGAGTCCCTCCTGGCTGCGTCTGTGTGAGGAAGGTCTGGAAGTGGAGAGGTGACAGGCCCCTAACTCTGGCAGCACCTAGTCTGATGGGGAAGATGTGGACTCCACCTGTGCAATGTGTGTGGAGTCCTGGAAAGCTGTCTTTGGAGCGTGGAGACAGACATGCTGGCACTGGTCCTGATTAATGTACTACTGTGTGCCCTGGGCTAGTCACTTTGCCCTGAGGCCCCTGGTTTCTTCTTCTGGAAAATAGGATTGGCGATAACACACCTACATCTCAGGGTTGATGGCAATATGACATGGTGGTGGAGAGCCCGAGCTTAGGGTACGGGTGGCTAATGTGAATTAGCCCTGTGTCCTAATTCACATTCTCCCTACTTCTTAGCTGTGTGGTCTTGTGCAAGTTACTTGGCCTCTCTGAGCCAGTTTCTTTCTCTATAAAATGGTGATAAAATACAGTCCCTTATACCACTGATTTGTTGTGATAATTCAATGAGGTGCTGCATGCCTAATGCTTTGCTTGCACGAGTGACCGAGCCTCTCTGTGCCTCAGTTTTCTCATCTGTAAAATGGGGATGATAATACTACTCACCTTCAATGGTGGTTGTGAGGACTAAATGAAATGGCACATGTTAAGCATTTGGGCCAGTGTCTGGTACAGAGCAAGCACCACATGAGAGTCACCTATTGTAATTAGCACAGTGCCTAGCCCATAACAGGGTATGATCTCATCCCTATGGACTCCGACAACCTCCTCCTACTCCCCTCCTTGAGCCCCAACATGTCCACCACGGGTGGTGGGGAGAGAGTGGGGCGGGGAAGTGGGACTGTCCTCTCCTGGGAAGATCTGGCTCCACTCTCCTGTTCATCCATCCATCCATCTTGCAGTCGAGCCTCCAAAAGCTCTTTAACGAGCCTCCAAGGGGGCTTTCAGATCATTTGCTTCCTGGGAGACCCGCTTGCATCTCGCAGCAGGGTGGTGCCCATAGCAGGAGGTGGAGGCCATGTGGGAAAGCACCCTGAGCAGAGCGGCAGGTGGAGGGGTCTCCGCCTCCACACTCCCTGGTGGGGTTGCCTGGAGCTCTCAGCCTCGGTGCCAGGAGCAGCCTGCGGCCTACACGGCCCCGTTAACTACACCAAGGTAGGCACAGCAAACTGGGCGCAGGACTCCTGGGATTTTGGTGGCTGGGCCTTTGCGGCCACTATGATACTTCGGCCCCATTGACTCATTCAATGGCCCTGTCCTTTTTCCTTCTGGGAAATTGATGAGGTGAATCCAAATTGCGGTGTATGGGATCCCCAGTCCTTGCTTTCTGGCTTCGTACTTGAACTTAGATTTAGAGATGTTGGGAGCCAAGAAGTTTTCGCCATTAGAAGATGGCCGACATCCTGCTTCTCTTCCTGCTTAATGAGATAAAAGCCCGCGCCTAAAAACGAAAGCCCGCGCTTCCAACGAAAGCCCGCGCACGCAGCACCAATGATAATTTGCCAAATACTTCCCTTATTCTGGATCCCGCCCCCCTTTCTCTGTACTGTATAAATACAGCTACTGCAGCAATAAAAGTTTGAGGCTTGATCAGGATTTTGTCTTGCCTCCATTCTTTCGCGTCTCCTGCCCCTTCTCCTCTTTTCAACCCCTACAGGTTCCTCCTCGGACTCACAAGGATTTGTCCTGCTGGTCGGGACTCCCGGGGACGCCCGGGGCCGAGCACAATTGGCGCCCAACGTGGGGCTCGAGGAACGGATCCTAACGGAGGTAGCACGCTTACGAAGGCCTGGCCAGGCACCCACTGAGCCGCCGCGAGAGTGAACTCGAAAGTGCAGCTCGATTAGGTCCCCGGAGGACTAGCCGCCCTTCGGCAGTTGTGACCGGTAGAGAGTAAGGTAAGTGGAGCTTAAAAATGGGACAGGAATTGAGTTCCCACGAACTCTTTCTTCAGGGGATCGAGGATTCCCTCAAGATGCGAAAGATTAAGGCTAGAAAAAAAGATTTGCGTGATTTTTTTAATATTTTTGTCTGATGTTTGCCCATGGTTCCCACAAGAATGGACGATAGATAAAAAATGTTGGAATCGTGTAGGAGATTGTTTAAATGATTATTATAAGACTTTTGGGCCTTCTAAAGTACCTGTGACTGCATTTTCATATTGGAATTTAATTAGAGAGATTCTTATGGGTCATTTTTTTGACCCCGATATCCAAAAGGTTGTTGAGACCGGAGAAACAATTCTTAAAGCAGCCCCTATGATTCCAATGAGGCTCAGGCTGCTTTTCCCCCTGGTCTGTTGGCTCAAATACAAAATGCTGGCCTTAAGGCCTGGCGCCGCCTTCCGCCTAAGGGTTTGGCCACAACTTCCTTGGCGAAAATTCGCCAGGGACCAGAAGAGCCTTATTGTGAGTTTATTAGCCGCCTCACAGACGCCACCAAACGTCTGGTGGGCGACAGTGAAACTGATAACGCCTTTGTTAAACATTTAGCTTATGAAAATGCTAATCCGGCCTGCCAGGCTGCCCTTCGGGCTCATCGTGGTGGTAGCCTTGCTGATTATATTAAATTGTGTTCCGGAATTGGTCCCTCCCATTTTGTTGGCCTTGCAATAGGAGCCACCCTAAAAGATTTTATTTAAAGACACATCCGCCCTAGACAAACAACAAAAAACTTGCTATAATTGCAAACAACCTGGACACTTTGCCCGGGATTGTCCACTATATAGACAAGGACAGTCATCAAAGGCTAACCCACAACAACCCCAACATCAATCCCGAGCTCCTCCCACCACCGTTTGTCCTCGCTGTAAAAGAGGCAAACATTGGCCTTCGGAATGTTATTCAAAAACGGACATAAATGGCCAAAAAACAGGGAAGCTTTTCACGGGGCCAGCCCCTGGCCCCTTCCTTGGAACCGAACCAAGGGGCGATTCGGTTTGTTCCTCAAAAATCTGGACAAGTTCCCCTCACCCAGACGTTGGCTGCCCGAGCGTCTTATTAAACCTATAAATTCTATGAAATAATGAAAATTATCCAGGGCCCTTTTCCCTGAGATTGTATTTCTTTTCCTTTTCAGAAAAAGATGGAGATCCTCTTGGCATTGAAAAGACGACAAAGACAACAAGGACTATCCGTTGTGACCCTGATCCTGTCATCTTTGCTGGTTGTCAGCCAGGCTGAACCCCCTCCACACTTGCCTCAGAGATGATTCTGGCTGCCCCTCCACTGGAGCGGCATGAGACAGAGACATGCCTACCCCCCTCTTTGATGGGAGGGTATGGGTACCGAGTTGAGTGTGACAGCAAAGCATGCACAAGGGAAAACTTTTATACATAAGGTAATCTCTGTTATTCCCTGTGAGTATACCTGAATTATGAAAGAGGTTGGTATCTAAACATTGTTTTTGGCTTCAGTATCTAAGATTATTCTTGGCTCTGCCTCTCCTCCCCAAAAGATACCAAGAGCCAGCAATGGTGGACACACATACATTGTCCACGGGAGGATTCAGGTCACTACTCCCTCACTCGGTTAATGCCCACCTCCTTAAAAGAAATAAAAAGGGAGGAGATGTTGGGAGCCAAGAAGTTTTCGCCATTAGAAGATGGCCGACATCCTGCTTCTCTTCCTGCTTAATGAGATAAAAGCCCGCGCTTCCAACGAAAGCCCGCGCACGCAGCACCAATGATAATTTGCCAAATACTTCCCTTATTCTGGATCCCGCCCCCCTTTCTCTGTACTGTATAAATACAGCTACTGCAGCAATAAAAGTTTGAGGCTTGATCAGGATTTTGTCTTGCCTCCATTCTTTCGCGTCTCCTGCCCCTTCTCTTTTCAACCCCTACAGGTTCCTCCTCGGACTCACAAGGATTTGTCCTGCTGGTGGGGACGCCCGGGGCCGTGCACATAGAGACATTTTGAATCTCCTTAACATCTGGATTTCAATTTGCCAGTTTATAGGATGGAATTAACAATGCTGACCCCACTTAGCCTTTTATGGGGGGATTAATAAATAATAAAGACAATGATCACAGCCGGCATTTATTCAGAACTTACTGTGCACTCGGCCCTGTGCTGAGACTTCTCAGCGTGGTCCTAGTTCACGTTCACAGCCTCATGAAGTAGGGGCTCTTATGGTCGTGTCCTTGGTGTGGGAAAACTGACAGGGAACACCTCAACATAAGGCCACTCAGAGAGTAACAGGTGTATGATGCGCTGCCCGCTGCTCTTTTCACTGACCCACACTGGGGCTCTAAAGACCCAGAGGTTTTGGTGAGGAAAAGGTGCCCATTTCCTTCCTGGGGAAGGAGGCCCCAGTGTAAGGAAGTCTCCTCTGAGGGAGGGAGTAGCAGATCAGCTGCCCAGGAGTCTGGGAGCCTTGCATCCCATGGGAGGATTTTTGGGCCAGGCTTGCTGGGCGGCTGGGGGTGGAAACATAGGGCCTCTCTGGTTCCTTAAGGCCCCATCTGAAGGCAGGGTCAGTTGGGAGATGAGTGACAGCAGGGCCGAGGCCTAGGGAAGGTGAGAGAGACCAGAAAGGGGAACCCTCCTGGTTGACTCTATTCTCAGAGCACCTGGCACATAATAGGTGCTCATTTAATGCTGCTTGAATGAAGGTCTGACCGAGGAACCCAGCAAAAGATCTTGCACCCCCTCTTTCCAGAGCCCTCCTCTTAGCCCCATGGTCTGGGCATGACTGGGAAGAAGGCCCCTTTCTGCTCGGGAGGGAGCACTGAAGCCTTTCCAGGCTTCTGTTAGCAAAAACTTAATTAGTGAGAAGAATCAGTAGGACCCCTCCCTCCTCCCCCCTCCCCCCTCCCCCCCATGCCCGATGACAAGGGAACAAGTAGCTGGGAGCAGCAGTACTGGGGCCAGTCAGACATTTGTGGTCACACTCTCGCCACCAGGGGCACACTGTCCCTAAACCCCCACCATCCTAGTTTCCAGATGCCAAGCTGGCCGCAGGAGTATTAAAGGATAATTTATTTTGAAAAAGTACCAACATGACTCTCATACCGAAACAAAATGAACATGTGTCAAAGATTGTATTTAACTCATTAATTAGCTAGGGACCCCATGAGATGTTACAACCTGTTCAAAGGAGAATTCAAATTATCTCATGTATAGAGTCAAAGAAGGCGTCCTGAAATGAATTCACACATAGTTGTGAAAACTGGCAAATCTAGTCTGTATCCACAGAACAACAATCAACGGCATTCCTCTGAACACAATTTGCATTTCTATGGGCAAGAATTATTTGCATTATTATCAGTTGGGATATGAATGACAGCAGGGCAAGGGTTTAGGGAAAGAGCTGAGAAAAGGGGCCCGGCATTTGCATGTCTGCATGGGCAGCCTCCGGGCTCCGGCTTGGCTGGTCCACTCCCAGTGACAGGGTATCACCTGCAGGGACTGTGAACTGCACACCTGTGCCCAACCCAGAAGCGGGCTGAATCGAGCGGGCAATCTGACACCTGCTTTTTTTTTTTACTTTTTATTTTCTAATTTCTCTTTTTTAAAAATATCTTTATTGGAGTATAATTGCTCTACAATGGTGTGTTAGTTTCTGCTTTATAACAAAGTGAATCAGTTATACATATACATATGTTCCCATATCTCTTCTCTTTTGTGTCTCCCTCCCCCCCACCCCCCATCCCACCCCTCTAGGTGGTCACAAAGCACCGAGCTGATGTCCCTGTGCTATGCGGCTGCTTCCCACTAGCTATCTATTTTACATATGGTAGTGTATATATGTCCATGCTACTCTCTCACTTTGTCACAGCTTACCCTTCCCCCTCCGCATATCCTCAAGTCCATGCTCTAGTAGGTCTGTGTCTTTATTCCCATTTTACCCCTAGGTTCTTCATGACCTTTTTTTTTTTTTCTTAGATTCCATATATATGTGTTTACCTGTTGGTGAGCAGTTCGTGACCTGAGCACTCTACGTGGAATAGTAAAATGATCTGTGCCACGGCACCCCTGGCTGAGGAAGGTTCCCTCTGTATCACAGACAAAGCACACTAGAGGTGATGCAGGCAGCGAATGGAAGGCCGGATGTAGGAGAAGATGGAGAGAGGAGGAGCCCTGGGTGACAGGAGGTTGGGAGCCTCCTCATCAGGCGGGTGGGGGTGGGGAAGGAAGGAAGGAAGGGAAGGCTTTCAGGGGCTGAGGGAGAAGAGGAGGGAAAGGGGGAGAAGAGGGGAGAATCAGAGAGGTAGCTTGACATGGGAGCAAAGTCCCAGCCTGGAAACTCGAGGCTGGGGTCCCACCCTTGGCTCTGGCTGCCTGGCCTTGGGGGTGGAGCCCTTCCGGGCCTCAGCTTCTTTCTGGTTAAGGGGGGAGGATGACACAAGAGGACCTGCACGGCACCATTAATTCTGACTTCTCTTGGGTCTGGCCACACTCAAGAGCTTGGTGCTCCCCAGACCTGTCATGCACCTCTGTGCCTCTGTGCCTTTGAACACGTTGTTCCCTTTGCTTGGAAAGCCTTTCCTTCCTTGCCTGCCTGGCAAAGTCCTATCCGTCCACCAAGGCCTGTTGCTGTTGGAGCATCACCTCCCTTTAGCATTCAAGACTGTCCCAGGCGCTATGGAATGCTCCTTATCCCTCAGCTGCGGTGTTATAAGTAGCTTATCTTCACAAGCAAGGGACTTAAAGTCAGACAGACTGGGTCTAAACTCTGGCTCTGCCACCTCTTAGATAGCCTCTAAGTGTTCAAATATCTAAAATGACATTGGGACCATTTCACTCAAGTAATGGCACCCACCTTCACAGTACTGTGATGTTCCCAGGAGACATACTTGTAAATCTCTCAGCCCTGTCCCTGGAACCTGGGATGTGCTCAAAAAATGTTGGCTGTTACTATACACCTGTGAGATAGCACATCGTTCTCGGATCACTGGGGTCAGTTCTGTCCAGATGCCCCATTGAGCAGGGCTGTGTCTTACTTCCCTGTGTTGTCACCCCTGCCTAGCGCAGCACCTGGACCTTAGCAGGCTGGCAGTGAATCCCCACTGGATGTAATGACTTTGGATGACATAAGTGGAGGGACAGGGAAGGACTGATAGAAGGAGAGAGACTTAACCCGGCCAGGTGTGGAGGTCTGAGCTGCCAGGGATGGCGATAATTAGCTTAGGAGGGAGGGGAAGGGCCCAGCTAAGGCTGGCTGCTGGTAGGAGAGCTGGCATCTGGTTGGGAGCTTATCTCTCAGGACAAGAACCCCCTGGACTTCCTCCAGGACACAGGAACTCTCCCGGGATGTCTCTGAGGATGGCTGGAGATTGGAGTTATGTGAGATTCAAGCCTCGGCTTTCTCTAAGGGCCAAGAAAAGATACTTACCGGTTATCCCAGGCTGCTGCTGCTAGGAGATGCTCTCTCCCTTCTCCTGGAGATGGGGATGTGGGCCAGGAGGGGAAGGAGCACTATAATCGTCCTGTCCTAGTGCTGCCTCAGAGAACTGAGGCACAGAGAAGGGCAGCAACTTGGTTAAGGTCACACAGCAAGTGGACCCACAGGTAAAATGCATCCTCTTGCGTGGTCTCATTTCACAATCACAGAGTCGTGGCAGGTAGGGAGGCCAGAGCTTATTCTTTCCATGTTATAGATGAGAAACTGGACCTGGAGAAGGGATACACAAGCCCAGGTTAAAGAATGAATCAGCGTTGGAGGAGTGAGCTCAAGATCAAGACCCTCACCCTGCCTTCTCTGTCTGGGCTGGGGGCTGCCCTCTCACACCCACAGTGGGGTGAGGAGCCCGGGCAGGGGCTTTGTTCCAGGATAGCTTGTAGTCAGGTTTGGGAGCCTGGAGCCTGGTGATGGGATGGACAGGGGCCTTACTCTCGGGGCTCAGGAAGGGGCACCTCAGCTTGCGGCGGCTGGCTTGGCAAGGTCCTGGACCCCCAGCCGGCTCTGGAAACGGAGGGGCCAGGGGCTGCCAGGCTAGTTGGCAGCATGGCGGCCACTCCGGGAATGGAGAGAAGGTGGGATTTGGGAAGCGGCGTTGGTTGGTGCTCCAGCAGCCTGGACCTGCCCCTGGCAGTGCCCTCCTTGATGCCAGCTGCTCTGGGTCTGTCTTACCACTACACAGGGTTCACCCTGGTGGCTGACTCCAAGCCCGGATGCTGCCGAGAGAGGCCGCCTCTTCGCTACCCTTAGCCACACGCAGATCGGAACCAATCCAACGAATCACTCTGTGGACCTCATCACAGTGAGGGGCCAGTGTGCCCCTCACTCCCCGTTCTAGCTGCCTATCTGATCTGTCTGGCCTGGATGCAGAGGCTATAAGGCCAGGTGAGGGTGGTCAACTCCAATTTTAAGAGGGTCCTGGACCTCTAAGCAAAGGGGGGAGGCATTGGTGGTGTGCAGGGACTAATATTTACTCAGCACCTATCTGTGCCATAGACTTAATTAATCCTCAGAAAAACTCTGCAAAGTAATTATCATTGTTCCCATTGTACAGACCAGGAAACTGAGGCTCAGAGACAATAATTCATCTGGGCAACATTATAGAGCTTCTGGGTGGTGGAACCAGGTCTCAAATGCAGCCATGAAGCACATCACTCTCTCCACTCCCCCACCCCTCAGTGGTGGGAAGTGCAGAGGTAGAGACAAATGACCCCCAAAACATGACACGTGCAATTACAGAAGTGTGAGGAAGGTGCCCTGGGAACTCAGGGGAAGGGGTTGAAAATTCACATAGGAGACACCAGGGAAGTTTTTGCAGAGGGGAAGCATTTGGAGCCGGGCTTCGGTGAATGAGCAGGGGCTTCTGTACGTGGAAGAAAGAGCCAGAAGGGCTTCTCTGGCAGAGGCGGCAGCCGGAACAAAGGCTTGAGTGTCCGTCTAGAAAGTTTGGGCTAGATTCTGTAGGTTTTATCCCTCGTGGATGTGACTATTTGATTATCTCCTACCAATTTGTAAGCTCCATGAGGGCAGAGGGGACATCTGTTATTTACATTTTCTCCATTATCACCCTAAATCTTAGCACACTGAGGGCATACAACAGATGTTCAAGAAGTATTTGTCGGTCGAATGAGCAGTGCCTGTTTTAGCTCGGCACCTCAGGACCCCTTGCTTTGCCCCTCCCTTCATGGGTCTCCAGCACACCCTGAACTTGCCACCTTTTAACTTGCCTCCTCTGTAAGGGATTTCTCTGCTGGCCTTCAGACAGCTGGAGCATCCTTTCCGAGGAAGCCCTGAGGCTGAGTCCCACCTGCCAGGCCAGGCTCCTGAACTATAGGAGGTGGAGGCTCCCCTGCAGCCCTGGCCTCCGTTCTCACTCCCTCCTCGGCCAGCCCATGCCTACCAGCTGCAAGGCCCAGGGCAAGAGTGCAAAGGAGGTCCACATACCACACGTTTAAATACCAAAACGTCATTGATTCAGCTATTAGACTGGCAAATAAAATATGTTTGAGCCCCGTCCCCAGGCAAATACACCTTCATAATGACAAAACTGAAAAGAATATATAGAGCTATGGTGGGAAATCCCAGAATGTTTATTTATTACCGTGTATGTATGCCCTGGTGGGGGCCGATGTCTGGATGAGAAATAAAGACACAAAACAGAAGCCAGATGCAAAAGCGATAATGTGTGATTCTGATGATGTGAAGTTCAAGAACAGGCAAAATGACCCTATGATGATAGAAATCAGAAAATCAGTTGCCCCTGGGATTGAAAGGATTGTGAAGGACCTGAGTGGGCTGATGAAGTTGTTTTATGTCTAGATTAGGGGGCTGGTAGTACGGGTGTTTACAATGATCCAAACTCATCCAACTGTATTCTTAAAATGAGGGCATTTCACTGTATGTAAATTTTACCTCAAATACAACCATAAAAGACTTGATAACATCAGAACCATGAGAAAATTACAACAAATCAGTGTTAAAATCACATAAAAAAAGCTGTGCATCATGCTTAAATTATCACATATTTACTCCCTAAAATTTATCTTTTTTGCCATTATGTCAGCAAAATCACCAGTTTTGTTGTTATAATCAGGATTTTCATATAATTTGTGTTCTCTTGACAGTAATGATCTCAAGCAGCCCTATCTGATAGAAATACGTGAGTCACATATAGAATCTAGTCCGCGTTTTAAAATGCAAAAATAAGCAGGTGAAATTAATTTTAATAATATATTTATTCAATCCAAGATGTCCAAACTGTTATTTAAACAGGTAAACAATATAAAATGTTATTAATGACATACTTTACGTTCCTTTTTTTCATATAAAGTCTCCAGAATTTTGTGTGCATTTTACACTTACAGCACATTTCTATTCAAACTGGCCACATTTCAAGTGCTCAACTGTCGTATGTAGAGAATGGATACTCTATTGGACAGCTCAGCTAAAGAATTAAAAAATAAAATGCAATTTTATTCAAAGTGTACAAAATTCGAAAATATTTTCATTAAGCATTTAAGTTCAAATGATAGTAAAATATTTAAAAACTAACCCTTTTTCATATATCGTTCATCAAAGTATTAAAAATGATCTATTAAAATTAAAAGGTGCAATTCCCATTGTAATTAATGAATATAAAAATTAATAAAAATTATTTAACTAACCTGAAATGTTTAAAATATTTTGAAAAGTTATTTAATTATTATTAAATATTTTTATTAAAAAATTGTTCACAACTCTAGTGTTAAAAGTACAATTTTTTGTTAATGTAATGAATCCATGTCATGCTTTTTACATCTAGACCTACATTTATACCATATGATTAATATGAATTGTTGAATGTAGCAAAATGTTCCTTAGCTGCTCTGTCAACTAGAGCCAACACTACAAATAATAACTTGAGAATTGTGAGTACTTCCAGAACCGTTAATTGGAACAGTCAGACAGCTAGTAAAGGACACTTGGCATTGCTTGGAAATGATACTTTGTTTTTTAAGAATCTTTTGCATTCATGCTATCTGAGAGCAAGGATTTGAAAAGCTAATTAACTCATCTTACCCAAGTGCTTCTGCGGCTCTTATGTGCCCCGTGTTCTCCATTCCATCCAGTGGAGCCATTTGTCAGCAGCAGCAGGTCCCAGAAACATTCTCAGCATTCTGACTCTGTTGTCTTTTTATCCAGCAAGCCCAGAGCAAAAGATGTGGAGACCCATTTCCCTGGAGCCTGAACAGTGTTAATCGAGAGAGCAGGGGTTTAGGATTAGGGGCTATACGTGCCAGCGCTGAACATAACAATCCTGAGTGACAAGAGGTGCCCGCGTGTTCTTTAAGGTGTGTGTGTGTGTGTGTGTGTGTGTGTGTGAGATACTTGAGTTCCAGCAGACAGCTGCCTGGTTTTGTAAATGAAGTTGTATTGCTGCACAGCTGTGCCCACTTGTTCAGGTATTGTCTATGGCTGCTCTTGGGCTAAAAGATCAGAGTTGTTTTAACAGAGATCAGACCATACAGCCTGAAAGCCTGAAATATTTGCTACCTGCTGCTTTAAGACATTTGCCAACCGAGGGCGGGATCTTGCCTGGGTCTGGGTGGTGCTCCTCCTTGGGACCTGTTGAACTGAGACCTTGGGTGCCATGGGGATTCCATCTAGACTTCTGCTGCAGTTGCAAGCCCCTCAAAGGAGGAGATCTAGGGGCGTAGGAAGGTCCCCCAAAGCAAGTCCTCTAAGTTAAATTCTGAGGGCTTCAGTTGTTTCTTGTAGTGAGTTTGCTGTTCCCATAGTGTTTGAGATAATTTGGGATAATATTCTCTCAACAGTGAGTCCGGAGTAAGCAAGTGGTTGGAGCAGACTGAGAGAATGGTCTTCTTCCCTTCCTCCCTTCTGCCAGCCCCTCCTCATCCTTTGTAAGAATAGCCATGAGGGAATTTCCCACAATCCTCTCAAGGAGCAGGGCTGGCACTAAGCTCTCTCTTCTGGCCCCAGTGTCCTGGACAGAGGTGATAACTGCCAAGAGATCTTGGTGGGCTGGGGACCTTGTCTGCCTGGGCGAGCCTGAGTGTATGCCAGTGTGGCCGGAGATGCAGGGTAAGTAGATAAAGGGCAGAGTGTGGGCATGGCAGTGCCCACCCCTATGGCCTCACTGGTCACAGTGACATTTTGTTGGATTCTGCACCTGTCACTTCTACTAGGTGCATCATTCTTGGTCAGCCCTTTTGTGGCTACACAGTGCTGGGTACCTGGTGGACCCACCATCAGGAGATGCGGTCTGCCAGGTTGGCATGTGCTCTTTGCCAGGCACAGGTCGGAGTTGCACACATGAATGCAAATGGTCCATGCCCTCAAGTAGCTCACCCCCACGCCCAGGAGAGGCAGAGAGGCTGGCAGCTGGAGCCCTCACTCTGAGGAACAAGTGTATGATGCCTCGAGCAAGCACTCACTCTGATGGTTCCAAGCAGGGCACCATAATTCAGCTTGGAGGGATCCGGAGGCTTTAGCAAAGAGGTGACAAATTGAGCTACTTGTTGAACAAAAGCGTGAACAGATAAGAAGGAGAGCCTAATGCTGGGGCTGTGAACTTTAAAAATGTGAGAAGGGATTGCTTCTGAAGTTTTAAATGGAATTCATTTAAAATGTCCCTTGGCTGAAAGGGGGACAGGAAGAGAGGGCTGGAGGGAGATGGCTGCTGAGAACAGGAGGACCAAGGCCAAGGAGATGGAGCCTCCTGTCCAGGATCTCACCCAGCATCCCTGCCCCCAACTTCTGGCCCAGGAACTCCTTGCTGCTGATGAGCTGTCGCAGCTAGAGGACAAATCTCTTTTAATTTTGTTCTTCGAAGGAGGGGGTGGGCCAGCGTTGGAGCGAGGGACTGGCTCCGTGAGTAATGGTCCTGCCAGCTCCACTAACACCCCAGGTGAGGGATGAGGGAGAAACGCTCCCTCCCCTAACCTTTCCTGGGGCTTGCAGCCGGGGGACAGGGACTGCTCTGCCTGGGCGCACGGAAGCGGTGCACCTCAAAGGGCTGAAGCTGGGGTCCTTAGGAACCATCTTACAAGGGCTTCTGAAGTAGTCTCCTTGGAGTTTTAAGGGGGAGTCCATAGGAGGGTCCTTAGGGGTTCACCACCCCCACTGAGTAGTGTGTGAAATTTTGTATAAGTAGAAAAGTAGTGGGGGGAGGGCGCGTGGTTTTCATCAGCTTCTCTAAATTGTCCGCACCCCCGACCCGGAGCTAAGATCTCCTGGATTCTTCCATCTTGCTTAACAGATGGGGAGGGGAGGGACTCATCCAATGCCACATGGCAGATCTGTGGATCCTGGGGGCTCGGTTGGGCTGTCACCTCCCTACTGTCTCTATGGTCCAAGGCCCGGCTAAGAGGGGCACTGAATGAGAGAACCCAGGTCTCCCGGCCCTCCCTTGCACGCTTTTTCTCCTGGTGAAAGTCTGGGAGATAAGAGATGGGGGCAAGACCAGGAGGTTTAAGCAAAGTCTGGTGTATGTAGTTGCGTGGATGAGCTGCCCTCCCCGCTTCCCCAGGGGATCCTCGCCGTGGGGAGGGGGCGTGCACACACAAGGAGGCAGATCAGAAGCATCTGCAAGGACCTCTCACCTGGGGCAGCCTAAGCCTTAACTCTGCAACACCCCCTCCACCTGCAGCAAAGGACACCTGCATAGGGCAGGGAGAGGGGAGGAGGGCAGCATCCCTGAGGGGCAGCGCGATGATCAGATACAGATTAGAGGTGATTCTGAAGCCAAAGGCTGCAGTGGGGAGAGCTGGGTAGAGAGGCTGGGCAGGAGGGTGTCGCAGTGGTCCTGGTAGAAACGAGGGAGTGGGAAAATAGAAAGAGCACTGGAGTTGGCCCTGTCCCTGCTGGTGACAAAGGAGCCAGCAGGGCCTCCCGATGGGGCTGAGAACTTTAAAAATGTAGAGAGGGATTGCTTCTGAAGGTTCAGAATGTCTAGCCCCAGTCCCTGCTTTGACTTTGTGTCACCGTGGGCAAGACTTGTGTTTGTGTTGGTCTCAGTTTTCCCATCTATTAAATGGAATAGAACATTTGGAACCCATCTGTTAAATGAAATAATTATAGTTGCAGCCTGTCTTAGCAAGTGAGGCCTAGAGACAGGAGAGTGGGCATGAAAGCACTTTGGTGCCGAGAACAGATGTAGGGATCGTTGACGAGGACTTGAGAAAAGGTGGTACAGGAAGAAATGATGGGGTGTGGGGAGAGGAGGAAGGGGTGGGGCAGGCCAGGAGAAGGAAGGGTCAACCCCACTCGAAGTGTCTAGGTGTTTTCCTGGAAGCACAATATACTTGACAAGAGCATTTGATAGAACCTGCCAAGGGGTGGCCTCTGACCTGGGAGGGAAATGGTGAACTTTGGTTTTACGAGTGTTCTAGCTGAGTCCTTGATTACCCTGGAATGCAGGTAACTCACTACAGGGAAAGCTGGGAGGATTAAGGCTCAGAAATGATATGGCTGTGCGTGGCAGAGGTAGATACAAGTTATTTGGTGACCTAAAGCCTACCTAAGATAACTACTGAGCGCTGAGAGATAAAGCTGGGAGGATCTGGGAAGCCTCCCTGGAGTGGGTGACTTGTGAGCTGGTCACGGGTAGGATCCCGAGAGTAACACGGGGAAAGGAGCAGCCCAACACCGGAAGGCAGGGCTTCAGGAACGTGGGGGACCCCAGCCATTTCCCCTTGGGTTATGAAATGGAATCATGGTCCATCTAACTTTTGGTTCTTGGAGGCGTGTGTGACTCCACCAAGGGTCCCACCCCGTAGGGCCACGCTCAGGAGTCCTCCCAGCCTTGGGCACCCGAGGAAATGAATCCCGGCACTTCCTCCCGGCCTCGAGACCCCGCGGGAGGCCTGCTGAGCTAGGCTGGGCTCCAGGCAGCTCTCCGTGAGGCTCGCCTGTTTACCACTTCGCTGCAGAGCAGATGGATGACACAGAGGCCGCATTTTTCTCCCCTGGCTGCAGGAAAATGAATCTCACCAAGTGTTGCCGACACCATCCTACCAGGTTCCGCATCCATCGTGGACCAGGGCTGCTGACAGAGCACAGGCCCATCCCTCAGCCCGGCTCCGAGCCCAGGGGAGAGAGTGGAGACGAGATGAACATTTCACATCCTTCTTTCCTCGGTGCCTCTCCTCCTCTCCCCCCAGATCCAACCACTCCGCCGAGCGGCCCCTGCAACACCCCCGGCCTAGGTCTTAACGGCCCTTGGAAGCAGATGCTCCCTGACAGAGAGAAGATGGGGTTGTGATCAGGGGAGAGGTGGCGAGAAGGCATTGGATTTAGACCTGACAACCGACACAGTCTGAAAGCATGATGCGGGGCAGTCATTTCACCAAAATACCTGAAGGTCAAGTCTGCCTGGGAGTGAGGCAGCTGGGAAGATGGAACGGTGGTCGGAAGAACTGGATTCGAATCCCAGCTCCTTTATCAATGTACTCTAGGAATCTGGGCAAATCATTCCATTGCTCTGGGTCTTGTTTTCTTCCAAAACTGGAATGGATTCCTTCCAGTGCTGGTAATGGGTCATGTGCTGGGAATTTAAAGACATGCTGGTAATATTCCAACATCTGTTGAGCGCTTACTATGTGCCTTAAGACTGTGTGGAAAAGATCATCGATCTTCACATGAACCTTGGGAAGAGGCCCACTTCAGCCCCATTTTACAGATTGAGTAACTGAGATACTGATTTGAAATGACTTGCAAGAAGTAAATGGCCGAACGAAGATTCAAACCCACCCTGTTAATTCCAAAGTCCTTTCTTCTTACTAAATGATATGACTATCCCAGGGCAAAGAGACTCTTGGGGGTACGGACCTTAGGGAATCTAGAGGAATAAATAATTGAAAGGAGGGATTTGAGAACCTCAAGAGAGCTGTTTGGGAAAGCATTTCCATTCCTGGCCTCAGTTGACACCTAGCGTAGCTCCATCGCTCATCGGGCCCCAGTCCTTCCTCATCCCTCTGCATCATAGCCGTCTTTCCAAAACCCAGTCCCCCTGGACCACTCTGTAGAAGTCTCCAGTGATGCACGTTGACCTTGGGATACAGTCCAAAGTCTTATTAGGCCATGTCTGCCTTCCCAGTCTGCTCACGAGCTCAGGGGGAGAACCCTGGTGAATTTCCAAAATCCCCAGGACCTTCTCTTGCTCTGAGTCTTTGCTAGATTCTGAGTTTTCTCCCTTTACCAGCACAAGTTCTCCTTCTGTTGTTTCCAGAAGAAAGTTTTGACCTTCCTAATACTTTTTCTATCTATTTGGCCAGTTGGACTTTGTTCCTTCCCATTCTTCCATCCTACCCCCCCCCCCGGGGGAAACAATCCAGGTGAGACAGTAGAACCTCTTTTCACAGGAGACTGAGTCACAGGTAGGGGTGAGCCTGAACAGTCGAAGGTAGGGTTCTTCCAATCTGGTCTTTGAAGATAGCTCCTGTCATGCCTGCCTAGTGGCTGTGGGTTTGGGTGGGCCAGGAAATGTGGGAGTTGCCCACTGTGTAGGTTGGGGACCAGCTGAGGCTGCCCTCCAGCCTCCGTGGGTCCCCAGTGGAGAAGAATCAAAGTTGGTGCCCTTTCCTCCCCGTCTAGCAGACGGCCCCAGAGTATAGAGCATCCCAAAGAGAATCACGTAGCAATTCGTTTCCATTTAATCTGGGAATCCTTTGTGGGTCAGTTGGGGCTGGAGATTTGGTCCCATTTTGTTTTGGTTGTGACCTCTACTCCCTGTTGAGATGAGCGGCTTCATTGACTGTAGAAATGCCCCCTTTAGGTGTGACCTGGGGAGAGGTTTCTGCTGGGACCCTACAGGGTGAAGGAGGGGCTGCGTAGGGCCTGGAGTGATGACTTACACCCTTCCCCATACCTACCTCAAGTTCACGTACCATTTCAACAGGTCGTGGACTCCCTGAGCCCATCCACAAACACCCAGCTAACAAGCCTGCTCTCAGGCTTGAATTCAGACCCTAGACCTGGTCCACCTCCCCTGAGCCGGGCCCTCCCTTCTCAGCGCCCCTTCTCCCCTGTGAGTTACCCACCCTGCTCGCCCCACCCTTGCTGGGATCCTTGCTCCTTGTTGTTGCTGGTGGGCCCTCCGTACCTGGGAGTACCCTCAGCTGCCTCCTACACCCAGGGCCACCCCAGGGTCAAGCTGCCCCTGGATGAAGCTGGGATGCTGGATTGGAGGCTGGGAGGACGCCCGGAGCTTGTTACATTGGGTTACATTTCCACACTGGGGAGGAGACTCTCCTGGTGGCGGACCCTGGTCTGAGACAGAGCCTCATTAGACCACCTTGCTCCCTCTATCTGGGTGTCACGTGCAATAATTTATTTAATCCTCACGAGAACCCTCTGAAGTACGAGCTGTTGAATCCCCATTTCATAGGCAGGGAACTGAATCAGGGTGGAGTCAGTTCCACCGCCTTCCATGCTAGGCCAGCTTGGCTAGGGTGACCCCCAAATCACCCGGGGTGCCCTTTCCTCCCAGCCAGCCTCAGCAGGGCTCTCTCCATCCACAGGTGTTTTAATAATCTCTCCAGGATCTCTGTCCCTTTCCTCCCAGAAATCTTCTTGGCTTCCATGCAGAGAATGTCAGCCCAGGAACCAGGGCACACCCTCTGAATGAGGGCTTCTGGTTCTACCTCACCAGGCACGGGCCCAGAATAAATCATTTCATTAGAGTTAATAACATAGTCCCTTTAACTGCAAAGTGTTTCCAAATAGAAGGCCCTCCAGTCTGCTTTAATGAACAGATAAGAATCTTTGTAATTAGCTCAGCAATGGCTTGCATGTGAATGGGTATTCTTCAGAGTGCTGTGAGACTATTTAGTTATTGTTTTAGGTATGGGGTAAATGTGCTCCTGACCCCTCCCTCCTTCCAACAAGCTTCTATACAAACCACCACCCCGGGAGTGTGTGTGTGTGTGTGTGTGTGTGTGTGTGTGTGTGTGTGTGTGAGGGGCATGCCCCTGCTTGTGCACATCTGTGAGGTTGGCAGGCGTGTGAATGAGTAGGGATGCTCGGAGAGAGTGCATTTGTGATGCATGCTCTGTGTGCATACGGAGTGTGTGCACACGTGCTCTGCATGCCCCGCCCACAAGAGCCCAGTTCCTCATCTTCTAACAAAGGCAGCACTTTAATTGCTGGATGCATCTGGTGCTTTGTTGTGTCTGTTCCTGAAGCAAGGTTTGCTGGGGCGGAGGGTCACCCCGTGGCTCTGGCATCACTGGAGATTTCCTCGAGATGTTGCAGCTGCTGGAGTGTTCTTTCCTTGCCTTCTTTTCCTCTCTTCCCTCTTTGAGGGATGTGGTCCTTGCCCGGTGGGCTAGCCACAGTCCAGCTCCCCTCCCCTGGGCCTGCCCCTTCCCTTGATAGAGAGCCATCTCACAGGGGATCTGGAATCTGGAACGGAGCCCGGAGGGGGCAGGGAACAGATTGTGGAAGAAGGACCCCATGGGCAAGTGTGTGTGAGGGAGGAGGCCCTGGAACAGCATCCCAGCTTCTGTCAATGCTGATGAATTGCATCCCATCAGGGGAGGGGTGGGCTTCACTCTCTGTGCCCCTTGGAGGGGCGGACTGTGTGTGTCGAGGTGGCTGTAGGGTGTACATGATAAGTCGGGGCAGAGAAAGGGGAGGCATGAAGGACCCTTCACCTGCTACCTCCCACCAACGGCATCCCTCCACCCTCCCTCCTCCCTGACATGCCTGGGGTGGGGGTCTGCAGGTGGAGTCCATTTCAGGGCCAGGGCTGGGCTGCTGGTTTCGGTATAGAGTAGGAGCACAGGGGTCCACTCCCAGAACACTGCTCATTTTTCCTTTGCTCCCAATCAGCTGTCCTAACTGGCAGGACCCCTCCTGATGGGAGAATCTACAGGAAGCAGCCCCAGAGCCCCTGCCCCAGTACAAGTCATAGGAGGCCTGTTGGGAGTTTTTGCAATGGAGGAGGAAGAAAGTCATTCGAGAACTGCAGAAGGTCCGGAGGGAAAGGGCACCCCTAGCCCTTCTGTGAAGCCCAAAGAGGGCTGGGGGGCTGCCTGAGGTCACACAGGAAGATGGCAGCAGAACTGGGGCTCAAGCCCTTCTGACCTTGTTTTTCTTGGGAGCCTCATAGTGGCCTGCCCCATGGGGCTGGGAACTCCGCCAGGGGCCGAGGCCCCGTCTGTGCACCAGGAAAGTCCTGGCAGGCACTTTGAGTTCTGTGTTTGAATCCACTTGATAGATGGGCTCACAGTTGGCCTCTGGATGGGGGCACAGAGGGTCAGTCTGGGGAGGGTCCTCAGATAGCATCTAGTCCAGACCCCTCTTCTCACAGAGGAGGGCCAGAGACTTGTGCAAGGTCACACTGCAGCTGTGGGGGAGCCAGGGGACTGGAAGCCAAGCAGCTCTCTTCTAAGCAGCCCAGGGCTTCTCCAGGGTCATCTGAGGGAGGGTCCCTTCCCCCCCTTCCCACGCCCACTTCTCTTAGCCAGGCCCCTGTGGGGCTCCATCCCCCAGCCACCGGGGTAAATCCATCCCACCTCCTTACCCTTAACTGTTTGTTTCTGAATTCCTGGCCATCTGGTAGACCCTTCTGAATGCCTCCCCTCAACCCACCTACAGCCCTGGTCCAGGCTGCCTTTCTGGATTAACTTCCCAGGTTCCACATTTATTTTACTTCTTCTGCTCTGTGGGCTAAGTGCATACCTAGGTTACTTTGCACTTATTAGCACCTGTTCGTATGTTTCACTGAATGCATGGTGGCATTTCTTCGGGTGTGTCATTCCCTCAGACTGGAAGCTGCTATGGGACAGGGCCCAGTCCTCTTCCATCAGACTGGGATCTCCCTGTGGGCAGAGGATCTACACGCTGAACTTTCAAGCTCTGTCTTAGCCCTGCGACTCGCTGCTTCTCTGGCAGACATACAGAGATGGTTACCGTTCCCATCCCTCCATGCTCCTTCCCTATGGACACCCCCCCCCAAATCTGGCAAAGTCCAAACTCACAGGAGCAGCTACCAGTGGCAGCATCAAGTAGAGGACGGCAGAGCTGGCAAAGCTTGGAGAACCGCTGAGGACCGTTGAAACTGTTACCCGCCTCCTGCCCACAGCATCTCTAAGAGCGTGGAGGGTGGAAGGTATAAACTAGCAGGGCTGGGCAGTGCCCTGGGCTTCACACCTGCAGACCTGAAAACCATTAAGACTGAAGGCACTGAGGGGGCCATCTGGCCCTGGATTCTAGTTGAGGGTCCTGGCTTGTTCTAGACATGGGCAGTGCCAGGCTCACGGCCACACAACTAGTCAATGGCAGAGAGAGAACCCCCATCAAGCCCCTGGACTCCCAGCCCAGTGCGCTTGACACTGTCAGAATCATTCTCTGAACTCCCGGTCCCCACGGAGGAGGGCAGTGTGGGGCAGAGGGAAGACGGGAGACTTGAGCCAATGTAACCTGGGTATGAATCCTGGCGCTGCTATTTGTTTGCTGTGTGACATGAGACAAGTTACATAACTTCTGAGCCTCAGTTTTGTCATCTGTAAAATGGATATAATGACAGCACCTACCTTACTTGGTTATTGTGAAGACTCAACGGAATGATGGATATAAAATGGTTAGCATGGAGTGAGCTCTCAGGAAATGTTAGTGATGGCTATTTAATCCTCCTGATTCCCCTGCGCTTGGCACTCTGACTGATCTATGATAAGGATTTAATAAACACTCACTGTGCTACCGTAGCTGGGGTGGGGGCCTAAGGGATGGCCTCAGCTTCCCAGTTTCTCTTGCTTATTATACTCCAGAGGCTGAAGGGACAGCCAGTATCCCAAGGGAAACAGCAGGTGCAACTCACACCCACTTCCCTCTGTGTGTGCTGCCCGCTCTCCTAACAAGCCCAGTTCAACACCTTGCTCAGGAAAGCCCTGCTGGTTCTCTGTTCCAAAGATGACCAAGAGAGGGTTGGATGGTTGTCTGTTGTGACAGTCAGCTGGGGGTGGAGCTTCTAGTAGGGGAGGGAGAGTGTTCCCTCTAAAAATGGGAGAGAGGCCGTAGCGCTTACTGTGTTCCATCTGCCCCCCAACACTATCCATGGTCTATATTTTAAATGGGGGTCCCACAGCCTTGCCCCCATCACTTGAGCACATCAAATCCTTAGAGGCCCCTCTGTATGCCCCTCGTACCTTCCGATCTCTCCAACATCATTTCCCTTCAGTTGCCAACATCATCAGTTGCTTCAGGATGTAGCAGAAAGAGGGTAGGTTTGTAGCTGCCCGGAGGTTACTTCTAAGCTGGAGACCCTGGGCAGATCACCATCACTCTCTGTGTGCCTGTCTCCTCATCTATAAAATAGGAGTTAGTAGTTCCTATCTCCCTGGACTTTTGTGCAGTACAGGTGCTAAAACAGCACAGCCCCTTCAGAGAGGTCAGTGAATACTGTCTAGTAGCGGTGACTTCCATGTTTATACAAATGAAGAAATGAGAGCCCAGAGCTGGTTTTGTGTTGGCTGAAGGTCACACAGCAAATGCACCGTCAGACCCCAGGGGTCCCTGCCAACCTGTCTTAAGAAGTTTTATCCCTTTAAATGAGAGTTTCCTTTCCTGGCCCATATACTGTATTTCCCAGGTTCTCAGCTTGGCTCCAAGTCTCTCCCTTTCTCCCTGAAGCCTTCTCTTAAGGGGGGCACAGTGCCTGGCACATAGTAGGTGCTTGTCAATATTTGTTGAAGACAGGTTTGTAGGCATGTCCTGGGTGGCGTGGGGGTGAAGCGGGGAGCCGAGCCGAGCACTGACCTCGGGCAGGGGACAGGCTCAGGGTGGCTTCTCCACACCCCGGCTCAGCCTTCGCCTGCCCCCACTGTCGGAGAAATCTCATTTTGCCAGCAAGCTGATTCATGGGCCTGGTTCCCTGGCACTCCCTGCGCAGCTCTCTGTCAATAACTATTCTTTACAAGGTCCCTTGATTCGGTTTTGGGGTTGAATACAAATTTTTAAAGAGGAGTTCAGCGCCAGGGCCATTCCAGGGGCTGTTAACTTAATGTCCCGCCTTGTTGCCTCCAAGCTTCCTGCCTCTTGAACCGCGTGAGGGTCAGGTCTTGCCATTTCTAGCAATTGCTTCTGAGTTCTTGCCTTCGGACAGGGGGTGAGGAATGAAGCGAAAGGGACACAAATTACAAGCCAGGGTGGCAGGCAGAGCTCTGGCCCTGCTGCTAGGTTTGCTGTGTGACTATCAACCAACCACTCCCCTTCTCGGGGGTCCTCGTTTCCCCATTTGTGAAAGCGGCTTCTTGGCGACAAGCCCACGGTTTTGCCTCCTCTTTTCCTGGCAGGAGCTGGCACATGGTAGGAGCTTAATGCATTGAATAAATGAATTGCATCTACTTTCCAGCTTTCATACCAGCACCCCTCCTGTGCACACACACCCAAGCTGGGATGTTCATCCTTCCTTGACACACACCTACGTCCTCCTCATCTCTCTCTGGAACACTGTGCAGGTAAGTGGTGAGGTGGCAGAGTATGGAAAATCCCCAAATGAGGGATAACAGGGAAGCCATTGATAGTTTGCGTCTGAACTTGAGTTAGCAAATATTTGTTGAGCACTTGCCAATTCTGGGCACCACAGGTGATGAAAAGTGACTGAGGGCCCCCCTGCCCACCCCCTAGGACCCTCTAGGAGGGCACCGTCAGGGCACATTTGAACAACAGGTACCTGATGTCCTGGACACTCCAGGAGAGGCCTCACGCTCTGCTCTGCACGGCTTTCCAGCAGCTCCCGGCTTCCTTGCCGCTGAGCTACACTTATTCTCTGTTGCCAACACATCTTGGGCAGAGCTGGCCAATCTCAAGTCTTTCTTTCAGGCCCACATCCTACCTGAACATTAAGACCTGGATGCAACAAACTCCATTTATTAAGCATCTCTGTGTGCCAGGGTCTGTGCCGGGAACTTTGTCTGCTTCTGGGCACCGCGCACAGCACTTCACAGACACGATCTCATCTAATCCTCACGACAGCCCCGGGGCTGCCCTGATTGGTTGAGCAGAGGATCGTGACAGGCAGGCTTCCTTCTGTGTGTGGGGGCAACAGCTCTTTGGGGCAGGTGCCAACACAGCACTAGTCCTGCCCCCGGTCCCTTCTGGGGCAGATGCTGGTTGCTGTAGCCAACTGTCCAGGGCACTGGAGGCTGGCCAGGCAGCCTTGGCTGGGCTCTTCCTCCCCCGCCACCAGGTCTCCTGTGGTCCCTGGGGCTGCTGCCTGTGCTGGGGAGAAGTCTCCCAGGGCCATGGGAGGCCATGAGGGGCGAGGGGCCAGCCCATGGCCCACCGAGCAGGGAGGAGCCCCCCAACAGCCATTGCTCTTTCCTGCCTGGCTTTCTGACTTGGAGACCCCCAGACTGTCTCCATCAATCCCTGGAGAAGAGAGGCCTCCCTGGGAGGTGGTGATGGTGACGAGGAGGGGTGCCCTCTGAGAGGCACACTGAGGCAGAGGAGGAAACTGGAGTGAGCTCAGGTGTGCACACAACCCTCTCGCCTCTCTCCTTCTTTTTCTGTACCCTCCTACCCTTCTCCTAGAGGAGACATCTCTTTAGAAGGGCACATTTCTGGGTCAGCGAGTCCTCTATCCCCAGAGGTGAGCATCCCCCCAGCACCACAGGGTTTAAAGGGACCTGGATGTTGGAGGAGGAGCAGGACCGCAGGTGGCTCAGCTGTGTTTCCGTCTCATGTCATTTAGCATGACCTCCATATATGTGTGTGTGTGTGTGTGTGTGTGTGTGCATGCACGCGCCTGCACGCAAGGAAGAGACACAGAGCCAGCCACCATGTACTGCCTGTTCTCCGGGAGCTGCTGCCGCCCCCATTCCCAGTCTGGTTGCCTCCATTTACTTAAGAAAAATCTGACACAGTGGTGGGTAGAACCCGAGAGAGGGGTGGCTGTGGGATGGGGTAGGGGAGCCGTGGGATCCCTTCTGCCTTGCTTGTCCCAGGGTCCTTCCCAGCACTGCCTGGCGCCCTCTCCTCCCCTTCCCACCGGATTCTGCCTAGCAGCGGGGCGGGTGGCTGCCCCTGCAGAGAGGAAGGAGTGCCCAGCAGAGCAGGAGGGACGGCTAAGGCGTAGTGCTGACCTTGCTGAGGGGTGGGCTCGGGGCACCCAGGGCTCCCGGGCACCCGGACCACAGTGCTCTGGGGTGGACCGAGGACTCCTCCCCCTTGGGGGCCTGCCCACAGCCCTTGGGGGCACAGGATGGAGTCCTGAGATCTCAGAGAGGCGCCTGGCTTGGCCCCAGACCCCTCTGGAGAGTCAGCTCCCAGGTCCTGGGAAGGGAGTGGGGGTCACCCAGAAGCCAGCAGATGCTACAAATATCCCCTGCCCCCCAAATGTTCTGTCCACAGCAAGATCCTTGGCAGGGCAGGCAGCCGCCGCCTCCCCACCCTGCAGGACAGAAATCCCTGAATAGCGGTTTGAGAAAAGTCTTTGTGCAGCTTGTGACACAAGACCCCCCCAGAGCCCCCCACACAGGGGGAAGCAGGGAACGTGGGGGGATGGGGCGGGGCATTGTGTGGACCCTTGGTGCAAGCTCGGCCTCCTTGCCCCTGTCTTGGGGCAGGGGTCTAAGACAGGAGGAGGGTTGGAAAGGGTAGAACGAAGGCTGGGATTGCTCTCCTCTTAGCAAGCTCCAGGGGGAAGGCCCCTCCACCTCTGAGGGCGGAGGATGGTACGGTGCGAGGCAAGGAGGTGGCCGTCCGGAGGAGCAAAGCTGCCGGGGCCGGAGCATAAGATCCACTTCAGCCGGCCCGTGTCAATTGTGAGCTGGGTCCCGGCTCTGTCCCACACGGAGCCCAGGCCATGGCGGGCAGGGGACGCACCTCTATGCCATCTCTTTGACTCTGCGCCTGTAATTGTGCAGGTCAGGGGGCGGAGTGGGCCGCGCGGTGCCCGCCGCCTCTGGGCAGCCCCATCCCAGGGCTTCTTCGTCCTCCTCGTCCTCCTCGCCGGCGGGCACCGAGTCGTAGGCCAGCCCCTCTGAGGGCAGCGCCGTGAAGGTGGTGAACTTGACCCGCTTGCGCTTGGAGGTGGGAGAGCTGGCGGGGTCTTCGGCCTGGTCCCGGGCCGAGCCGCCCGAGGAGCCGTCGCCCCGCCCGTGCACCTGGCTCTGGACGCTGCTCTGCGAGCTGCCGCTGCTGTGGTGGTCGCCATGGCAGCAGGCGGGCACGGCCTCCAGCGGGTTGCTGGCGGGTGGCGACAGCTCCCCCTGCCCCCGCAGCGGCTGCCCGTTGCCCAGGAACACCCAGTGGTGAGAGTGGTCCATGCTGGTCTGGCCCTCGGGCGGGATGCGCTTGTGCCGGTAGCGCAGCACGAAGACGATGCAGTTGATGAGGAAGACCAGGATGGCGAGGCAGAAGACGCCCAGCAGCGCGTACATGCCGATCTCCAGGTCCGTCAGCCCCCTCGGCATCTGCAGGAAGCCGGTGGGCAGTGGCAGGAAATCTTCTGTGGGTGGCACCGCCGGGCTGGCCGTGCCCGGGCCCACGGCCTCGGGCGGGGAGCCGGCAGTGCCCAGCGGGCCAGCTCCCTGGGCCTCGTCCTCGCCCCCGCCGGGCCCTGGCTGGCTGGGGCCGGGGTAGTCGTAGGTGGGGTCCCCCTCTTCCCGCCCAAAGTGCACCCGCAGGCCTACAGGGGTCGTGGCCAGCACACTCTTGCGCTTGGTTTTCTGGCAGCTCTCGGCGATGGTGAGCTCCGCGCGGAGCAGCTCCCCGGCCCCCTCGGCCTCAGCCACCACCAGTGGGAAGGCCCGGTCCTGGGTCACTGTGGCCACACGCTTGTCCAGACTGCTCACCAGCAGCCCATAGTCCTGGGGGCTGTAGAGGGAGAGTGGGGCCGTGGTACCGTCGCTGTAGGAGAGCCAGAGGCTCAGGAGGGCTTCCTGGAGGAGGAAGAGGAGAGGACAGGAATCAGAGATCTACTCCTGCTGACTTCCCAGTGCTGGAACAGTGCCTGGCAGGTGGTGGGTGCTCGGGAATGGTTATTTGAGGGGGAATTCTCCCACTCAACTCTGTACAGGGAGTTATGGCTCCGTACTGCCCCGAGAACGTCCTTGCCCACTTCGCCCTTCTCCGCCGGGTGAGTTGATGGTAAATTCTGCCTTGGGTCTAACTCAGATCCCTTCTGCTGCAGGAGTCACACCGTATCTCCATGCCTGATCACCCTCAGCAGACACGTGGAGACTGAGAACGCACATATACTCAACCCCAGCCTTGTCCTCTGTTTGTTAAACCTTCTGAGAGTTGACCTCCTTGCAGATGAAGAAGCAGGGCTCAGAGACAAGCAACTGGCCGGAGGTCACGAAGCAAGTTGGGGCAGAGGACTCCTGTGTCCTGACCTCTGGCTCGGTGTTCAGTGCCCACCTTCTCCCTCCCTGTGACCCCCACCTGTAACTTTTCCACCTTTGTCCCATAGCCAGTGCGCTGGCGTATCAGTGGGGGGCTATAGCTGGGGGTCCAGAGATGGGTGAGGGTAATTCCGGGGGCTGGAGGCAGAGGTGACGGGCCCTCTGAGAAATGCAGGAGTGGGAACCTTCAACAGGAGCCTCTCACCATGGCAGGTGCAGGAAGTGAGACCTTGGCCAGACTCCTGGGCAGATGGTGGGGCACGGGCCCAGTAGGGCAGGTGCACAGGGCACAAAGGGTAGATAGATCTTCCATTATCAAATCCCTAATCTGGGGGGCTCGTGGCCAGAAACTGCAAGTCCTCCTTCCACACCCCAAGCCCCCAGGCCGGCCAGCTGGGCATCCAGTTACCTGCTTGAGGAAGCTGAGGGTCTGCTGGGCGGCTGTGGTGGCCAGGATGGTGTGGCTGCTACCGGGGCTGGGCCGCAGGGAGAGGGCGAGGCTGGCCACCACCTGGGCCTGCAGCTGTGTGATGCTGACCTTGTCCTCTGTCACTGTCAGCAGTGTCTCCCCAAGCACGGACTCCGTCAGGGGGGAAACCACCTGAGGCAGGGTGGGGCGGGGATGGGTGAGAGCCAGGAGAGAAGGACACCCCACCCCTCTCCAAATTCCCAACCAGGGAGGAATCTGAGTGCTGCTGGAAGAGAAGCCCAGGGGGTGGGGCAGATTGGGAGGCAGGACTCCTGGGCTCTGCCTTAGGTCTGCAACCGGGAACCAGGGTCCAGAGGCCAAGCAAGGGTCAAGGGCTCACAGGAGCCAGGCAGGAACACAGATGAGTGAGGTGAGTTGATTTTAAAGAAAACAGCAGCCCTCCTGTAGAGTGATAAGTCACAATTGATGGTCAGCCTGAATGTCAGGGAGACAAAAGGGAGTGGTGGGCACTGGGGCAAATGGGAGAACTCATGCTCGTGTAAAAAAGGCAGCAGTGCTGACTCTAGCTGATGATTGCCAGGCGGGAACGCAGACCCTGTGCTGCCAGATTCATATTTTCTAAAGCCAGAAATTTACATTTTTAAAAAAATGAGAAACCTCCCAATTTTTAAACGGTTGGGTCAGTCGTTTTACAAACAAAATATGTCTGCAGGCAGATTTCAGCCCATGGATCACTATGTATAGTCTCTGAGATGGATGATATCTACCCAGGCACCCAGTTATCAAGGAGGAAGGTCAAAGTTGAGTCCCTAGATCTCCAAAATTCCCTCTTCTGGCCTCTACGCTGGCTGGGCCCTCCCACCTCCTCCGCTCCGCAGCCACCGCTCTCAGCGACCACACTGAGCCATGAAAGGTTCACAGAGGCTGATGAGGCTCGGAGACAGAAGCTTCTCCAAGGTTCTTGACCTTCGATGGTAGAATTTCAAGCAGAAGGGCAGGTGGGGAAGTGTGTTTGCAGGGCCCGTCTGGGGTTGCTCCCCAAGGCCGAGGCGCTGGAAATCCTGTCTTAGGAACGTCTGTGTGAAGGCTCCCGGAACCCGGCACGCCCCACTGTGCTTACCTTGAAGGGGGTGGTGCCTGGCTCCAGCCCGGCCAGCGTGCTGCTGTCTACCATGCGTGCCACTCGGGGGTCACCCACCCGCATGAAGTCGCTGACCAGGTCGGTGACCTCCACCAGCCAGTCTGGGCCCAGCATGGTGACCACCTGGTCGGTGCCCTCCGCCGACGTCGTGTGGAACTGGGTGAAAACCTGCAGGGTGGCGTGCTGGTACTGCAGGGTGCAGCCACGGCTCGCGCTCTGCCGTCGTCCCTCGTCCTCGTCCTCATCCTCGCTCTCCCGGGCTGATCTGGGTGGGGGAGGCCTGGAGTCAGGGCTCCCCACCCCGGCTCTGACCTGCACGAGTCCTTCCCTCCCTCTTGCCCCGCCAGCCCCTCCCCGGCTCCCGTGGGTGGAAGGCTTTCCCTGGTCCACCCCTTCTGTCTCTGACAAGCTTGGAGCCCGAAGTCCCAGGCTTTCCTCTCCTAGAAAGGTACCTTCTTGACTCCCCACCCCACCCCGTGTCCCCTGCCTGGCTGCGCCCACGCCTGTGAATAGCTGGCATCAAATCTTAGCAAATACTGGCTCTTTCTCAGCACTAAGCACTTGCTGGGCCCTGGGCTCAGCTCTAACTTGGATCAAAGGTGATCCCTGGGGCTTCCCTGGTGGCGCAGTGGTTGGGAGTCCGCCTGCCGATGCAGGGGACGCGGGTTCGTGCCCCGGTCCGGGAGGATCCCACCTGACGCGGAGCGGCTGGGCCCCTGAGCCATGGCCGCTGAGCCTGCGCGTCCGGAGCCTGTTGCTCCGCGACGGGAGAGGCCACAGCAGTGAGAGGCCCGCGTACCGCAAAAAAAAAAAAAAAAAAAAAAAAAAAAAAAAAAAAAAAGGTGATCCCTGCTCAAGGGCCAGGAGGCTTAGCTGCGTCGTCGTGTCCTAAAGCTGTGTGGCAGACAGAACTTGGATATTCAGCTGATGAGATTGCCAAGCGGAGTGTGGGAGGTGTGTCCTAGCTTCCTCTGGCTGCTCAGAGTAAAATGCAAGAGGAGACAGATAAATGGAGGGAGGAACTGGCAGGCAGAATGGAACCAGGACTTGACAATTTGGGGAATTCTCAGCCTGTCCAGATTGCCAAAAATACGAAAATCAGGAGATTCACCCAGGAAAGCAGGCTGTGGAGAGAGAGAAGGGTGTGGCCAGTGCTTGGCTACTGCTTCGGAAGGATTAAACCACCAGAATATTCATTCACATAGAGGGCTCTTTTACCTGTGTTAACTAATTTAATCCTCACAGCAATCCGCTAAGTGTAAACGTGCCCATTTTAGAGATGAGGAGACTGAGGCACGGTAGCCTAAGGTTACCCAGCTAGCAAATAGCAGTCAGGATTTCACCCCAAGCCATCTGGCTTCAGAGTTCACTACGTCCTTCACTACTCAAAGGAGCATCAACCTCACTGGCAGCTGGCCTGAAATGCAGACTCACGGGCTCCATCCCAGTTTCACGGAATCAGAACCTGCATTTCAACCGCATCCCGGGGCAAGTCGCGCGCAAGTTCAAGAGGCCCTGGTCTATGCTGCCTTGCTTTTCCAAATCTCCGCAGAACTGAACTGATCCCAGCTCTCACTAGGCCGCCTGCTTCTCTCTCCAGCTCCACCCTGCCCGCTCTTAGCTGCCTGTCACTCTGCCTTTCTTCTCTTCCCTGCTGGCTTCTCTCTCCAGCAGCGATGAGTGGGTGAGTGGAGTGTGCTGAGTACACCTGGACCTGCCCCACAGATGGGCACCCAGGTGTGTGAGCCTGTATCCCAGCGAGGGAGCCCAGTGGGGGTCACCGTGTGCCTGGCTGATGTACTCACAAGTGTGCCCCTGGTGTGCCCAGGCTGGGGCACTCGTGTACAGGGGTGTGAGCACCTGTGTTGGTGTTTCTGCTCCATTTTGTCTGCTGCTTGACTGCTCTTACCCTGTCTCCCTAGCCAACTCCTTTCCACTCATCCTTTAAGACTTAGCTCCCAAGTCACCTCTTCCAGGAAGCCTGCTTTGACTTCTTCTGGAGGAAGAGGTGGTTCTTTCCTTTGTGCCACTTGCTTCCCTGTACTCAGGGCTTCCTTCATCCACCACGCTCCATGATATATATAAGACCGCTTCCTGATGGACCCAGAGCTCAACTGGGTCAGGCTCTGGCCACACTTACCTGCTCCCCTCCCTGCCCCCATCCGTGCCTGGCACACAGTAGCTGCTCAATAAGTTTGTTGATTGCAAAACCGACCTGCAGACTGTGTACACCTAGGGCCTTACACACACATGCAGATCAGACGTTGTGCCAGGGCTGTGTCACCCATGAGTATCCCCAGCATCTGCTGTGTTTGGAAGGGCCATACCTCCGGTCAGGAAGGATAGGTACCCTCCAGCCCTTCACTTGGCTGAGGCGGGCATCCGAGAGCTCAATGTGCAGGGGCAGCTTGGGCACCCAGACTGTCATTTCCAGGGGGGCATTGAGGACGTCGTAGCGGAAGGTGACCCTGGCGTTCATGGAACCGCGAGACTCCTTTCCGCTAACAAACACGTAGTCACAGCTGCTGGATACCTGGGGAGGGGGAGAGAGGTTGGTTGGCCTGTCTTGCCCTACAGGTCATCCTGTGGGGCAGTGCAGAGGACTTCATTCTGACAAGGAAGGCCAGAAGGCCATTGGACAGAGAAAGTGCCAGTCACAGGAGGCTGAAGGGGAGAGGCTGGGTGGGAGAAGGCCCCTAATTTAATTCCTCTGGGAGGTGTCAGCTTCCACTCCATTGCTCCAGAGATCACCTCTTAGTGGCTACCTTGGGAGGATTTTGCTCCCTGGCAAGAAGCCAGTGTGCCAATATTTTTGTAAGGGGATGTTTTTGATGTGCCAGGCCACACCTTGGGGGAGTCTTCAGGCTGAGGGTCCCCAGCGCTGGCTCCCCTCCCCAGCATGACCGCCTGCGCTCTGGAGCAGGTGTCTGATGGGTAGAGTCCTCCACAGTACACAGGAGTAGCCTGTCCTGAGCAGGACACTGGGGTGCGACTGGGCGGGGAGGCGGTTGAGGTGGAGGGGGTGGGGAGAAGGGGCAGGCCCACAGCTCCTCCAAGGTGCCTCTGGCCCAGTGGTCCCAGGCAGATGGGCAGATGGTTAATTTCCAGGAGGGGGCTGCTCCAGCCAGGGGTGGAACTGAGGGAAAGGGAGAGGAAATTTCAGGACCAGAGAACCCCAAGCACAGACAGGTGGACAACTGCCACCCACGGGTGCAGCTTCTGCAAATGCATGCCCACCTGGACACCACCTTGCATTCTTCACGGTTCCCCAGATGAGCATATGCTCACTGGACACATCTTGGTGGATAGCTGTGCCCACTCACAGAGGTGTCCCTGCTAGTACTTAAGGGCAGATGCAACGGGTATCTGTGTAAGTGCCCACGTACACACCTGGCATACCTGGAGTGAATCCTGTGTGCAATGCATTTAGGTGCTCCTACAGGGACACGCCCCAGGGTGCACATCCTTGAGTTTGGAGGAGGGTCTATCAGGCAGCCTATGGGCTGATGACAACCTGAATGCTCTCGTGGGGATGGGGAGGGGCTGGGACTGTGGTTCATCCGGGCAGATGAGCCCCTGACGGTCCCAAACTCCTTCGAGCTCTCTTAATCATCCCAGGGGGTGGGTGGAGAGGAGTGGGACAGTGGTTCTGCTAGAAATGCTCATTTCCCACTTCGGAAGGCAGAGAATTCCAGCTGAAGGCTGGCAAATCCCATTTAGAATGTTGGCAAACTCCCGAAAGAACCTGAGTGTATTTCAGTGAGAACAGAAACAAATTCCATTTCGAATCTTTGCTAATTCCCTTTGGTATCTAAGCCACAGTGACTGTTCTGGCCTGCTCTGGGGCGGGGGTGTGGGAGTCTGGGTGGTAGAGGAAGGTGCTGGGTGAGGGCTCTTGGGAGCAGGCCCATTTCTCCCCGTCCCAGCCTGCCAGCAGTGGCAAGCCCCATGGGCCTGACAAGGCTTCCAGCCCTCAGGAGGCCGTAGGTGTGTGGTACCAAGCCGTCTGCTCTGGCTCACTCGGGGGACATTCTTCCTGGATGGGGGGGATGGACGAGGTGAGTCTCGGGGCTCCAGAGACCAGGAGGGATCCAGGGCAGAGCAGAGCAGAGAGAGAGAGAGTGAAAGAGAAAGCACACACTCCCAGGGAGGGAGGACACCCACATCCCCACTCCCCCTGCTGAAGGATTTACAGGAACAGGAAACAGATTCTGTTGCCCAATCATTTGATTTTGGCACCAGCCAGAGGCTGGCACGGCAAACAGCTCACCAATCCCACAGGGACCAGGGCTGGATGCCCTCCTGCATCACTGCCCGCCCCACTGCCTCCTCCCCGCATCTCACCTCTGACCACTGTCCAAAGCCAGAGGAAATCTGGAGGCCCTCCTGGGGAGGTAGCAAACTGGGCCAGATCAACGTCCTGTTTGCTGGGCTGTGGAGGACCCACTGCCCAGAGGGGGCATCTGGGGAGGAGCTCAGGGCAAGGCCTTTGGGAGGTGGAGGGCTGGGGTGGGTGTTCCTGGAGTGGGTCCTTTTACACAACCTTCACTCCTGGCCTAACTCGTGAGCTTCTGGAGGCTTCCTCCTTGGGCTGGATCTCCTCCACCTGGTCACCAGCACCCAGGTTCAGGGCATGTCTCTGAGATTCCCCCCAGGACCCCCTCCCCTATTGCTTTACCTGGTGTCTGCCACACAACAAGGGCTCAGTAATGACTTGGGGATTGAATTCAAGTTGTCAGTGCTGCTTTCTCCCTTCAGCCTGCCAAAAGGTCTCTTCCACATTCCTGTAGGAAGCCCTCCAGGACCTCCCCTTGCTCAGGCTGGACATGGGATGCTCTTCCCCTCACCCCCTGCCACTTCCCCTCCGCTTGCCTTCCAAGGGGACCTGCCTGGGATGTGAATTCCCCTCTGGTTTGGGGTTCCACTCCCCCGGAAGGCCCGAGGCCTTCTTCCCAGGCTCCCCCACCTCCAGGAAGCTCACCTTGATGATGTCCTCATTGTCAGATTCGCATTCCACCAGGGCAGAGACATCTAGGACAAGGCCGGTCACCTCGATGGCAATGACCTTGACAGGGATGGCCACCGTCCGGCCAGTCAGGATGGCTGTGTTGATGATCTCTGTGTCCTGCAGGGAAGAGAGGAGGGCGGGGCTCTGCTGAGCTGCTTGAGGTCCCCTGCTCTCCCAGGACCACCAGCCAAGCCCCGGCAGCTCCCAGCTGTCCCCACTCCTCAGATGCGTATCCTTCCCCTGGGGACGTGGGCAGACAGATGCATCTACCCGGTCTCGCGTGTCTTCTCAGACGCTCTGCTCACTTGGACTCCCGTGGTAGCCTTCAGGGTCTACCCCACTCTGCTGCCAGAAAACAATGCTTCCCCAATCCTCCACCATCTCCTCTCAACATCTTCCATTCTCCTCCGGACTCAGAGTAACGTCCAGCACATTTGCCTGGCTATTCCACGTGCCCCTGGGCACCAGACAATCATTCCACGGCACTCTTCCTAAACCCATAGCTCCTTTGAACAAACTATCCCCATTCCCATCACCACACCTTTGCCCAGGAAATCCCCTGCCTAAAGCACCTTCCTCATCTTCTCTGACTACTGTATGATCCCCTCCTCCATGGGACCTTCAAGGCTCCACTGCATGGTCACCTCATCCAGGAAGCCCCCCCACCAAGTGCCCCCTCCACGGGGACTCCTCCCACCTCCGTGCCCCTCAGCAGCCGCTGGCCCACTCCAGTGCCAGGCGCAGAGCTCGCCTGCCTTCCGTGACTGCACTCACCATGGCCAGGGGTAGGATGGCCTGCACGTCCCGCTGGATGCCCGTCAGCTCGGTGACAGCCCGCTCCAGGTCAGGCAGGGCACCGTGGCCGCGGTAGTCGATATGCCACATTATCCTCCGCTTGACTGACTGGCTGGTGAAGTTCTCCATCTCAAAGTCCAGCTGCAGGATCTCCAGGGGCCCCTGGTCCTCCCTGCACGGTGGGGGAAGGAAGGAGAGCCCAGGAGGAAGGGCTGGGAGCAGCTCAGGAGCTCCGAAACCCTCGCTGAGGACCCTAGCCCTCCTCAGTGGCCTTTCCCCGGGGCCCTCTGAACCTTCCCCAGCCTGGCCTCCAGGGTCCGCAGAAAGTACGCCCGGCCCTTGCGCCAGCCTGGCCTCCTCCGTCAAGAATTCCCCCACCCCTCCCCAGTGCTGTCCTGCAAAGAGGTGGGCAGAGGAGCCACCTTGGCTCACCAGAGGGGCAGCGGTGTGCCCTGGGCCCAGGACACATCCACGGTGGCTGTTGAATGCTTTGCCCCAGTCAGCAGCTCCGAGGTCACGTGCCACTGGCCACTCCGTGACTTGGTTCCTAGAAGGGTCACGCCCTTCTTGGCCTTCACTCTGGGACAAAGCAAGAAGAAGAAGAGGGAGAGGGTCAGCTTGGGGGTCCAAGGGCTGCCCACCTGCCTACCATCCTCAGGCTGGGGCTGGGAGAAGGGCGAGCAGGTGAGTAAGTTACCCTGAGTTCTAGACTCAAAGCCTGAAACTAATTTGGGGGATCTGGTATCATGTAGCTTCAACCTCTGGCCCTAGTGGAAGCTGTAGTCCCTTCTCTTATATCTCTGCCAGGTCTTTACCTAACCTCTACTTGCATATCTTAGTGACAGGGGACTCACTACTTCTGCACACATCCCATTATATCTTTAGAAAGTCCCTAAAAGGAGAAACTTCTTCCCTGCTTGTAGCTGAAATAGAACAGCCGTGGGTTCTGTTGGGGGAAGGGAGGACAACTCTTCCACCTGAAGAGACATCTGGGGAGGTGAGCAGGTGTCCCCTGAGTCTTCTTTTCTCCAGGCCTAAAATCTTCGGTTCCTCCGATTGTTGCTATTTTGCCATAGCTTCAAGTCGCCCATATCCTAGTCACCTTCCTCTGGACATCCTGAATGCATAAGGTGTAGTGTCTTATACTAAATACAACATTTCAGCTCTAATTAACACTAACTAAAGCCGAATGATTATTATCACCTCCCTAATTCTACATACTTTACTCCTATTAATGCAGCCCAAGATCTCTCATGACTGATTTAACTCATATTCACATTCAGGTATTAATCACTGAATTTGGTATGACTCTCCAGGAATACTTGAAATTTAAGGTAGTACATTCAGGACAGAAGGCAATACTTAAAGAAGCTGGAGGTTAATGATGCCGTTTCAGGTCCCACGTATAGTGCTTGGGTTTGTGGGGAGCATTTTGGTGGGACCTTTCTTATAGCCTCAGAATCACCCGACATGGCTCAAACCACGGATTCCTACTGTGAGACATCATTATATTTTGTGGGAATGTGCTATGGCATTTCGGAATTTGTGAACTGTATCCTTCACAAAGAAAGAGCTAGGACTCCCGAAAATATTTCTCCCCACTCCAGGGTTAGACAAATGTCCTGACACACGGGCACCCTCCTGTTTATCTTTTGGCTCCCAGGCAAGGGGCTGCTCTCTGATCTCAATTTCTCCTCTTAGGCCTCTGTCTACTCATCTGTAAAATATAAGAGCTGCACCCGCTAATGTCTAAGGGCCCTTCCAGCCCCGATTCTATCGTTCTGGATATCATGCTTGTGGAAATGGATGTTTCCTCTTCACCATGACACCACTTCTGTGAGGTAGGGAGGACAGGGCAGACATTTCTGTGGTCATCGGGAGGACGAGAACACAGAGGCTCGGGTAAGTGAGCTGTCTTCCTGAAGTTGCTCAAGTGGTAACTGGAAGAACTGGGATTAGGATGCTGGATGGGCAGGTCTGGGCGAGCCCTCTACCAGGGGTCAGGTGTGCATCTGACCTTGGAAGGGAAGCCAGACCCCCAACCATACCCCCGTACCTGAGAGTGAAGTGCTCCAGGCTGGGGCTGGAGGGAGAGGAGGAGTTGGGGGCCAGGTAGAGGAGGATGCTGAGCAGTTCCCCGGGCTTGAGGGGCCGGTCAGGCAGGCGGATCATCAGGTTGCTGTCCAGCCTGTGTTCCTGCAGGGTCCTTCTGGGGGGCGGGCGGAACAGGCTGATGCTCCCGATGCGCAGCAGTGGGTGCTGGGTCGGGCTCTCGGCCCGGGCCCCGCCTCCGGGCCCGGCACCCCGCCGTGTTCCTCCACAGCCTCCGGACGCATCCGGGGCGTGGAGAGTGTAGTAGAGCTCGGCTTGCTGACTCTCCCCTGTCGCCTCGGGCTCCAGCCCATCTGGAGACTTGCGGCGGGCAGTGGGTGGTGCAGCCGGGGCTGGGGGCCCGAACCAAGCCAGGGGCAGCTCGGCGCGCACGAGACAGGTGGCCAGACCCCCGCTGAGGCGGCAGGAGCTCTTGACCTCCCGGGCATCCCGGAAGGCGTGCAGGCGTACGCAGGGCAGCCGCTCGGTGACGCCGAAGTCATCCCAGTCCCGGCCGGCCACGTAGAACAGCACCTGGGCCACGGGCTGCGAGGCAGGCACGCGGGGGTGGACGATGAAGGCTCGCACCTTCCAGCTGACCGTCAGGCGCTCGGGGATGTCCAGGGTGCTGGACGGCTGCAGGAGCTCCCGGGCCACCACCTGGCTGGTGCTGAAGGGTCCCAGGGAGACATTGAGGACGGGCAGCTCCTTGGTCTGGAACACCACGAAGGGTTCGGAGCGCTGCAGGGAGCCGTTTGTGACCGTGGGAGGCGTGCGCTGCGCCTCCCGCAGGAAGAAGGCCAGCCGCGTGTGTGACAGGCGGTAGCTGACCGGCAGCACCGGGCTGGCCTGCAGCCCCGGAGGACTGGGGCTGGCTGGGTGGGAGCGGCCAGAGGCTGGGGACAGACAGAAGAAAGACCCCAGAGTGGTCAGGAGAGGCTGTGCTGGGACTCCAGGGCACCCCAGCCTCCCACCCTTACAGAGGGCCATCCACTCCCAGCCGAGCGAGCTCAGCCCGGCTCTCCATCCTCAAGGCTCCAAGCCGGGCTCCACCTTTGCTGGTGTGTTAATTGCCCTCTTGTTGATGATTCATTTCTTTATCTGCGATGCAGGGGTAAAGCTAATGCCGGTACAAAGCATTGTGAAGGTTTAAAGAGGTTTTATCCTCTGGCATCTTCGTTTGTAAAATGAGTATAAAAATTGTTTCTGCCTCAAAGAGCTATTGTAGGGGCTTAGCGAAGTCATGTGCGTAGAGGGCTAAGAGCAAGTGTGATGCCGAGGTGGTAAGTTTTCACTCTTACCATTATTAATGGTACAGTACAGTACGTATTTAACGATTTAACATTGTTTATTAAAATTAAACTATTATTCATGCATTATTATGACAGGCAGTGGCTTATTTGATCCTCATCAAGTCTTTGAACCAGGTATTATGATCTCCATTGATTCACCCAGTTTTCTATCAGTAACTTCTCTTTTTGGAGAGCCTATTCTTACCTCTTACAAATGAAGGTGCTGGATGCTTAAATAACTTACCCAAGTCACATGAGTGAAAGGGGCCAGCAGCTGGAGTTGAACCTGGGGCCACCTGGCTTTCAAACCCAAGCCTCTACTCCTTTACTGCTCCAGCTGCCTCAGACGGTGCAGGGTCCCCAGGGATCCCAGATCGCCCCCTACCCCCTATATGTACCACCCCACAAATACACACTGGGAAGTTGATCCTCGTCCACCAAACCCAAACGTGGGCCTTGGGGTCTCGGGCTTGACTTCTCCCTTCTCTCGGCCACTCACCCCATCCTCGCAGGATCCCGCCAAGCTGTAGCAATTCTACCTCTTGGCTCTCTGGTCTGTCCCCGGCTGCCCCTGACCTCCATCCCCAGGCCCCTGCTCCAGCTTTGGCTTCATTCCTGTTGCTATGACAACATAACGTTGTCTAAGTGGGTCTCACCTCTCCCCAGCTCTTCCCTTCCCTGGCATACCCTTCCCCCCTATAGCAGCCAGAGGGATTTGTTTCTCCCAGACACAGACGGGACCTTGTTGGCTCCTTACTCCCAGCTCAACCCCTGTTGGACACTGTTAAGGAACAGGAAGGACCAAGATGGGGAGGTCTGAGGTTTGAGAACCAGTTCTGGATCTGCTGCTTAGAAAGCAGTTGGGTTGGCTGCTGTGCCCTGGCCCAGGTCATTACCCCAGATCCCACGTGTGTGCCTGCAGCCAGCCTCCCTTCAGGGGGCAGGGACATGCTCTCAGAGACTCCAGTGGACCCCTGAGCCATGTTTCTCACCTTTGATGTTGTGTTGTCATTTATTTTCGAGAATCAAGAAATCGCTCTATAATTTATGTAACACAATGCAAAAGTGTATTATTAAAGACTGTCCCTTCTGCTTACAGAACTCACCTTGCGCCTTAGCGTGGCATTCAGGGCCCTCTACAATGAGCTCCAGGCTCCCCTTTCCCCAGTATTCCTCTTCCCAGGCTCCTGCTGCCAGCATAACTGGACAACTTCTGGCTTTAGTGCTGGCCGATGCTGCCTTACCGCCCCTCCTATGCTCATGCTGTGCCCTCTGCATTGGATTCTCTCCTGTCCTATCTGCACACATCCAAATCCGAATCTTCCTCTAAGGCCCTGCTCAAATGCCACCTCCTCCACGAAGCCCTCCAAGATATGACCTCTACTCCTGGGAATTTCCTCAGAGCTTTGCCCTTCTCTGAGGGAACCTCTCATCCTGCCTTGCGTGAGAGTTATCTACGAGGCCTTGCACTGAACAAGTCTTTAACAAATCACTGTTGATCTACACTGAGTGATTCGCAGAGACCTCCGTCCCAGGGAGACTCCTAATCAGTGCTATGGTGGTTACTTGCCGCTTATGCATATTATCATGTTACCACCATCAATGAAACCTTGATGGTTCCACAAATGTTCACACCCAATTCCTCATAAATGCGATGAACTAAAAATTCCCTGCCCTTGAGGCTCTGGTGTCTATGTCTGATGTTTTTTAATTTGTGGTTTAATTTTCTCATTTAACAAATGAGGCAATTGGCTTGGGTCACAACAAAGGCCCTGGGTCAAGTGTCCTAAGAGGAGTGGCACCTAGTCTGTGTGACTCCTTAGGGCCCTGCTTGAGCAGTCCAGCTGGTCCCTGGTCCTCTAGGCAGCCCATGCTTTAACCATCAGACTGCTCCCTCTGTTCCCAGGAGAACTCTGTTCTCAGGCCACCCTTCTCCACTAGACGTCCTGCAGCCCTGCAAGGTAAGCCAGCTGCCGATGATGGGGTAGAGATGCGCAGCCTGGTCCCAAATGAGAATAGGAAGGCGTTTGGAGAGACGGGAGCCTTCCCTGCTGCTGCATGGAATCCCCGCCCCACGGTTACCACTGGAGTTTCTGAGAAGGTGTCCCTGCTGCCTGGGGCGAAGCTGGCCAGGCACACATGTGGGATCTGGGGAATGACCTGGGCCAGGCACAGCAGCCAACCAACTGCTTTCTAAGCAGCAGGAAGCAGGCAAATGGAGGCTTCAGGACTCAAGTTTAAGGCTTCTCCCTGCCACGCTCACGAGGCAACTTGCTTCCCATTTTGAGCCTCGGTTTCCATCTCTAAAATTGAGGAGATGACATCAGCCCCCTCACAGGGACGTTGAGAGTAGCTGAAAGGCCAAGGGGAGGAGGGGGCACTGCTACAGGTGGTGGGATGTCCAGGACCTGCAGGTACTGAGCTGAGATGGGGAGAGGCCACCGTGCTTGTCCTGCTGGAGTTGGAGAAGGGCACCGGTTGTCCCTGAGCTGTAAGTGCTCAGGCAGGGTGGACAGGGTAGGGATGTGGATGTCAGAACCACTGGCCCTGTCTCGTTTACCATCCCCAGGAGACCCCAGAGGCTACTAAGACTAAGGGCCCTTTGGCCCTCTCACCGTCCCAACCTCAGGCAGGGCCAGCCACCGGGACCCCTTGGAGGCACAGTGGGGCAGGGCCACCAGATAGGCAGCAGACTCAGAGGGGCACGGAGAAAGGGATTGGAGAAATGTGCTTGCGTGCACCCCTCCGCCCTCAGATTTTTGTTGAGTGAATGCAGTTCTCTGAATGAGCTGCCCAGCACTGACTGGGATGCCATGGGCTAATGAAAGCGCCCTCCATGGGGCATCCCAGAGGAGACTGGATGGCCAGTCAGGGCAGGGTTGCTGGGCTGGGGGTTCTTGATCTCTCTCAGCAACCTTGCAGATAAGGAGACTGAGTTTCTGAAACAGGGAGCAACTTATATTAAGAAGGCAGCTAGCATTTAGAAAAGGGAGCCAGAAAAGATGGTATTAGGGTACTACCATTTTGTACTGATGTCATCATGACACACAGCACCGCCCCCCATCACCACCCATGAATCATTCTATCCTCTGGGGCCCTGAGACCCCTCTGTGGGCTGAGTAGGGGCAGGGGTGTTCCTGAGACCCCAGCACTAATCTCAGCTCTATGGCTCAATTACTCTGGAGCCAAAAGGAAGTTGCTTGATGTCTCTGGGCCCCAGTTTTCCCAGGGAGGTAGGGGAGGCCCTGGAAGCTGTCTGGTGTGGTGGGGCTGCCAGGAGGAAGGGGAGACTGGGGGAGTTGCCAGCAGATCAAGTTTTTGGAGACACGATGTGTGAATGTGTGTGCACACATGCGTGTGCTGAGCTGCACGCTGGCCGGCATCTCACAAGGAGCTCTAAGCTCCGGGCATCACAGAGCGTGGAATGGGCTTGGGAAGGAAAAGCTTCTAGAAGTTTCCCTGAAGGAAGACGGATGGGGTAAGGGAGGATCAACCCGGAGCTGAGCTCAGCCAGTTCCAGAGGTGAAGGAGGAGTGCTCCAGGGGTGCCGCTCGGGTGGACTTGCTGGCCTGGACCCGCCCCACCTTGGCAACACCCAACACAACTCCCTCCAGTCTGAGGGGGGAGCGCGCACGCACACACACTCACACGCCCATGCTCACACACAGCCTGGCACACACCTGCTCGTCAGGCCCCCCACCAGGAAGCCCGTGACAGGTAGTTCTGAACCCCGGCCACCCCCGGGCCTCTCACCTGCCCCACTTGGCTCCCCGGACCCCAGGCTCCACCTGCTGACTTCTGTTTCAGCCCAGCTCTCCCTGTGGACCAGACTTAGTACTGCCTTCCTGTCAGCAGCCTCCCCTCTCCTGGGAGCAGCAGTTGGATTCTCCCTCCGTCTAGGTGGCCTTGGGCCTAAGGAATCATATGGGTCTGGCTTCCCTGCTTCTGTCTCCCTAGGGAAGGGGCTCTCCCTGTCTCATCATGTCTCATGGTCAGCATTACATGCCCTCCTTCCAAATTCATACGTCGAAGTCCTAACCCCCAGCACCTCCTAATGTGACTGTGTTTGGAGATGGGGGTCTTTAAAGAGGTAATTAACTTAAAATGAGGTCATACGGGTGGGTCCTAATCCAATATGACTGGTGTCCTTAAATGAGGAGATTGGGACACAGACACACACAAGCGGGAAGACCATGTGAAGACACAGGGAGAAGGCGGCCGTCTACAAGCCAAGGAGGGAAGCCTCAGAAGGAACCCACCCTGCTGTCACCTTGATCTCAGACTCCCAGCCTCCAGAACTGTGAGAAAAGACATTTCTGTTGTTTTTGTAAAAGTCTCTGGGACTTTGTTATGGCAGCCCGAGCAGGTTAATAATAGATGGGGATGAGCTATTTCTGTCCCTCACGGCCTCAGTTTCCCCAGTAAGATGTGGAGATACCGTATGGGGGTGGAGGAGGAAGACAGGCTGGGATCAGGCAGCTTTTGTAGACAGGGATAATGATGGAGGCTGAGGCGTTCCCAGCGCCTCCCCTGACTGTGCCTGGCATGTGACCCTTCCTAGCTGAGCTGAGCCAGCTCCTTCCTCCCTCAGCCCTGGAGGGCACATCCAGCTCTTAACAGCTTGGTAACTAAGGATGAGGTGTCTGTGGATGTAAGAGGTCTGAACTCCCATCTCCCCCCACCTCCAACCATCCCCTCTCCCACCAGCTCCCCTGGGCCCTGAATCTGCCCACCTCAGGGACCCTTGGGGGCACCATCCTGGGGCCACTTCAAGACTATGCTCAGCTGACAGCCAGAAGCCATCCTTCCCTTCTTGTTCCAGAACGAGACTAAGGCATGAAGAGAGGCTTCACTGGAGCTAAAGAAGGGCACTGGACCCACTAGCACCCAAGAGAACATTTGCCCAGGAGGTGGGGTGTGGGGGTCCCCTCATCCTTCCATGCCCAGCTTAGGCATCACCTCCTCCCTGAAGCCTTCCCGGATACCTCCACTGCCACCACTGCTTTGTTCTGTCCAGCTGTGGCTCTGGCTGATCGGGAGCTTGGCCCTGGTATGAGTATGAGATGCAAGTAATCAATGATCTGTCTCAGCCACTTCTGTGAATTTTTCCTGGGGGCAGGATGCTGGTCCATGGACCCCTTCATCTCTCAAGCCACCTCCAATCCAACAGCAGAAGGCAGGTACTTGTTTATGCTTTTGTTTTTCCAGCTGGACTGGGATCTGGGCAGACACTGGGTCTAGACCAGCTTTGCATAGTGCCCGGCGTGGCACACGGTCGGTGCTTAACAGATGTCAGTTCTACCCTCTTATAAGGCTGGGGGCACCTGCTCAGGGCCATTGGCTGGATAGAGGCCCTCCCTTTTCATCTCAGGCTGGCCCTAGGTGTCTGGGAGTGCAGCAGGGGCCTTTGCCCAGCCCCAGATAAGCTTCACACCTTCTCCCCAGGCACAGAGGCCAGTCCCTCTCCCCAACCTATAGAATAGATAAATGAATCTGCGTGGAGGCTAGGGCCAGGCAATCTGGGGGAGGGGGCGCCTCTGGCCATCTCCCTGCTTCTAATCAAGATCAGATGCCTCCTGCTTCTATCTCTAATTGTCCCCAAATTAAAACGAATCGCTTGTAAATCGGAAAAAAAAAAAGATTGTCATCAGTTTTGGTGAGTTTGAGGCTGAGGGGCACAGCAGGGCATGCCAGCAGGGCCAGAGGACACGGGGCTGTGCTGGGAGAGGGATTGGCCTGCTCACCTGTGTGTGTGTGTGTGTGTGTGTGTGTGTGTGTGTGTGTGTGTGTGTGTGTGTGTGTAAGAGCCACACCTCAGGTCTGGTGCTTGGGGATCCTTCTACTCTTACTCCTGAACTTGCCTGAATCTAAGAATCAGCCAGAGAAAACAAAACAGCAATAGTAAACAGATTCTCGGGCTGGATCCAGGCAGACACAATCACAATGTCCAGGGGAGAGACCTGGTGATCTGTGTTTATTAAGGATCCCAGGCGTTGATATTATCATAGGAGTTTGGACCACACAGCGCTAAGCAGGAAGGACTGGGAGATGCTGAAGGGGTCATGACCTGCATGGCAAAACGTGGTGATGCTGAGGGTGCAAGATGAAGCACTCAGAGCCCAGAACAGCGCTGGGCACGCACTGGTGCCAATTCTACAAAGGGATGAATGAACGGGTGAGAGGAGGTGAGAGCCAGGGTTGATGCAGGTGGTGAGGATCCTAGCGAAATCGAGCAGGACCCTGGAGGGCCCTCTGGGGTACAAAAGCCTTTCCCTGTCCCCCATTTCTTGTCTGTAGGAAAAAGGCTTCGGTCTCCTAGGCCTTCCCAGAGTTCCACAAGAGCAGGCACAAGCAGTTAGTGATTTGGACAATAGAGTCACAGCGCTCCTAACTCCTCCCGCAGGGATGTAAACAACAATCTGATGCCTACCTTTGAGTTGTTCTACTGAAACTAAGCCCCCCACCCAGGTGGAGGATGGTGACTACATGCTGACCACAAGCGTGTAGACCTCAGAATGGCTGGAACCAGAAGGTTGAGATCCTGTTACCTCACCACCAACCAATCAGAAGAAGGTCCACAAGCTGATCATGCATCCTCTGACCCTCTCCCCTAGCACCATCTTAAAAAGCGCTTGCCTGAAAGCCACCGGGGAGTTCAGATCTTTTGAGTACAAGCCGCCCGTTCTCTTTGCTTGGACCTTGCAGTAAACCTTTTCTGCTCCAAACTCCAGCGTTTCAGTTTGTTTGGCCTCACTTGGCATCGGGCACATGGACTTGGGTTTGACAGCACTAGGGGCCATGCGGTCCAGGATCAAGAAGCCAGGGATGGGCTATGCACAGTGACCCCTCCCAACCCAGACCTCCAGGCCCACAGGAGGGGTGTGACCTAGGGGGTACACTCCCCTGGCCCAGGACAGTGGCAGTGGAGGAAACTCTCCACTGAGGACCCTGAAGAGCTAGAATAGGGCTCTCACCGGTAGGAGGGATGCTTGCATTCCAGCACTGCTCTTCCTTGGCTGATGGGTGGATCTGACCCAGGGCAAGCATGTCATTTCTGCACCCCAAGGCCCTATTTCTCCATCAGCAAAATGGGGAATTAGCAACCAATATACCAGTTACTCCAGAGCGGGGTGCTGAAGTAGAAAAACACTGTGTCTTGAGAAAGGTTTTATTTTTTCAATTAGTGATACCCGGTGTTAGTAAGGGCTTTAAGATATGGGGCGGTCACATGACCTGCTGTCGGAGGGTAAACTGGGCAAGCTGTCTAGAAAGCAATTTCAAAATATGTTTTGAAGGCCTTGAAACCGTTCATGCTCCTTGCCCCAGTAACTCTGCCTTTGGGAATCTACTAAGCAGAAATCAGCTCAAAAATTTATGTGGAAAGATATTCACCACAATGTTCTGTTTATTAGTAAAAAAATTAGAAACAACCTAAATGTCCAAAGGCAGGGTATGGTTAAATAAAAGCAAATGGCTAAGCAAGCAGGTTTCCAAAAATTTTTTACTCAGGTTGGAAAATGCTCCCAAAATAGTTTGAACTAAACAAAGGATGGTGAGAAATTGGCTATATGGCATGATATCAGTTTTTATGTAGACACTGGGAGGAAATACATCAAAATGCTATTGGTGGTTATCTCTGGGGGGCTGAGGCTTATGCATGATTGTTATTTTTTACTTTATGCTTTTATGTATTTCTAGTTGTCTGGAAAGAACGTGTATTGCTTGTAAAATTAGAAAGAAAACAATAAATGTCATTAAAAATGAAGGAAAGTGTTTGAAGCTATTGCAAGAATTTTTTTAAAAAAGGAAATTAAAAAAAAAGAAAGAAAGGAAGAAAGAACCTGTGTGGTTTGGGAGCCACACAAATTCATATAGAAATCTCGGATCTGACACTTCTTAGCTGTGTGACTTTGGGCCAGTTACATAACCCCATCTGAGCCTCTACTTCCACACTTGTAAAATGAGAATAATAGAATCTATTTCATAGAGTTGTCATGACTAAATGAGCAAATTGCTTGGTGTAATTCCTGGAACAGAGTCAGTGATGAGGGTTCATTCATTCATTCATTCATTCATCACTTACTGGTTATTTAGTTCTGAGAGGAGGGAAGCGCTGACCTGCTTTTCTCCAGCACTTGGTGCATTGCTTAACTCATGGTAGGTCCCCTGTCAAAGTCCGTTAAGTTAAATAGGACAAGTACAGAGGTGACAGGCACATGAAGCAGAATGTCCCAGGGACCTCGAAAGCAGCGCTGAGGCTGGAAGGAGGGCTCGTTGTTGCGGGCTGTGAAGAACCCAGACCAGGAAACTCTGTGTGACCTTGAGCAGTTTCCTCCTCTCTCTGGGCCTCGGTTTCCTCCTCTAGGAGAAGAGGCTGGTCCCTGCTCAGCCTGCCATATATGACTTAGGGCTGGGCAGGGGCCATGTGTGCAGGGAAGTCTGGTGGGTTCTGAAGCAGGCAGGGGCAGCTGGATAAAGGGGAGGTGACAGCTGGGCCAAGTGGTCCCAAACATGGCCCTCCCCTCGCCCCACTAGGACAGGGCCTCTACGTACTGTTTAGCAGTTTGGATCTTGCACAAAAATGCTAAAACCCAGCCCCAGATCTGCTCACCAAGCCCGGAACCTAGTGTGGGGCTGCTTCTGTCTTTTTCCAAGCTGACAGAGATGCCGTATAGGCTGGTCCATACCGGCGTGTTCCCACCCAAGGCGGGACTGCGGTAATCCACCCCTTGGAGGAGGAGTCCAGCCGAGGAGTGGGTGACTCCCTGACATCCACCCCCTTCCTGAGCGCCACTGCATCTCCCTCCACCTGGCTCTGCCCCTTCCCAAAGCAGCTCCGGGCAGGGCTGCATGTCACCCATCAACCCAGTCCTCTGGCCCCCTGTGTCTCCAACACTGAGGGCCACTGTGTGCCTGAAGCCTGGGCTGGGCTGCGGGCAGCAGGAACTGCAGAGGGGAGGACATCCAGCCAGTGAATACGTGAGGACTCCCTGCAGCGTGGGGGCGGGCTCAGGGCTGGCCACTGAAGGCTCCAGCCTTCAACAGCCCCCAGTGGCTCCTGCTGTCTCTTAGGGGGCTGTAAATCCTGGGGAGCCAGCTTCCCCATACTGTCCCCATGCCCCACCCGGCTGGAGCACAACATTGGAATAAGTAAGCTGGGGGAGGGGCCAGCGGAGGGGTCCCCTTCCCCCACTTGGCCCTAAATTCACTCCTGCCAGCTCACTGCCAGCAGCACTGGTGATTGGCCAGGTCATTTCCTCCTATCCGCCTCGGAACTCCCCATGTCTTAGCTAAAGGGGTGGCAGGGTCCCTACTCCCACATTTTACCTATAAAGAAACTGAGGGTCTGGAAGGCTCCCGTCAGACTGGCTCTGCCAGTCATTAGCTGTGTGACCGACCTTAGGCAAGTGACTTAGCATCTTTCTACTGGGTTTCCTAAGCTGTAAAATGAGGTGACAGTGGCCCCTCCTTGAGCAGCTAAAATCCTTCCCTCCACCGGACCGGATGCTACCGCTCAGCTATGCCCCCTTATCTCTTCTTGTCTTGGAGAACAAAGGAGGAAATCAGAGAGATGTAGGTGGAGGAAGAGAGGAGGGAAGGAGCAGACACTGGCGGATGCAGGAAGGAACCGAGCTCAGCTGACTTGGGAGCTAGGGATACTTCCCGGGGTTCAAAGGAGGACCAGGGCACTGGAAGATCAGGCAGCCACAGGTCCCCGAGAAGTTACTGCTGGGACAGCCCCTATGCGCTGGGGCTGTCCCAGCAGTAACTCTGCATCTAGTCTTGCTCCAGAGCACCTGGAGGGCACCTGAGGCCCCGGGGGTGGGGGGCGGGTTGGGGGAAGGCCTGCTGGGTACCCAGCAAGGTAGATCACAGCCCACGGGAACGGGGCTCTCATTTCCCTGGTCGTCCCAGGGGCACCTTCTTACCGTTCCGGAGCCTTGCTGCCAGACAAAAGCAATCCCAAGGGGAGCCCGAGGAAAGGTCTCCTGGTCCCGAGAGACTGTTTGGGCCGGGGATCACTCCCTCCTCCTCCAGCTTCTGCTCTCGTGGGATCCTGTAAGCTACATGTGACACTGGGGTGCAGAGCCTCGGGGCCCGTGACAGAGAGAGGGTGAGAAAGGGTAACCCGGGAGGCGGTGATATGGACCTCTTGGGGGCGAGGACCTTGAGATGGACAACTCAGATGGTGTCCCTGGGCTGGAGGAGCCTGAGCTCAGAGGTAGGGCTCCTGGCAGGGGCGGGAGTGGTAGGGGGCAGGAGAGGAGGGGGCATCAGCTCTGGGGACAGAAGCTCTGCCCCTTCCAAGTGCACAGCGACCCTGCCCTTGTAAGTTGTGAGCATGTGTCTGTCTGTTAGTCCTTCTGCATTTGTGATCTCAGGATCAGGACCAGAGGCTCAAACAGGCTCCTGAAGACAAGGAGGCCTTGTATTTCCAGGCAAGCATCCCTCACCCCGGGAACATCTCTTTTATAATTTATTTCTGAAAATCTGGAGGGGCCGCATCCTCACCCCTGTCCCCAGCAACAACCGGCAAGGCCAGGGCACACCCTTGGCCCCAGACCTCAGTCCCCCAGCCTAATGGGCCAGATGTGAGGTCCCTTCTGTTATGCAGAAGGCTCGGTGGGGCTCAGCGGGGGAGGGAGAGGGTCTGATTCATCTGCTGCCAGGTGTGCCGGTGGCTATGGGACCAGGGACAGAAGGCAGGTGTGGGAACAGCTCCTTGTCCCTGGTGGACAGATGGCCCTCTGCTCCCACAGCCCTCTTGGACTTCACCCCCCACACTCGCTTCTCATGGGGCCTGGTGCGAAGCCACCTGATGTGGTCTTTTGGGGAAAGGCCTTTTTGAGACAAAGGCCTGCCTCTGCCAGTCCAGTCCTCAGGCAAACAAGGGCCAGGGACCTCGGGCAGGGAAGAGGGGTGGACAGGAGCAGGGGGCGGGCACCCTCCAACAGAGCGGGTCTGAGGGAGGTCACCCTGTATAGGAGAACTGGCCCCTCCCCCAAGGACCTGGAAACCCGGGCTTGACCTGCTCGGCTGACCTACCTAACCAGACCGCTGGTCAGGCTGCCAGGGAGGCCTTGGGGAGGGAGAGAGAAAGCAGAAATAGGCAAGGATGGGGGTGGGAACTGAGAGGTACAGAGGGAAAGGCAACAGGAGGGAAGAGTCGGGGTGGGGAGAGAGAGAGAGGAGGTAACCCCAGCCTGGTGGGTGGCCAGTGGGAGGCTCCGGGGGGCGGCCAGGCCTCCCAGGAACCCCTGTAAACCTGTACAGCCCAGCCTGGATGCTGAGCGAGCTACAGCGGGAGCAGCGGGGGAGGGGAGCGCGGGGGAGGGGCTGCTCTCTGAGTTACACTAAATGACTAATGTGCATTACCCTAATTATAGCAGAGCAAGCTGAGCCTTCCCACTGGCACAGCCGCCTGCATCTCCTAATAAACAATTAGCTGCAAACAACAGGAAAAGAAAGTGTGTGTGTGAGAGAGACAGAACGTCGGGTGCGGGGGCGGGGGGGGGGGCGGTTTGGAGCTGGGCCTTGAGTGGGGGGGAGCTGGGGAACCACATCACTCTTTCAGCTCATTCCACCAGGTCAGGGGTCAGGGTTGCAGCAAACAGCAGGGCCCCAGAGGTATAGGGTGGGCCAGCTCATATTTAGAGGCTGCTTATGGAGTGCAGGCACTGGGCTGGATCCCACCTTCCCACCTTCCTCACAATAACTCCCGGAACTAGCATCCCTGTGGTTTTTTGCGGGCCTCTCACTGTTGTGGCCTCTCCCATTGATTGCGGAGCACAGGCTCTGGATGCGCAGGCTCAGCGGCCATGACTCACGGGCCCAGCCGCTCCGCGGCATGTGGGATCTTCCCGGACCGGGGCACGAACCCGTGTCCCCTGCATCGGCAGGCGGACTCTCAACCGCTGTGCCACCAGGGAAGCCCTAGCATCCCTGCTTTTGCCAATGAAGGAACCAAAGCTCAGAGAGGCTAAGGGGCTTGCCCAAGGACACACAGCTGTGTGTCAGCCCTCCTGAGTTCCCTGAGCTCATCTATAAGCAGCCTGGAAGCTGGGGACTGACTAGGCAATCAACTAAACTATGCTCCCAGATCAGCACTGGAGGTGGGCATGAAGGTAAGATTTTCTTGCTGGTCCACAGTGAGTTTTATGTGAACCATCTCTGATGTTTTGACGACAGTCCAGAGACAGGAGCCTTCTTCCGATGCCCATTTTAACTGAGGCTTAGAGACAGGCAGATATTTTTTCGAGGTCTTGGAGGTGTAGTGGCAGTTTGAGGTTTGGAAGTGACTCCTGATCCTTGGGGTGGGGTGGGGGGGGTCCCTCAGTCCTGGGCAAACTGGCACAGTTGTTCACCCTAAGAAGGAGGCCAACCATCCCTCTCTCTGCCCACAGGGTACTGACGGGCCCTGAAAGGAAGAACTGAGTGTGTGCAGGGGTAACTCTGAGGCCTGGGCCAGTTTCCCAGGCAGGATGGGAGCCCCTGGAAGATGAGCTCTGCCTGCCCATTGGGGAGAGACTCAGAGGATCAAAATCACAGCCCTGGATTCAAGTTGCTTAATCTTTGAGCCTTGACTTCCTCATCCACAAAATGGGGCTAATGAACACAGGTGTCGTGAAGAGTAAACGTGGGGATCCATGCAGAGTGCTTCACACAGACCCTGGCTCACAGGTGTCCCCCATGGAGCCCTCCTTGATCAGCCCTGTCCTGCCCTGCCCACCCCTCAAAGCCTAGGCCCTGTTGTACCTGGTTTCTCTTGGCATCACATTGATTGTCTAGCTGCTGCTCCATTGGTATTTCTAACTCACTGCTGGACAGAGGTCTTCGAGACTCTCGTTCAAACCACCCACTTTACAGATGAGTAGACTGAGATTCAGAGAGGAGAAAAGCCCCGCCCAGGTCTCACATCTCCCTACTGCCCCATTGCAGCCCATTCCTCTTGCCTGTGGGATGCTTCCCTTCCTGCTTCCCAGTCCAGCATTCCCATGAATGTTTCCTTCTTCCCACAGTACTCTGTGTTACCTGCTCTACCTCTTCCCACTCCCCAGCCCACACACCTGGGTCTGGGCAACTCCAGCCACGCTCTCCCTGCCTTCCGTGCCTTCACACATGCTGTTCCCTCTGCCTGCTGTGCTGTTCCCCTCACACTCCACCTGGTAGGTGTCACTTGTCCTTTGACTTCTCCCAGGTGTCACCTCCTCCATGAAGACTTCCTTGACCCTCCCCCAATGCTGGGTTAGGACCTGACTTCTGAGCTGCTCACATGCATCATTCTGTACTTTTTTTCTCTGTGCTGCCACCATTGGTTTACAGAGTTTGCTTTCTCTTAGACAGAAGCCTTGGCTGAGGGCAGGGAGCGGGCCTTTCACTATGCAGCCTGACTGCCTAGTACAATAGTGGGGCTTGTAACTAATACTCAATAAAGATATTCAACAAACAAATATTTATTCAGCCCTTTCTCTGCTCAAGACCCTGCTGGGAACTGCCAGGGAGACAGAGGTAGAGAAGATGGTTTCTGCCCTTAAGGAATTTGCTGGCTAACAGGGAGACCAGACAAGTACATAAATAACCACATAAATAAAAGGTAGGAAGTGCTGTAAGGCTTTGGAGAAGAGCAGAGCTCCCTGGGTGTTTGAAGAAAAGCCAGATACCTACACAAGAAATGCTTGAAGAAGGTGGAGTGATTTGAGTATAGGGTGTTGAAGAATGGGTGGAAATTCAACGGCTGCCTGGGTGTGATGGGGCCTAGGTGGGGGTCGGAGACCTTTCAGGTAGAGAGAACAGGGTGGCAAAGGGGCCAGGGGTTAAAGGCAGCTTTGGACTGAGTGGCATGTCACAGGGAGAGCTGAGACTGGATGGGCATCAGGGGGCAAAGGGCTTAGAATGCCAGGCGAAGGCATCTGTGGATTTTATCCCAGCGGTTTTCAAACTGTTTTCTGTGGAGCCCTGGGGCTCCACGGAAGTGTCTCAGGCCCAACAGGAGGAGGGTTCACAGCCATTCTGATCAGCTTTTGTAGTCACCTAGGCTTTTACATGAATAATAGCTCCTATGCCTTTAAAAGCCTGCCCATGATGCCATGGGCGATGGGGAGCCACTAGGGTTCTTGAGCAGGGGAGTGACGCCAGGAGGTGGTACCTGGCCTTGTCTCCCTGCCCGCTCCCACCCATACACACACACTACATACACTCAAGACAGTGGGGCAAAAGCTGGGGAGATGGATGAAGCTGCCGCTCTGAGGGGCTGACACATAGCATGAGAAGCAAGTGCTGTAATTAATTTCCCTGAGCTTAAGTTACCTCAACAACCTGGCAGGTCGGCCTGGGCTCTCTGCCCCGGGCTCAGCTCCTGGCATCCCAAGGTGAAGGGGCAGAAACCCCTGTCAGGCACCTCCCCCAGCTAGGCCCCGCCCCCCACCTGACAGCCCTTTCTGCTCCCAGTCGCCTTCCTCTTCCTCCTTCTCCTGTCCCCATCCCACTCCGCTTTAATCCACCCCTTCCTCTGGCCGGAGGGTGCTGGGCACAGCAGAGCAGCCGTAAGGCTTCTCCTCCAGCCCATGTGCAAAACTGAACACAGGATTCTCCCCAGACATCCCCCAAACTCCACACCTAGATCACGCTTTCCCCACTCCTCACTGTGATTCACACACCATTTAAAAAGGTCCTGAAATCCCACCTCTTCCAGGAAGTCTATCTGGGCTGTTATAAAAAAATCTGAGCTGAGAATGATTCTGAATCCTCACTCAGGGGAAGAAGAGATCCATAATCGATGAATGATGTCTGCTGTGAGTGCCAGATAGGAACTGTGGCTTCTGTGTCACATCTTTATCGTCTTTACCCTCTTGATTCCCAGCATCAGATGGGGGTATACAATGAGACATTTTTGAGGTCGCTACCGCCCTCAGATTCTGGAAGAGGCTGCACAAAAACAGAGGATATCCTCTTCAATGCTGAGGCCACCTCCTCCCCCATCTCTGCTACAAAGATCTGCATTAACTCTTCTGTGGTCTGATCACCCATAGCTGGGGTCTCGCTGCTGGTCCTCATTTCTGGGAGGAAGCAACGAGAAGACAGAAAACAAGAGTCGCCTTCCCAACAGTTCTTTGCTCACTCCAACTTGGGGGCAGTGTAAAGTTCCACTTTGAAGGTCAAAGTTTTAACTTCACGAGTGCAGACATGCCAAATGCTCATTCCATCTTGGGGTGTGCAATTAATAACAGTGACAATACCATTCATGGAGCTCTTCCATGTGCCAAGTGCTTTCTGTCCTCTACTTTCCATTCTTCCATGAGAGCATGTATCCATTATCCCAATTTTATGGAGAAGGGTGCTACAGCCTAGCCATGTCCAAGGTCACAGATAACAGATGACAAATCTAGAATTCAAACCCACGTCTGACTAGCACCAAGGCATCCTGGGGAAGAGCTGTCTATTGCCTCTGAAAGGTTAGGTGTTCTTCCCAGGACAACCATGGATCCCCTACCTGTCACCTTGCACCCTTGTCTGCCTCCCCTTGTGGTCTGCGGCCCCTTAAGCATGTGGTCAGTGACTCTCATCTCTGTATCTCTAGTCCCCAGCTGCCACACAGTAAGTTTTCCCTAAATATTGATTGAATTAAGATCAGTGAACAGAATTATGGTGGAGATAGACTTGGAGCTAAGAACGAGTTGGTAATTTCTTGGGATCAGAGCTGCCCAGCAACAGAAGGGGCCGCCTTGTGAGGTATCCCCGTCCTCAAGAGGATCCCAGACACCCGAGACTGAGGATCTCCATCGAGGATGCTGTGCAGGGGCTTCTGTACAAGCGGAGGGTTGGCCTGGATGACCTTTCAACTGTGAGATTCTGTGAGGCTGCCGTCCTTAGGAATTGCCGTCTGCTGTGTGGAAGGCATGGGAAGAAAGAAGGAGGCAAGAAAAGGAGGAGAGAGGGAGGGGTGAGTGGGAGATGCCGAGCTGGGGAGAAGAGGGCCCCTGTGCTGTCCTTTGGGTGGGGCAGGTGTAGTCAGGGATGGCAGATGGAACTACAGCTAGAGAAAAATAGCCACATCTCTGCTTATCTGGAGAGGTCATAGGATTGGGGTGGCCCGGTCCCCCCCTCTTGCCAGGGGACACAAGCACAAACTAAGGGTATGAGGCTGGTCCCATGGCTCCCCGGGCACCCCCTCCCAGGGACCGGGCCTCATAGAAGTTCCTGAGGATGGAGAAGCAGGGCCGAGAGGCAGAACCCATCTAGAGCCCTGAGTATCCAGCTCTGCCCGGCCCCTGCTGTGTGACTTGGGCATGTCCTGTCTCCTCCCTGGGCCTCAGCTTCTATGCCTGTGACTGCTCTGGCCCTTTCCACTTCTTACTGTGGACCACTCTCTTCCTGCGTGGTAGACAGAATTAGCATCTCCGTTCTTCTGGGCCCTGCAGTGGCATGATGCAGCCACACCCCTGCCCTGGCCTGTGGTGGGTGAGGTCTACTTCCCTACTTCCTGATTCGGGGCTTGGTCATGGGGACTTTCTTGAGCCAATGAAATTTTAGCAAATGAAACACACATAGATGCTTGAATTGTACTTGCAGAATTGGGTCTTTTCGCCAGGAGAAGAATAAGCCTCAAGTAGCGCCCGGTCCAAAGAAGATGCAAGAAACATGGACAGAAGGAATCAACCAGCAGCTTGGAGTCTTGCCAGCCAAGCCCAGTCCTGAACAGCCAAACCCCAGACACCTGCAGACTTACAGGAAATAAATGTGCTGTGTTTTACGCCACTGAATTTTGGGGCGGTATGTTATGCGGCATTCTCATGGTAGTAGCTGACTAATAAATCTTTCCTGGACGCATGGAATCCTGTGCTTTGAGGGGTTGTCTCAGCCCTCTTCTGCTTGGAGATAAGGCCACAGCTCATTGGAGGCACAGGGCAGTTCCCTGCAGCCCAAGGGGGACAGCAGGATGGAGTCTGGCTGCTTTGAGGTTGGGAGTGTCTTTCGGGGAGGCTGGCTCAATGGGGCCTGCTCTGGAAAACGAGGGAAGGGCTTCCATCGGCACTGCTGACCCCACCACCGAGGTCAGGGTGCTGAGTACACCCGGCCTTATTCCGAAAGGAGACACCTTTGCTGGGCTGAGCTTTGAAGAACCACGTGATTCTGGAGCTCTGCTGAGCCTCACTCATCATACGGTTCATGTTCTGAGAGTCGCAATTGCCCGTGTGAGAGTCAGGGACTTCATGGCTGATTACATAAGGAAATACAAGCAGCTCTTTAGGCAGTGGGGGATAGGCACGTCCCTCTCAGTGCTGCCTCGGCATCTGCTGGCCCTCCAGCCTTGCCCTGGGATTCTGGGTAGCTGGGCTGTGGGCATTAGAAGTCTGCGGCTTAGCTTCCAGACTCACATAAACCTGGCTTTGAATCCCAGGCCTGCTTCTTTCCAGCTGTGTGACCTTGAGCAAGTTGCTCACCCTCACTGAACCTCTGCCACCTCTCCTCTAAAGGGCCCACAATAGTAGTAGACATTCCACGGGGTTGCCATGAGGATGAATGCAAATCCTATGCGTGGTGCCTGGCACAGAAGTGCTTGGTGACACAAGTGAGCAGGGCTATTAATAATAACTCATTCTCATTAGACTCAGGACTTTATCTTCCTCGAGATGCATTCATTCCTTTACTCGGTCCTTCAAAGGCTTTGCATGTGCCAGGCGGGGCACAGAGAGGTCACAGGTAGTCTCTGAGGGGGACGGATCCACAGGCAGCTGACTCAGATGCTGAGGGCGTGCAGAGACAGCACCACCATCCAGCCCCCTGCAGCTGCTTCGCTGTTTCGCACCAGCACATCCGGAAAGATCTCCTGAGAGGTGGCTCTCATTTCTCTGCAGATACTTCACTTATTCCCTCCCACTTGGACCTGCTTCCCCATCTTCTGCCTTTGGCGTACATGATCCCGGTCACAAGACAGGTTAAGGCAGCCAACTGGTAGGGTCTGAAAGGGAAGCTCAGCTAATTGTGTGGTGGGTGCTGGCCCTGCTCCTGCACGGCTCCCAGACTCTCTTCCCCCACGGACCTCTCCAGAAACCACTGCCCGGGCCGTGCCCTCCCTCTGCCCTGAGTGTTAGGCCCAGATTGGCTCCATGGGGATGAAACCTGAGCTTCAGGGGACACTAGGGAGCTCCGGATCTTCCTCTTCCCTGCCAGTCTCCCAATGTGACAAGTGTCACCTGTTGGGAACGGAGATAGAGAGGGAGTACTCTGTTTCCCAGCCCCTTCCCCCTCCTCCCCCATCGCCTCCAGGAGGGCTGTCAGAGGCGAGGTGTAGGGTGCTAGCCTAACTTCTTCAGGCCCTGCGATACTAGAGATGGGAAATTGAGGCCCACAGGAGTGAAGGGGCCTGTCCCAGCTCACACAACTCAGAGTGAACAGAGCTGCGTGTCAGTCTGGGGATGGGGCCTCTGATTCAGTTCTCACCTAAAACGCTGCTGCTGCCGCCCCTTTTATGGGTGAGGCCAGGCCAGGGCACAGCCTCACTACCTCTGCTCCAGAGACAGACAGGCCCTTGACTCACAGGGCCCAGCTTCCAGGCAGCACTCTTACCCCTGCTAGAAGACTGACCTCTCCTTGGTTGGGAGGCCCAGCAGAGGCAGCTGGCTTTTTTCTGGAGACACCAATTTGGTCCTGTCTCCCTTTTCTTGTGGAAAGTGGAGCCTGATGGGGTGTGGGAGTGCTTTCCAAACTGTTCCTTGGAACCCCTTGGGGGCCATGGCAGCAGGGCTCCCCTGGGGCCAGAGCACAGACTGAGCGCCTGGAGGAGACTGTAGAGTCCAAAGGATGCAGCAAGAGGGGCACTGGCCCAAGGCACCCAGTGCTGGACCCTTCTGCTAACCTGGTGCTTCCTCCTCTCTGGAGGACCCTCAATTGCTCATCTGTGGAAGGAGGTTTAACCCTGCCAGATCTGCCTTACGGGGCAGCTGCAGGGAGGACAGCTGTGGAGGCCCTCGGGCAGTGCCACACAGGCGCCACAGGTTCAGGAATGTCCCTGAACCCAGGGCTTTGGGACAGGGTGGGAGAGAGGCAGCCGTGTAGCCAGGGCACTGCCCCCTCCTTCCTTCCTTCCTTCCTTCCTTCCTTCCTCGGAGGCCCCAGAGGGGCCAGAGCCATTACAGAGAAGGGACTTCAAGTCAACAAAGACAAATTGGCTTAATTGACCCAAATTAGCAGCAGGGAGGGCCCCAATGGCCCAGCTGCTGGTACATTTAATCACTGTCACCCCTGTGTGATCAGGGACAGCCCCCCTCCCCCAAGGCCGTTAGGGTCATCTCCCCTGTGAATGCCGCCTCTCTGGAGTCCTCCATCAGCAGGAAGTAAGGCTGGGACTTTGGGGACAAAGACAGCCTTAGGCCAGAGGTCAGAGCACCCTGCAGGGCTGAGCCTGGCTTCAGGAGAGACAGCCTGATCTGGGAGGGGGGCAGCCCTGGGAGCTGGGGGTTCTTCCCAAGCCCCTCATTCTGAGCTCAATGGCCACCCCTTGGAGAGGGAGGGATCCACTGGGGCCAAATGACCAGCAAGGCTTCTCGGAAATGCTGCCCAATTCCTGCACTTTACAGAGGCTCACGGAAGGGAAGGTGCCCCCAGGCTCTGGACCGGCTTCTCTCCTCTCTTTCTGCTTTCCACCCTGATGACTGGGATAATGCTAGGGTGGTGATCAAATCGGGGTCTCCTGCAAACCCTTAGAAGGTTTAGAGCCAGAGCCCTCCTTGGTCTCTGGTGACACCATTACCAAGATTACTGTTGGCTGTTACTGCCAAAAATCCTGTGCCGTGAGAAGGCAGGAAGGACACTCTTTCCCCTGCCACAAATCCCCTCCTGGTGTCTGCCTGCTCCTTGGTGGGGACCGTCCCACAATACCCACTGGCAGCGGGGCCTGGGCCCAGGAGCTCCAGGTCAGAGGTCCTGTGACCTCAGGCCCTCCTGTGACCTCAGCCCCTCTCCAGTTGCATCTCTATTTCTCCTGCTTGGAATCTTTGATCTGCCAGACCTGTCTTTGCATCCCTGACCAAGACCTGAGGCCATTCGAAAAGTACCCTCGTGCTCTGTGTACTTCACTGATCTGTCCTGGCCCTGGCCACACTCTAGCCCCTGCCCCTCCCACCCGTGGCTCTGCCTGCCCTTATGCATCAGCCCTTCTCTGGGCTCTTCCCTCCTGCTTCTCTCCTCACCCACCACTCAGGCCCCCCTCCCTCTGACCACGTTCCTCTCTTTGTCTCCATAAATGCTCCACTGGCTTCGATCTGGGTGCTGATATTACATAGCACAGACCCCCAAGGGTGGCGTCCATGCTAGGTTCATTGAGAGCAGAACATTCTCTCTCTCGCTCCAACTTATAAATGGGCCACTTAACAAAAGTTCATTGAAAATTGGCTGTTAGAACTGGGAAACACATTTCCACACCTTTCTCTATAGGGACAATAATATCAATAGCAGTTACGTTTCAGGCCAGCCCACCAAAGAGACGTTACCCATAATTAATTCCATAAATATTTATGGAGCACCTACTATGTGTATAATGAGACTGAATAGTGGTTCTAAGTGTGTTACCTTGAGTTCTGGGTCCTGGGACAGAGGACTAAGTGAGGGTAAGAAAGGGAATGAGAGAGAAAGTGAAAAGACGTCTCTGTGCAAATCATTTAAAAATAGGCTAAGTCCAGTCATCAAAACCTTTTCCACACTCCTCCTCCTTCCCAGGGCCCCTCTCCTCTGGGGCTTCCAAGTCTCCCCTCCCCACCGGGACTCCCAGCATTGGGGCGACCCCTCTAGGATTATCCTAATTCCAGGAAGCTTTATAGAATGCAGGTTACCAGGCCCTTCCCCAGCCAAACTAATCCAGAAGTTCTGGATGTGTCCTGAGAGGTGACTCTTACTCTATTCCCATACCCTCTACCATTTTTAGGGAGTCTTGCTCTAGCAGTGAGCCTCAATCATGGTTTCCCTTTAGAATCACCTGGGAGCCCAGACCACACCCCAGGCTAGTGAATCCAGAATCTCTGAGGCTGGGACCCAAGGCATCGGCATTTATTCAAAAAAAGATCCTGAATGTGTAGCCAAGATTGAGAACCACTGCCTGGGTTGTTCTATTTCGCACAAAGTTTTTCCTTCCCTGCCCCTTCACCCACAGATGACCAAACTCATACCTGCCCTCTCTCCCCACTCCCCTCCCCCTCTCCGTTTCTCCTTGGGACCCACGCTCATGCATCCACGGTGACACTCATTTCCATCTGCCTGGACTCGGACCAGGCAAGGGTCTGTGGGACCTGGGATGGCGAGTCCACATCTTGGGTCAATACAGTTTGGCTGAACATGAATATCGGAGGCTGGGGGTCCGAGGCTGTGCTCCTGCAAAAGGGGCTGGACTGGACCACCCTGCTGCTCTTCCCACTGTGGGGTTAGGAGCTCTGCAGGTCACAACTTCCCCACCCCAAGGAAACCCTAAACTGCTGGGCCAGGGCCAGGTTCCACCCTGGGTCTCATAGGCTCACCGCTGAGTGCAGGCTCCCATCCCCAAGTTGGTGGAAGGCGATTTCACATTTGTAACAATTATTCACTTAACTGGGTTCCAATTAAATCAGAGATGAAGTGGAGGGCAGTGTCTGTGTTTGTTCCCCTCCTTCCTTCTTCTGCACATCAAAGAGAGTGCAGGGAGGATGACAAAGGGCTTTGTGGATCTGCAACAATCCCACCTTCTGTACTGGGCTGGGCCTCACCTGCTGCCAGCAGCTCCCATGCCTGCCTTTCTACTTGGGGGCTGGAGTCATTCAAAGGTCCTAGGTGGTGCTGGCAAGAGCCAGTTCTTTTCACGGTATTCCCCCGCAACTGGGAAACAGAGTGGGGTCCCAGGGAATCGGTGGCAGAAGTGAAGGGACCACCCCCCATCAACAGCACCACCAAGATTCCCCCAATGGCAGAGTGGCAGGGCCTCAGGGATGGGCTAAGTGAACCCAGAGCTTGCCAGCTAGGCTCACTGGGGGTCTCCAGGGCTGCCATGGGGTGAGAGGGTGGGACAGATAACTCAGTGAGACACTGCTGCTCTCCAATCAGCAGCAGCTCTGCTTTGATCTGCATTGTATATCATCTGGATTCTATATAACATTTTGTATGCTATAATATATTATATATTACATATATATGATGTATTTCTCTGGCCAAAAAAGAAAAAACCCAGAAAATCAGTGATTGAGTCCAATCTTATCACATCTCAGAAAGGGAAACTGAGACCCAGAAGGGGTAAGGGGCTTGCTCAAGGCCACACCACCATTTTGGGGACTAAGTTGCTTGGATCAAGGTCTCCTGGCCCTGATCTCAGCCCCCAGTGGCCAGGAGATGGTGGAGCTCCATGGGCAGGAAGTGAGGAGGGGGCTGGATGGAAGGGTGAGCCAGGCTGGGGTCTCGTAGGAAGCACCTCCCTCCCACCTCTGGCCTCTGCTCCCCAAGAGAGACCCCTCTCTGGTCCACACTGAAAAGAGGCCAGGAGGTCATGATGGTGACCAGGGGCTGAGGCTGGGTTCATGTCCACAGGGCCCTTTGGCTGGATGCCCTATCCCATGGAGAACCAGGCCATGTCTGGGGGCTCTGGTCACAGGGGTGAGTGCCTCAAAGGGGCCAAATCTATAGAAGGACACACATGTCTGGTCAGCATCTGGAACACAGTAGGTATTGAGGAAAGCTGTGTAGAATGAATGAATGAATCAATCAATCAATAAAACAGATCTCAGTTTAGGAATCAGGACCGAGATTTCTAATCCGGGGTGAATGAGATGAGGCCTGTAAGGGAACTGGTTGCAGAACAAGGAAAGTTAGAATCAGAGGGGGCTGCTGAGTGCCCCCCGCAGCTCTGCCCAGAGAGAATCCCCTGACTGATGGGACAGGCACAGTCTCTCCTGGGGAAGCCCATAGTCTGATGAGAGAGGCACAGTCTTCTCTGGAGGAGCCCCAGAGCGATGAGGGAGGCCCAGCTTCTCCTGGGAGAGTCTGCATGCAGTCTTGGGGCTAGGGAAAGGAAGGGAAGGACGTTGCTACCCGGGGGAGCTCCCTGTCTCATGGGGGATGCACTTGACTTGGGCAGCCTCTTGCTTGAGAGAGGAGGCAAGGCTGGGTCTCGGAGACAATGCACCCCTTCCTGGGTGTGGAGCAGAGGGGCACGCGTCTGGGTGCCCAGCAGCAAGGACCTGGGAGCTGCGGCCAGGCAGGAGGAGAGCCATCAACATTCCGGTCAGGCAGCCAGTCGCTGAGTTATTATTATTTCTTTTTTTTTGAGCTACTTAGAGCAATTTACAGAAATCATTTAGGGGCCGTTTAGGGAAGAGAAAAGATGAAGAGTTTTAAAGGCAGGGCCCGGGGATGGTTTTATGCAGATCGGCTTTGCAGGGCTACGGAGAAAGAAGGAGGTTCTGGATTCTGAAGGTTGTGGGTTGGGGGAGGGTTCTGGTCTGACATATCTGCCTGGGAGCCCCCCAGGCAGCAGCCAGGGACCGAGGAAAAGGGATGGCTGGAGGCGGTGGTGGGGGGCGGTGTATCTTGGGCAGAGACGGCTGAGACACATGAGGAAGAGGGAAAGGGGCACGGGTGGGTGAGCCAGCCGCCCTGCCTTGGTTTCCCCTTCTGTGATCAGGGCACCTGCATGGGTGAGTTGACCATACTGGGATCAAGCTGATTGAGTGTGTCACTTCTTCTATGATACTGGGGCCTGGAGGAGGTGCTTTGGGACCCAGAGCTCCAGAGTCAGGAGATTAGGGCCCCGGGGGAGTGGAAGACATAGTGTCTCTGCCTCTTCTTCTTCTGTTACCTGAGCCAATCACTTCTCCCTAAGCCTCAGTTTCCTCATCCACATAATGATTACCAACTTTGCAGTGAGGATTACCTGTAATAAAGTCATAAAGTGTAGCCATTTTTCAACTGCCAATGGCTCCAGTTGCCTCCGTCACGGTGGGGAACAGTAGGACACTTCGAGGTTGAGAACCTGACCTTCAAATACTCACATCTCCTGCCTGCTACCCAGACAGAGAAGCCACACTTCTAGGGCTGGACAAGGACAAAAGTGGCCTTCATTGGGCTGGTATCAGAGGCCCAAATGGGATGCATGGGGAATGCAGGGGTGTGTGTGTACATGTGTGCATGATGTAGAAGAGGAGGGGGGAGGTCCTAGGGAGGGGAACGGAGGGAAAATGAGAAAAACAGTCATACATTTAGCAAAGAGTTCCCCACATGTCACATTTCATGCTGTTTGTGATGTGATTATTGGAGATGGAATCTGGTTACTCCATGTAAAGATCATGCCTGCTGGGCTCTTCCCCTGGATACGCCCCTGGGGAAGCTAACTAGGTGTTGGGGGAGCCCCAATCTGTCACCAACCAGCTTCCTCCAGCAATAGTTGGCCATGCTTCCCCCAACCTCCAACACCCTCACGAGAAACCTCTGAAGACACAACAGCAAGCCCACTGGCCTGGGAGCAGGGACCTGGGTCTCAGGTCCGGCTCTGCCACGCCTGACTGCTGTGTGCTGGGCTAAGATTGTTCCCCTGTCTGGACTTTAATCTCCCCATCTTTCAGATAAGGATGGTTCCAGGATGAGAGGGGCCTGAAGTTCCCAACTACCTCCCCTAACTTTAAGTATCTCCCCCCACTGAGCGGCCCCTCTGCACCACAGTCCAGGGAGAATTTCAGAGTGCAAACCAACTGGCACTGATGGAGGGCTAGCTGCACACAGGGCACCACTCAAGGAGGTTCACACTTTCTCTCTCCCCTTTGGCCAGTTCTTTAGCAGGGAGGGTACTGATAGCATCTCCTGTCTATCCAGCCTCTGGGCAGTGCTGAGTACTTCACACATCAGCTCATTGAATCCCCATGATCTGAGATGCAGGTGCTGTTTGTTATTATCCCACTTTACAGATAAGAAGCCTGAGGCTTAGGGAACAGAAGTGACTCCCTCCAGGTCGGTGACAGAGTAGAGGTTCCCTGGCTGCAGTGCTGTAGTCTTTCCACTGCTGTAGCGGATGGACAAAGGTCACCCCATGTGGAGCTCAACGCACCAGGTCACAGAGACTTTGGCAGTGGTTGCCGCTTTCCGAAATCCAGGTGAGCCAGTCTCTGTTTGCCTTCCCCTCCGCCCCCTGCACTGAAATCGTTTGCATCCTTGACCCACACTGGCTGGTAACCGTGTCTTCCTGCCGCATGATCAGTGTTTGTCACAGTGCTTGGTGTGGAGCAGGTGTTCAAAAACACGAGCTGAATCAACCTGTAGCTACTCTTTACTGAGCACTTACTACAAGCCAGGCTCTGCTGCAAGCACACTCCATGCATTTATTATTTATTCACTACCACAAACCTGTGAGGAGGGTACTCTTATTATCCCATTTTACAGATGTGGAAACTGAGCCACAGGGCAGTGATGTAATTTTTCCAAGACTGCAAAGCAAGGTTATGGCAGCTGATTGTGACTGAAGGCAGGCAGGCGGGAAGGAATAAACATCCCCCTCTCTGGTCTCTGTCACTCATTTAGTGCCCAGATGTTTCTTCTGGGTGGTGCCCCAGGTGGAAAGGGTGAGGGGAGGGAAAGGAGCAACGTTTCTATTCATTCATTTCACACAATAAGTACTGAGCATCTTCTCTGGCGAGGCACCGGTTCAGGTGTTGGGAATACAGCTGTGAACAGAATAGATGTGGCCCTGCTCGTGGGGCTTCCATTCCAAGGGGGGGAGGTGTCAGTCTATGAACAAGAAGAAACATAACTATACAGTATGTCAGGGGGAGAAAAATGGAGCAGGGTCGGGTCAGAGCGAGGGGCAGGCAGGGCTGTTTTAAGTAGGGCGTGGCTGGGAGGGCCACCCGGGTAAGATGCATTTGAGTGCGGACCTGAAGGAGGCAGGGGGGCGATGAGTCATGCTTATTTGGAGGAAAAGACCAGGCAGAGGGGTAGGAAGGACCTGAGGCTCGGCACCTGGCATGGGTGAGGACAGCAAAAGGGACAGTGTGGTCGGAGCTGAGTGGGTGACAGGAAAGATATGGTCAGAGAGGTATTGTCAGGAAAAAGGACACTCGTGTGGCCTGTCAGCCCCTGAAGGACTCTGGCTTTCACTCTCAGTGAGTTCAAGGTGACTTGATCAGGCCTATGGTCTGTAGCATCTCCTGGAAGAAGGGGAAGGAGCGTGGCCTCTGGGAGGCATCTGGGAGCTGCTGCCTGCATGAATGGGAGTCCCCAAGGCCAGCATGAACCATGCCAGGGCTGGGGAGGAGCTGAGCCGGCTCTGGGCTGGGCAGGGAATCTCCGAGAAGGACCCCAGAGAGTCCCCAAGGCTCACCGGTCCCCAGAGCACTAACTCCAGGGCCCCGAAAATACCTCCAAGCAGAGAATGTGGTAGGGCCCTTGGGGAGCTCCTAGCCCCGCACCTTCCAGGATGGCAGCCATTTGCCACGTGTGGCTATTGAGCCGTTGAAACGGGGCCAGTTGTGACGGAGTTGTGACGGAGTTGTGATGTGCTGCTGACAGTGTAAATTGCATGGGGGTATTTCGAAGATGTAACATAAAAGGGAAAAAAAAGAATGTAAAACTCTCATTAACTGTTTTTACACTGATTACCTGTTGAAACGTTCATCTTTTGAATATATTGGTTGAAATATACTAGTAAAATTCATTTCACCTGTTTCTTTTTACTTTCCTCACATGGTAACTAGAAAAATTGGAATTACACATGTGGCTCGTGGTACGTTTCTGTTGGACAGCACTGATCCAGCACGGCAACCCTGCTCTCATGGGCAGGGAAACTAAACTGCAGCAGGAGGAAAAGATTTGTCTGAAGGCAAGCAGTTGGCTGAAAGAACACCGGGGACAGAGGAACCCGGTGGGAGGCTGGGGAGACGAGGGCCCTCTGGGTGGACTGGGACACCTGAGCGACTCCTAAGGGCTCATGATGAATTATAAACGGTTACAGAGACCACACACTGAGTTCTGCCTGTTCTCCTTACCCAGCCCCCCACAACCCTACAGGATGGGCAGCGGGAGGGGTCAGCTCTGGGACCAGGGTGTCCACGAGCTTTCAGGTTGCAGGATGCAGCAGCAGACGTGCTTCAGAGATGCCTGGGCTCCGTCAGAATCTCCCTGTATCCTTAGACCTGATTTCTGGCAATGGCACAGGCTGCCTGCCCTGATGGTGTACAGGTAGCCTTTATGCCCACCTTGGGGGCTGCCACAGAGGAGATGCAAATATTGGGAAGCCGTGGACTCAAGGGCCAGGTACACACCCTGGCATTGTGTGCTCTGGGTTCAGCTGCATTCGCAGGAAGGCCTCCTCCACCTTGGGGTGGAGAGACCCTGGAAAGTGGGGGAGATGCTTGAAGCTGTTTTCCTGGGAAGGGAAGGAGGGAGGCAGGGAGGGAGGGAGAGGGGCCAGCAGCTGGCCACTGCTGTTTTTAAAACAAGCAGCATGTTGCTAGGAGGCATCAAGGGTAAAAAAAAAAAAAGACCCCAAAGAAAACAAAACCAAAAAACCCAACCACCAGAAAACAGCTCTCCGGAAACTCTTTGGCACTGTCTTAAACATGCTTCCTGGCAGTGAGGCCTGGCACCGGGCAAGAAAGGAAGGAAACAAACCTGCTGATTGTTTCCTGAGCCCCTCGGGAAGGCACACAGCTTCTGTTCTGGGCACGTCCATGTACACTGGTTTATTATCCTTGTGGCAGCACAGCAGAGAGAGGTGATGCTATTATGCCCATTCTGCAGATGGGGAAGCTGAGGCTCAGGGAGACAAGGCAGGCGAGTGCTCCCGGGTAACCTAGCGACACAGCAGCAGGGCTACGATTCCAACCTATGTTTGGTTTTGGGCGACTCGAAAACCACAGTCTGACGTGACTGGCTTCTTCTGAGGCTTTCCTGGAGCCTCAGTCACTGACAGTGACCCTGGATGGATCGGACCCCTGAGCTTCTGGCTGCCAGGGTGAGGGAAGAGGAGGGAGGCTGGGCCTTGGGCCTCCATTAAAAATTGCGAGAGAGATCCTGTCTGTCTCAGTGCTCTCACTGGGCCACCTTCCCCAGTACTCCTGACCAGACAATAAAGACATTCCTGTCCCCACCCAAGGGGGTCAGAACCGGCTGTGAGCTACAGGCAAGTCCCTTCTGCTCTCTGGGCTTTAGCTGCTAAAATAATAAAAAAGCTCCAAATACTGAGCCATATGCTACAGGCTCCCCATTTGCCATCCTATCTTACAGAGGCATAAACCAAGGAGTAGAAATGAGAGGTCAGGCTGCTGCTAAGTGGCAGAGCTGGCGTTCAGATTCGTCTTCCCGGTTGTCTGCCATGTGGTGGTACCTCTGATGATTTCTAATGGTCATTCCCCATCCCAAGAGCCCTCACTCCCATATCAGCTGCTGGAACAGCTTCCTTCAATATTGCTCCAATCTGCAAATTGCCCCCAGCCAAGTCATTGTTGCTAGATCCCTGCTTTGATCAAGCCACTCCCTCGCTCTACAATACGCCACCGCTCCCCAGTGCTCCAGGGAGCACAGGGTCAAAGTTCTGAGAGGTCTTAAGAGATCATCCAGGTAACCCTGCATTTAGCCCCCTTGCCTGCTATTCCCTCACAGGCAGCTGTGGCTCTTCCCATGCTGGGCTCAGAGCTGGTAGGCCAGGGACAATTTTTGCCCTATGTTTCTGTCTTCCTCAGGGTCTTGGACACAGAGTGGATGCTGACTGATTAGTCTTAAGAGGCAGAATTCTTGAACCTGGGTTAAGGCCTTCTGCAGTGGCACTTCTTCCATGAAGTCTCCCCTGATTTCTCTAGCAGATACGAGATTTCTCCCTTCACAACTCTGTATCCCTTCCAACATGTCTATGGCATAATTTTATCACAATCTGTGGAGAAACAGCTCATCTCCCCAGGACAATGCCTTAGAAGCTCCTCGTGGGACAGGCCCTGTATCTTCTTCATTTTCACACTTAACACAGTGCCTGGCATGTGCTGATAATATTAATAAAAATAATACTGAGAACTATCATTTTCAGACACTCTGTGCCAGGCACTATTCTCGATATCTGACTTGGAACAACGACTCAACTCATCACAACAGCCCTCTAAGTTGGGTATTTTTATAATCATTTGCAGATGAGGAAACATGCACAGTGGTTAAGTAACTTGCCCAGAAATCACAAGGGGATGGACAAAGCCAGGCAGGTTGGTGTTAGAGCCGAGTGCAGGGAAGAGGTGAGGGTGGAGGAGAACTATGAACGTCAGGAGAGACCGAACGGTCTGCTGGCTCCAAAGGTGCCCAGCACAGGGCATGGCACATATTAGGTGCTCAGTTAGTAGAAGTGACTATTAAGATAACTAGAGGGCTTCCCTGGTGGCAGAGTGGTTAAGAATCCGCCTGCCAATGCAGGGGACATGGGTTCGAGCGCTGGTCCGGGGGGATCCCACATGCCGCGGAGCAACTAAGCCCGTGTGCCACAACTACTGAGCCCGCGTGCCGCAACTACTGAAGCCCACGTGCCTGGAGCCCGTGCTCCGCAGCAGGAGAGGCCACAGCAGTGAGAAGCCCACGCACCGCAGCAAGGAGTAGCCCCTGCTCGCCACAACTGGAGAAAGCCCGCTCACAGCAATGAAGACCCAACACAGCCAAAAATAAATAAAATAAATAAATTAAAAAAAAAAAGATAACTAGATCAACAGCCGCTCAGACCCAGGTGGGTGGTCGGCGGGTGCTGGGTGGGGAAGGGCTTCCCAGGCAGGAGCGCTGCAGCCAAGAGGGGAGCTCAGCCCTCTGCACCAAGCCAGCCCTACTCCCACCCCGGCTTCTCACCCTGCCACCTCCCCCAGCTGCAGCCCCCTTTCCTCAGCATCTCAGACCTCTCATGCACGGGGGCTGGCGGTTGGCAGTTTTTCTCCTGTCGGGAACAGCCACAGAAAACTGAGATCATTTCTCTGCTGTGTTGGCAGCTGAGAAAATGGCAATTTTTTGTATTTCCAATCCAAGAGTTCCTTCCTATTGGACAAAGACCCCACATGCCTGTCTCTCCCCAGAAGGGACAGGGCAGGGGAGGCTGGGGTGACCCGGGGAGACTCAGGACATGGCAGTGGGTCAGCTCGGGGCAGGTCATCTCGTTGGCTAAGAGGCATGGGCTGCAGTGGTCTTGCGGTGGCGGGGGCCAATCGTGGGAGGAAGGGGCCACCGGCTGAGCACTTGCAGACATAAAACAGGGACAGGCAGAGAGGTCAAAGCAACAGGTAATCTGGAGTCGCTGTGGGACTTCTCAGAGATCCAGGCAGACTTGGTTTTTGCTGCAGCCCCATTTTACGTAGAGGAAGCTCGAGTCCATGGAAGAGGCCTGGGTGGCCACATAGCTAATTTGGCTGGTCGGGTCTGGAAGCCAGCCTTGCAAACCCTTGGGTGGTCTCTGCCGCAGACTGCCCCCTGCACACCCTGGTCCTGCCTCCGATGGGGTGGCCGCGCGGTGGCAGGAAAGACAGCCACAGCCAAGATTGTGCGGGGCAAGGAGCTGGAGAGCAGACAGAGGTCCCCTCTGTGGCACGGGGGCCGGGGTCCCTATCCGCACAGGTCTGGAGCTCTGCAAGCCTGCAGCTGCCAGCAGCTCAGGTCACTCTCACTCTAAACCCTGCTATGGCTGCCCATTTCACTCAGTTTACCAGGTAATCTTCTAGGGCCTCCCTTCCCTACTTAATCTCCCTGCGCCCTTCCCAGCTTGCACTGTGCTCCAGCCCCTCTGGCCTCCTTGCTGTCTTGAATGGTCAAGCTCACCCCTGCCCTATGACTGGTCCCAATGTGATATTCAATATTTGCTTAGTATGCTCCCTTGCCTCCTTCAAGTCTGCTTAATGACATTTAATCAAGTGAACATTCATTTTAATACTGCACAACCCCTCCCAACACACACACACACACACACACACACACACACACACACACACACACACACACGCTGGAATTCCCAATTCCCATGCCCTACCTTTCTTTTATTTTCCTCAGCTCTTGTTGCCTTCTGACATATAATTTACTTATTGTATGTATTTATTATTCACTGTGGCCTCCTCGCTGCACCCCCGCAAGAATAAAGGCTCCATGAGTGCAGGGCTTTTTGCTGTATTCATGGATTAAGACCAAGTGCCTGGAACAGTGCCTGGCCCACAGTAGGCAACAACTGAATACTTGCTGAGAGACAGGGAAGCGGTCTATGTGTATATGTATGTGCACAAGTGTACAGTCAGCGACTCATCTGACAAACTGTCAAATGCCTACTTTATTCCAGAGATCCCAATAGACACCGGGGGATACAGCACCGGGAAGAGGGCACAAAACTTCCAGGTCCATTCAAGTTTAATGCCAGTGAGGAGGCCAGGCAGTGCAGTTTACAAAGAGGGCAAATTGGAAATGAGTGGCAGGGGTTGGTGGGTCTTTGTTTAACTCAGAATCAAGGCAGGCTTCCAGGAGGAAGTGTGGATCCACTTGGGCCTAAAGGCTGAGTAGGAGATGGGGCAGAAGAGTGTTCTGGTCAGAGGGAACAGTATGTACAGAGGCTCTGACATGGAAAAGCACGTGACCCATGTAAAGGACTGGAGAGATGAGTGCGGCCAGATGGGTGGGCCTTGCTTAGGTATGTGGGCGTGTGGCTGTCAGTCCCCATCTGTGCTTATTCCCTGTGTGCATGAGACAGAGGGGTACGGCAAGAAGACCTCTGTATTCGTGGTCAGAAAACCTGACCTCAAGAGCTGGTGTGGCCAGGTCTCCATTGAGCCTCAGCTTTACCCTCTGTAAAATGGGATCCTAGTTGCTGCCTTTACCTGGCGGTCACTGGTCTCCCAGTGACCAAATGAGATCATGGATCTAAACTCCAAAGAACTGCTGGGACCCTCAGGTGTACGGGTGAGTGCCCATGACCGTGTGGGTGTGCATTTGAGTGCGCTGCACTGCCAGCTCCCACCGACACCTTTCTCCTGCTGTGATGACCTGGATCCTTGGATGGGGATGCCTCTGAGAACCCGGACCGTTTTGAGTGTCATCCATTTATCCAGGTGATCCTGGGCACATCACTCTCCCAGCTCTAAGGATCCTGAGAGATGGGCTCAGGAAACAGAAGCTGAGAAATTCCTCCAGCACACGACCTGCCCACTGCCCTTCAGTTTGAGTTGAACAGGAAGTCACACAAGAGAAGAGAGTAACCAGTTGCCCATTCTCATGGGCCAAAAAAGGTGTGGGTGAGAATGCAGCAGGAAGGATTCAAGTCTGATAAAAAGCAGAACTTTCCAAAGGCAGATAATTACCTAGATAATTTGGACCAAAAAGGGTTTTCTTCAATTACCTTTTCTACCCTTTTTTTCTTCTGCACTGAATTATTCATTCTTGCATTCATTCATTTGTGCAATAAGCATTGAATAATCCAGGTAATTGCTTCCATTTTCCACTTCATCCTGCTGGGTTGTCTGGCAGCCAGCAGGGCCTGGGGCGGTGGAGTGGAGGGGGGGACCTGGGGGGGAGGAGCAGAGAGGGGCAAACTTGGCAGAGGAAAGGAGATAATGACTTCTGGACGCTCAGCCTATCTCCCAAGAGTGGCTTGTCCCCTCTGTTACCACACCGGCCTCACCTGTCTTAGTGCGTGCCCCGCCCCCTCCCCGGCAGCCCATTGGTCCTCCAGAGACTGATGCCGCAGTTGGCAGAGAGTCGGTGCTCCCGGATACACTGCCCCATCCTTGGGGACTGCTGGATTACGGCACCGCCAGCTGAATCGATGATAAGGAGGCCCACTTTTCATTTAAAAAGACAGAGCAGGAAAATAGAAAAATTAATTGATTAAAAAAAAAAAGCCACCCCACAACTGGTTCATTAATCTCTTATTAAAATTCTGTGCTGAGCACAGTCAAGGAAGAAGTAAGGAAGACCCCGGGGAGGGAACGGGGAGGAAGAATCATATCCATTTGCTAGCGTCTGTGGCTGGCCTCTCTGGAAGGAGCATGGGTGTGGGGCGGAGAGACAAGGGAGGCGACAAGAGGCCTCTCTGTGGCAGAGCAAGTGAGCTGGAAGGGGGCTCGGCGGGCATCGCCTCCTCTCACTCTGCAGAGGAGGAAAACAAGACTTGGAGAGGGAGGTGACCGTCCTGTGGCTACGCAGCAAGCTGATGACAAAGTCAGGATTTGAACCTCTAAATGATGGATCCCAGGGATCCAGACCGCCCGGAATTTCAGAATGCGGGCCTTTTTCTCATCTCCCCAACTGGACTTCAAGCTCATGAAAAGGAGTCGAAGATCAGGTCTTGAGCCCCTCCATGTGCCCTCTGTAGTGCTTGGCAAGGTTTATTAACACTACTGGTGATTGATTACCTTGACTGCTTGGGACCTGAGGCTAGTTTGAGGCCAGAGATCTTTGTATGAAGCCGAAGCCTCAGATAGAGGGGATGACAGAGGTGGTGGAATCTCTGCCGAAGGGCCTGGGGCAGACTGCCAATCTAGCAAACCCCTTTGGGCTCTGGTGCTGGTCCTGGTTCCAGAATGAACTAGCAGGGTGACCTTGGCCGGTCCCTTTCCTTCTCCGAGTGTCCATTTCCACATCCACACAAAGGTTGGATTTGGAGGTTCTGTGATCTCTTTTAGTTTCGGTGTTGTGAATGGCCATCACTGTGGGTAGGGCAACAAAGAGAGACCACCCCGCCCCCTATCCCCTCTGCCCCAGGTTGGAGTTGGTGCCTCTCTGGTTCTCAGATTCTGCAGCATCGCAAGCACTCACTACCGATCTCAGGCCTGGGGTCTATCACTTTCAGACACGCCCCGAGGGAGGGCCAGGAGATGCCCGGGTCCCGTCCTGGTGCTGCAAAGTGGCCTTCCCTCCTTCAGCCAAGCACTATCCTCCGAACGGATTCCAATACAGCTTATTTTCTGCCACCAAGTTTATAACACATCCCCACCTACTGGTCTTAAACATTAACAAGGCTGTGTTGTGGCATAAGGCTCCATGTGGCCAGGAAAATGGGTGTGTGTAGAGGGGGAAGGGGGAAGCATCATTCCTCACTCCCAGTAGTGAGGGAGCCTCCCAAGGCCAGCACTGACCCTGTCCTCCTGCTGTGTCCTCCCTCCATCTCCAAAGGAGCCCAGAACTTGGGTGATTGGTGGGGTGGGGACAGCACGGACACAACCCGGAAGAGAAGTCAGGCTGGTGACCACAACGGTGAGGACACGTGCATTTGAGATCACGTATTCGGAGCATCATGGGACACTACATTCACATCCGTGTTACAACACGTCACCCTAGACACGTATATCCTATACGGGCCACTCAAGGGGTATGGCACAACTCTGCCCCATCCCCTTGCTCTCTTCCTGGTGTCTCTGTCTGTCTCCTCCCACTCCCCTCTTCTGCCTCACACCCCAGAGCTCCCTTTTCAACTGACACTGCGAGGGCCCCCAACAGAGTTATCTTCACACCCCATCCATTTCTTTTGAGTGCCTGCTATGTGTCAAGCACTGGAGAGTGGAGCAAAACCGAAGAAGACATGGCTCTTGCCCTAAATGCAAGTGTGTGGGGATCAGGAGGGGTACATGTAAAGATATGCCCATAAATATTGCCCACACATACCCTTCACACACACACTGCCGTCCCTGAGGAGTGCTGGGAAGGCAGCATGAAGGGCCAAGGCAGCACAGGAAAAAGACCAATTATTTCTGTTGGGGGTTAGGAGCTGCTGATGAGCAGCCAAAGGGTAATCTAGGCAGACTCCCTGGAGGAGGTGATGTTTCAGTTGGGCTCTGAAGGCAAGGTAAGGATTTCCGGAGGCAAGGTATTCCAGATGAAGGGGTTGGTGGGTGCAAAAGTAGAAAGGCAGGAAGGTGAAAAGAGTGATATCTCATAAGATGCACGGAGGATAGAGAGGGGGCAGTACCGCAGAAGTGAAGATGTAGATTGAGACAAGATCACAGAGGGCCTTGTATGTTGAGGGGGCAAAGAGTGTATCCTTGATCCTACAGGCAGTGGGGAGCCAGTGAAGGATACTGAGTAGGAAGCTGACACAATCAGTCCTCCAACAGGTTAAACAACCACCATGCCTTGCTAAACTCCTATCCAAACTAAAAATGGAGCAGAAAACCTCCCCAGAGACCAGATGCAGGAAAGTGGCCTTCTCAGATGGTTTCTGGCAGAAGCCTTGAGACTGACAGCAGTGTAGGGGCTGCCACCCCAGAGGCTGAGCTGGGCCCTGAAAGGTAGTGGGGCTCCATTCACACATGGTATCTGCCCAGCTGTCCTGGCAGAGAGTGAGAAGGGGAGGGATGGGCCAGGGGCCACACTGTTGGGGAAGATGGGGAACATGAGGGAGGCAGACCGAGGTCACCCTGCCTGATGGCGCCAGAGTCAGAAACCCAGGCTTATTTGGCTCCCTGTCTGGCTGTGTGGTCAGAGCCCTGTGGCCTCGGTAGCCTGCCAGGCATGAAAAAGTGCAACTGTACCCCCGCTTCAGCATCTTTGAAGAGCCCAGAAAACCCTACCAAGAGTTAGCTTGAAATGAGACTAATCCACGTACCCTTTTCCTGATAAAGGCATCGTTTGGGTGGGTGGGTGTTAGGTATTCCTGAAGGGGAAACCCAGGCGAGATGTATTTTTGTGGGAGGAACTTCTTTGGCCTTATCCATCTGGGGGGGGGTCCCCAAGCTTTGAGCATCTGCTGGTACCCTTCCCTAAGGAAGGGGAGTCTGAGGCATGGGCTGGGGATTCAGGGAAGAAACTTGGAAAGGGAGACAGATAATCAGCGGGGGTGGGGGGAAATGCCTGCCCAGTGGGGGACCCAGGCTCCACCTCCTCAAATAGCTTCCTTCTAATCGCCAGCCAATCCTGGGCCCTGGGTGTCCCGCGCAATGTGCTAAGCACTGGCTGTGTGGGGGACAGAGCAGAATAAGCCCACCACCTGCCTCCACCACTCCAGGACTAAATGGGTACAGAGAAGGAAGAGGAGGCAGATTTATTCCAAGAGAAGCAATGCCAGGACAGCAAGGCCCTACTGGGGCTGGGTTTTAGGACGTCGACAAGATTCTGGGAGGTGAGGGAGGGGAAAGGATCCTTAATTGGAGGCTGAGGGGTCAGAAAGGTGGGCCGTCGGAATCCAATAAGAGTGTCTGAGCTGCCTGGAGGTGAGGCCATGGCTGGGCTTTTGGAAGGGAACTCTGGGAGCAAGACGCAGGGGATGGGGGCAGAACCACGCCTAGACCCAGGCCTGACCTGGGTTTCCTCCTGCTGCGCCCCCAAACTCCCTGCTCACTGGGTCCAGGTCACAAGCCTAGCCCCTGCAGTTCCAGCGTGCAGACATCCAGAGTCCCCTCTCCCCACCTCCTCCCCACCCTCAGTCTTGCACACGGAGCCCGAGATTTCTGGGTCCCAGCAGCATTCCCCCTGCCCATTCTTCTGATAAAGAACTGAGGTTGGCTGTGCCTGGTGAAATGAACGCAAAACAGCCCCCCAACCCCGAGCCACCCCCTCGCTGAAGCCGGGGAGAACCAATCTACTCGTAGAGGGAGGTCAGCCTGTTCCCCACCCCATCCTAGCTTCAGGACCCTAGCTTCCCAGAGCCCATTCTTCTCCTTATTCTTTCAACCTTGAGAAGGAGCCTTGGTCTGGGTGAGAGAGGCCGCTGGTTAGAGACCTTGGGCGTGCTCACGGCCCGCCTGGGCAGGCTCCTAGGGACCAGGCAGACGTGGGCAAAAGCTGAGCAGGGTACATGGAAGGTCCTCCGCCAACGCGGAGAGCCCACTGCCCCCTCCATCCTAGCCCCTCTCCAGGCTGTCCAGGCTCACCCCTCGGCGTGGGGCAGCCAAGTCCCCCATCCCTTGCTGGCTGGGGAACTATGTGCCCGCTCCGCTCGTTTCCGTTGGGAGGGGGCAGAGACCCTCTCTTTCTCCATTCTCCCCTCCCCCCCCAGCTCTCTCCCTCCCCCGTCGGTCAGCGCCCCTCGCCTCCTGGAAAGCCTCCAGCTTGCGGAAGGCCCGCTGCAGCCTCCTTCCGTCGGATAGGAGTTCCCACTCTGGGGGGCTGTTCCGCGACCCTAGGTCCCCCACCCATACCCCTGCTGTCCCACTGCCAAAGAGCGCCAACCCCGGCTCCCACCCCCTTTACCGCGGAGCCCGGGGCGAGCCTGGGGAGCAGACGCAACAGATTGCAGAACGCAAGAGCGTGGAGCCCGTTCCCTCCGCCCGCCGCCCAGACCCCCGCCCTCTGGCTCGGCTAAGCCGGCCATTTAGATGCAGCTCACAGGACGGCGGGCAGGCGATCCCCGGGCCCCTGTCCACTTCCCTTCTCCAGGACCGCCGCAGGAAGCGAGGCAGCGGGCGGCGCGACCCCGCACCGGCCTGCGCGCCAGGGGCGGGGGTAGACACGATCACCGCGGTCCCAGCAGCCCTCAGCCCCGCCGGCTGCCGGGCTGGGAGTGGCTGGAGGGGCGGCCCGGACGCGATCCAGCGGATCCCTCGGGTCCCTTTAGATTTCCGTGGGCGGACACGCCCCCAGACTCCCGGGTTTGGACCCTGCTCTCTAACCAGGAGGAGGTTGGAGTGATACCCCCTCTCGTCCTTTTCCGGGGCCGGATTCGGTCCCCAGGGCGGGCCTTGCAGCCTCCGCTCCCGCCAAAGGGTTTGGGGGCTGGAAGTAACTCGAGCTGCCGCCCGAGATGCTAAGCTGGGAACGGCGGCTGCGAGCCCGGGGGTGGAGGTTCTCCTTCTCCAGGCTCCTCTCTGCCCCCTCCAGCGGCTCCCGCCGCATCTTCACTCCCGAGTCCGCGCCGCGATACTCACCGTGGGCGAGCAGCGCCGAGAGGCAGAGCAGGGCGGCGCCGCCGCGGCCCGGCATCCCTGGGGCCATGGCCGAGGAAGCAGCGGGAAGGGGCCGAGGGGGCAACGGTCGACGACGACTTGGCCCCAGGCTGGGCTTGGTCACATCCAACTTCTGGTGGCCGTGGCGCCCGGCTGTCTCTGCTGAGGCTCTGGGGGCCAGGGAGTGCAATTCGGGGACACTTTGAGGGGAGGGGGCGTCCCGGGCGCCGCCGGCTACACCCTCGGAACTGGTGGGGTCGCAGCACCAGGCAGGAGGAGCCTCCACCTCCCGGCTGGTGCCCCCTGCAGGATCTGTGCGGCTAGGGGGGAGCCGCACTTGCGCTCCTGGGGCCGGGTGGCCACTGGCGTCTCGCGGGTTGCCTAGGGCCAAGTGTCGGTTTCCACAGCCCCGCGGTCCCGCTCGAATCCGAACTCGTTCGAGGGTGCAGATTTCCGATGCAAACCCCAGTTTCTTCGGTTTCGGTAGTAACCCCACATGGATATCGCGGCTTACTTCCTCTGAGCGCCCTGCAGCAACACCTCCAGCATAAAAATCCCAGGTTAGGTGCAAATGAATGATTTCTTTCGCAGAGAAAGAGAAAATCCAGGCATCTTTAATCCATCTGGAGAAGGAAAAGTTTCCGTGCAGTGATGAGACCGGCGACGCGGGTCGCCACGACCCGAGGCAACGCCCGGACCGAATGCCCGAGATGGGCAGCCCGCGACTTGTCCCCTCGCCGAGCTCCCTGCTTGGCTCCAGCGCGCTATCTCCAGTCTCGATCAGGGCCCAGGCTCCACACAGGCAGGCTCAGCGCAGCCTGCCTGGGCAGCGGCACCGCGGCTGGCGCGAGGGTGGCGCGGCTGGAACGGGCTGCCCCATGGAGATGGGGTTTGGAGAAGCGAGTGAGCGGGAAACCCGGCTATTGCGCCTGACCCCAGACCTTCCTGCCCCGTGCGCCGACTCCAGCCTCCTGGCCGTGAGCGTCGTAGGATGGAGAGGGGCTCGGCCAGCCCGCGGCAGCCCCGGGTCGCCCCCCTCTCCTCCCTGGTCTCGCTGTCTCAGCAGAGGGCCACGCTGCTCCGCCTTCCCCGGGGGAACCTGCACAAACCTTGAACTTTTCCGGGGTTCAGAGTCTCCGATGTCTCCTCCTCCCCGCCGCCCGCGCCCTGCCCCCGGATGCCCGATGTCTCGGTGCAGCCGGGCATCTGCTCTCGCTCTCTCTCTCTCTCTCTCTCTCTCTCTCTCTCTCTCTCTCTCTCTCGGAGTCAGTTTGGGTGAGCGGAGCGCCGCGCCTGCCTGTGCTGCGGGCGGCGAGACCCCGGCGCCACGCCAGGGGCCGGGGCACCAGGCGCCCGCCCAGCCCGCGGCCAGGGAGGCGGCAGCTGGTGCCTACGGGGCCGAGTGGAGAGGAGGTGCCAGCAGGGGGGCCGGCTCCCCATGAACGAGTGTGAGGGGAGAAGAAGAATCAAGGAGCAAAAAGGAAGAGGAGGTGGGGGGAGCCACAGTTGCACGAAGCCGCCGCAGCCGCCGCCGCCGCCGCCTCCTCGGCGATCGCGCCGGCTGCTCCGCCGTAAATGACTCGAGAGAAACACACACACTCGCGCTCGCCCTCCCTCCTCCCTCGTCCGGGATTCAGCGCCCACCCCGGCAGTAGCGGGCGCGGAGCCTGGCGCGCTCGCTCCTTTCCCCTCCCCTCCCCGATTCCCCGTGGTCACGTGGCCCCGGAGCGCGCTGCCCACGACTCGCGCACCACGGAGACGCCCCCCCCCACCCCTGCCTCGCGCCCCAGCTTCCCCTCCCCTGTCCACGTGTCCATTCCGCATTCCCAGCCTGGGAGCGCGCGCGTCTCCTTAATGAGACTTGGGCAAGGGCCGACCTCACGATTCCGCTAACCCCTGTTTCATGTTTTATTTTTCCTCCCCAGAGCAGGCTAGCGCTGGGACCCCAGTGGGGCCGGCCGGCTGCGGCGGCCACATATCCCCCCGGGAAGACGCCACCGCAGCCACTGTTGTCCCTTTTCAAAGGATGCTCTCTCCTCGCTGGTGGCCAGAGGTGTTTTACAGCCTCTCGGACAGAGGCGCGCATAGAGGGTACCCTATCCCCACCCCCAGAGTCTGCGTGGGGCTCTTCGGAGCCCTGGGTGGGAATCAGCCGCGCTGTCGCGCCCAGCCCCTCTCGGGCCGCGCCGGAGCTCGCCGGCTCAGCTCCGTTTGGGGATGGGTCCGGGACGCACGCAGCTCCTGCAAAACCTGTCCGCTGCTGGGGGTGGAGGGACACGAAGAGGAGGGGACATGCCTTCCTACAAGTTGTTTTGCCAGCCTTTAAAGGGACATGGGGATGGGGGTGGGGAACCGTCCTCTTGCACACTCACCCAGGCACCTGCCGAGGGGGAGGGGTTGGGGGGTGGCGTTCTTTCCCACCGTCAGGCCCGTTCCATTCGAGCGCAACCCAGATCAGACCAGACGAGTCAACCGTCAACTGTCAGCCAGGCATTGGATCAATAGAAATGATTTTATAGCATCGTTGGGTATCACGCCCCAACCCCCAAGGACCGGCTCTCAATCCTACTCTACTCTGGAGGAAGAGGGTCTTCAATCCTATGGACATAGCTCGTATGCCGGGGGTGTGTGTGTATCTTCAGGGTCACCCCCCCCGCCCCCCATATCTCTTCACTCAACCAGACAGAGTGTGGGAAGAGGTAGGTCAGAGCAAGGCCAGCTGGGGCGCTTCGTCTCTGTCCCTCATCTGCCTGTCTCAGTCCTAGAACTCTCGACACTGTTCGTTTCCTTTTCATCTAGAAAAGTGACATTTTCTTTTTGGAAAATGGGCTTGGAGCCTTCCCGGAAGCCTCCCTCCTCCCCGGTTGCTGGCTGTTGCCGCCTCAGCTTGGCACGGGGGCCTGCGGAGAGCGGCTCTCGCCCCTACCCATAGCCCACGTCTGTCTGGAGCTCGGAGGTGCAGTGTGGGGAGGGCTGGCCGGGCTGTTGGCGGCCCTGGGGATGGAAGGTGCTGGAGTCGTCAAGGAAGTTGATTCTCATTAGGCCCCTAATGCCTGATGGCAATTAGCATCACCCAAGGGCTTATTCACCATCCCACTGAAAGGCGAGCCAGCCTCTGTGTGGGAGAAAGGGGGAAAGAAACCACCTCCTGAGACTGGCCTGGGATGGGGGTGGGGGGTCCAGGAGGAGGAGGACGGAAGCAGGGAGGTCTCCTACCTCTGCCCACCTCCCCACAAGGAAGGGGCACGGGGCTTTGTAAAGAGTAAGTCCAGAGGACAGACACAAGTTTGCTTTTCTGAGCTGAGGACCCACTGCTCCGGTGATGTGGGTCAGCGATTTCAGTCCACTCTCCCAGCTTCCTCTGCAGACTGGGCACAGTGTTCCGGTTCTTCTCTCTAGCCCTGCCCCTGTAACCCAGAGCCCTTAGATAATAGGAATCCAATCTCCCTCTGCCCACTCAGTTTCCCCTCCTCCCTCCCTTTCACAATATGGTGAATATTTCTGATACCACAGCCACTGCTCACAACGGTGAGCAAGACCGACGTAGCCTGTCCTCGTGGAACTTCCATTCTAGAGGGGAAGACAGATACTAAGCTTGTCATTGATTACAAGCTGTGATGAGTATATGGCATAAAAATGCATGCATGTTTGCTCATCTTATGGAGAAGACTGAGACCCAGAGTAGGAAGGGTTGGGGGTGGGGGCAGCCTGCTATCATTAGGGAATATGTAATTTCAGCCTCAGATTCTTCCGGTACCTTCTATGTGGACCCACCTTCATGGACCCTAGAACAACCCCAGCCTTCTGCCAGGCAGCCGGGCAGAAGTTGAGCCCATCAGGGACCCACACAGAAACTGCCTGACCTGCCACGACGGTGGACCTGGTGACATCTGCCCCTGTTTTTCAGGACCCCTGCCCACAGAAGAAGATAGGACCGGTCAATGTGGGCCTTCACTAAGGGGAGCTCACTGTTTGTGTGTGTGGGGGGTGCTCCTGCGATCCCCCTGGAATCCTAGTCTGGCTCAGCTGGGGAGGGGTTCAGAGATTCCTAAGGTTCCTGGCAGAGGAAAAGGGAGGCCTTCCTGGAGGAGGTGAGCTTTGAGCTGCGCTGAAGGAAAGACCAGTTGGTGTGGGCCAGGGGAGAAGAGAGAGGAGAGGAGGCTGTTACAGAAAGAGGGAGCAGCTTTTATAAGGGCGCGGCATCAGGGGGGATACAGTGTGATCAGGAAACGGCAGGCTGGAGCATGGAGAGCTGGGAAGGGGGGGGCACTGGGGAGGGATGCTGGAGAGGCAAGCGGGCACACGGCCTCTGCCCACAAAGGTATATGCCTGTGATGACATGCACTCCCAGGGTTATTATGTTCAGTTACACACAACTTCACATGCACATGGTCACAGACTCGGAGATGCTTGTAAAGCATCTTATCAGCTTATGCGTGCGCACAGACACACACACACAAACTCTTTGCAAGATGAGTTGGCCCCTGAACTGTTTAGGGTTTCTACTCTCATTTCCCTAGAGCACTCCACCTTGAGTTCCTCGGCAGGCAGCACGCTCTCTCCAACCCTCACCCTCTGCCAAACCCTGATCTAGGCGTCCCCCATCCCTCCTCCCTCTGGCACACAGGGACAGTAAGCTAGGACCACCCCCGGGCATGCAGCCAAGGGAGGATTTGGACTCAGGCCATGCTGGCTGTGCTGTGCTCTCCCATCCTTTCCTCCCCACCCCCAACAGAGCTTCACTTAATTCCAGGGCAGAGCTTTGATCAAATGTGAAGCAGAGAAGTAGAGAGCCAGAGCCAGAGAGAGAGAAAAATACAAAGTGAACAAGCGTGCGCTTTTTGCCACAGCCCAGCAGCTAAATGGCAGTCAACTCATGACGTTTCTACAACTTACTCAACTCCTCTCTCATTAGCCAACTTGGCTGCCAGGTGCAGGTGGAAGAGGAAGAACCAGGGGCCCAACTTCTCCCCAGAGCCTCCCCAGCTGTCGCCTGCAAGGCCACAGAGCCTTCGAGCCAGCTCCGCCTGGCTCCTGGGGTTGGCAGTACCCAGGATTCTTGCTTTGGGTTGAGACTGCCCAAAGCTGCTGGGGAAGATGAGAGGGGAGCCACGAAGGGGGAGGAAGCCCTTACACCACAGATTTGTATGATCTTCAGAGGCCATCCAGGAAATCCATGAGCGTTACAGGTGGGAACGAGACCAGAGCAGTGGATGATTTGCTTGACTTCACAGAGGGAACTCATTTCAGAGCCGGGATCAAAACCCAGGTTCTCCTTCCTGCTCCCTTAACATGGGAATCCTTGCTTTAATTTCCCACCCCACCTCCCAAATCTGATTCTCAGTTTCTTCCTGTCTCACTCTTGCTATAAAACCATCTATGGCTACCCACTGCCTATAGGATTAATTCCCAATTCTTCAGATTTGCATTTATTGCTTGATACATACCTTTTCCCCCCTTGGCCACTCTCCCCCAAACAGGGTGTACATTTTTCTGCCTTGGTGCCTTTTGCCTGTGGTTGTCTCTGCTTGGAATACCTGTTCCTCCTTCCTCACTTCCTTATGGAGCCTTTTCTGCAAAGCCTTATTCATCACTCCAGAGGGAATTAATCACTGTCTGTCTCGTAGTTGGAATTCACCCGCTCTCTTAGCTTCTCCTTATAAAATCCTTAAGGACGAAGATTATGTCTTATTCATCTTTCAGTCTCCCACAGCATTGAACACAGTCCCATACATACCTTAAGTGTTTAATAAATGTTTACTGGATGAACGAACAAATGAACAAACGAATGAACGAATGAATGAATGAAGGGCAGAAAAGGCAATAGTTTGGACACCAGTGTCCTGCAGTGTCTCCCTATCCATTACCTTTTTGAATCTTCACTATAATCCTGAGCAGTATGTAAATATTATCTCCATTTAGTGATGAGGAAGCTGAGGCTCAGAGAGGCAAAGCAACTTGCTCAAAGTCACACAGCTTGAAAGTCAGACAGCTGGGATTTGATTCTGTCTGCCCGTAAAGCCTGTGTTCGTTTCACCTGCTCAGAGCACGTAGGATTAAAAATGCCCTCTCAAGATGATATCCTCAGGACTCCTTAAGTCCACCTTGGAATCCAACAACAGGGGACACTCAAAGAGAGTCTGGGCCCACCGCAGTGTTTTCCTCACTTGGAGATTCCGCCCCCCCACCCCATCCTCAGGCTAAGTGAAAGCATCTTTGTTTCCACCTCCCCGTCTGTCTCTCAGAATCTCACGGACAGGTACCACGGGCTGTCTATAGGTGGTTCAGAGTCTAATTCCTGGAGCCAAACTGCCTGGGTTCAAATCCCAGCTCTGCTGTCTACTATCTCTGTGACCTTGGGCAACTTACTTAACGTCTCCTGTCCGGTTCCTCAGCTCTAAAATGAGGATAGTGATAGTACCTACCTGGCGGTGTTGCAGAGTACCTGGGAGCAGTAACTGGCGAGTACTCTGTGCGTGTTTTGTATAATTATTATCAGTATTATCCTCCCTTCTCCTTTCTCCTTCTGTGAAGAGTGGTCTCCGGTTTTTTCTGTGTGTCCTTGATGGGCCCCCTAAACTTCCTAGGGGTCCTATGTAAGATAAGCACGCAAAACTGGGCAGGGAGAACAGCTCCAAGGAAAGCCAAATCAAAGTGACTTTTGTGGTGACAAATGCTTAATAACTTTACAAATCCAGTTGAATTACTATGAATAAAAATAACCCTCTTTTTTTTTTTGTACGAATACCGCTCCCGTCTCCCAGAGAGCACACAGCTACAACCCTGAAATCCACCCGAAAGAATCATTACTGAGAAAACAAGCTAAAAATAACCCCAAAGGAAGCAGTGCCAGCACAGAAGCAGTTCCTTGGAGATGGGGGCGTCCAAGGAAACTCTTCTGTTGCTTCTGGGGTAATAGATTCTAATTTTAAATCTAGAGTTGCTTTGGGTGGTGGGTCCTGGCCCCCGACCCCGCAGTCTAAGCCTCTAGGTCACATTCAGTAAACTTCCTGGGCATCCGGCCTTGCGCCATCTGCTGGTGCCCAAGGAGGGCTGCGGTAGGTTGGGGCCCCCCTCCTGGTCCCACCGCTGGCTCGGTTACTACCTTGTGGGACCTGGGCTCCTTTCCCCTCTCGAGGGCCAGGCTTCCTGAGCTCGCTGGGCTGCTTCTCTGCCCAGTCCTGTGAGTTAGCCTGCCCTGGAGGCCGCTGCCCTCCACTGTGGGGTCTCCGTGTGCCAGACGCTCTGCTGCGTGCTTTACATACACAGCCTCCCCACCTTCTCCTCAAGGCAGGTCCTGTTTTCCAGGTAAAGAAAGGAGGCTCAGAGAGGCTGAGTCACTGGTTCAAGGACGCACAGGAAGGAAAGCATAGAGTTAGAATTTGAACTCAGGTCAAGTCTGCCTGATGCCAAAGATCCTTTGGGCAGCCCTGAATTGAGGGGCTCTGCATCCCCAGGGCCCACAAGGTGGAGGTCTCGGGGGGATGTTCATGTGACAGAAACTGCATTTGCCCTTTAGAATGAGTTTCCCAAGGCAGGTGCTGTGTCTGCCCTTTAAGTCTGGGAGCAGGGGTCGGGGGGTGGAGGGCAGGTCCTCTGGGCAGGGACTGTATCTCTCAGACTGGGCTTTCCACGAGGCAGGGGTATGTCCCCCTGCCCCCATCAGAAAGGAGGTTCCCAAGGGCAGGCCTCCCTGCTTAGTCTGGGACTTGCCCCAACAAGACTGTCATCAGTCCGGGAGAGGCCCCGGGGCAGGACCCCTCTTTCCCCTCTCGAATTGGGGGCTGCTTTATAGAAGGGCTGAAGCTGCCCCACGAGGCAAGAGCACCCCACCCAGGGACCCCACCCTCCTCAAATTAAGCCCAATCAGACTCTGTCCTTGGTCTCCCATCCCCCCACTTGCCACTTCCCTGAGATTCTAGAGTTCCCCGCTGGCCGGCTGGCTGGTGACAGCCCAACAAATGGGAAGGGCAGAGGCATAAACATGGGGCTCCCCTTGGCAGGGGCCAAGCTGTTTTTCTCCTCCTGGGGAGATGGATGCTTGTCCCTGGGAAGGCTGACAGCTTTTCTTCCTGAAAGGGCCGCAGTTCCTCTTGATTGAAATGTGTCCCTGTCCTGATGAGGCTGTCTCCAGGATGTGGGGCACTTCTGGTCCCCCCCTGCCTGGCCTGTAGGCTCCGTCCGTCTAGGGAAGAGAGATGACGTTATTCCAAGCCAAGATGATGCAACCAGGGTCAGAGTGAAGTGTTAAATTGGAACGTCAGGGGCTGTGGCCTGGCTCTGCTGGGATGATTGATTTCCCGGTGGTGCCTGTCAAAGGAGCAGCCACGGCAGGGAAGGAGGTGTGGGGGAGTCTGCCAGTGACCCTGGGGAGGCCAGGGTGGTGGGAGGCTGCCAGCCCCTGCCTATATCTTCAGGGAGGACACCCAATGGGCTTCTGCCTACTGCAAAGGGGAAACTGAGGCACAAGGAGAGAGGGTGACATGGTGGGAGGCATTATGGGGATGAAGATACCAGGGCTTCAAAGCTCAGCCTTCATTTCTGGCTGACAGCTCTGTTTCCGTCCTGCTCTCCATCCCTTCTGGTCCCTTCCCTGTGCTGAGAGGAGGGCCATGGGAGAGGGCATGGTTGTCCCAGGACACAGGACACAGTCCATCCTACAGCCTCCCATCACCCCACTGGCTCCAGCCTGCTGAGGACTGGCAGGGTGGCAACTGAGTTTCGAAGCCATTGACCCTCACCTGTGCTGGGCAGGAAACTCATCTCATTGCTTCCAGAGACTGAGGTCACTTCCTTGTGGGGAAACTGAGGCAGGGAGCTGGGTTTGGTGCCAAATCATGAACATCCCTTTCTACCCCACATGGTCCTGTCCCAGGGGTTGAGGGAGAGATGGGGGTGGGCAGCAGGCTGGGCTCTGTCCATCTGACCTCCCATCTTAGAAAGCTGACTGCAGGCCGGTGGGGAATGGAAGGAGGCCAAGGCAGGAGACATGGGAGGTGTTCCCGGGTATAAAGAGCTACGGTGAGTGTGCTCCCTCTCCTTGCCTGTGCGTAGGAGTGAGTCGAGGGAAAGAACAGTCTGGGGAGGTGGCTGGGGAAGGGAAGCCAACGCTGCAGAGAGAGAGGTGACACACAGGCTTGGGCTAGAGTGGCAACAGCAGGGGAGGGACTGGAGGAGATGGGAAGGCTGGAGCCTGGATCTACAGTTTGGGGTGACTTAAAGGAGAAGGTGGGATTAGAGGAGGTTGCTCTCTCCAAAGAATACCTTTTTTTTAATCTCAGCCTCAGAAGGTTGAATCCAAGACATTACGTTTGGTTGCTGTCAACATGATCACCAGAGTCACTCATCATCACCGTCGCCATTGTCACCATCATTACCACCATCACCACTTTCATGACCGCTATCATCGCCACTCTCACCATCACCATTATCAACACCATCACTACGGTCACCGTCATCACAATATAATCAGCACCATCACCATCACCACTCTCACCAGCATTACTGTCACCACCATCATCACCACTGTCACCATCCACATCAAGGGCCATCTGTATCATCAGTCATCAGTCCTTGTCCTGCCCTCCATTCCTGCCTGATGCTTTACAGTTTATTTCAAAGCACTTCCATATCCTTCCTCTAATAAAAAACTAATCAGAGGCTGGTGAAGCAGACAGGGTTGCTCTGATTATCTCCATTTCACAGCAGAGGAAACTGAGGCTCAGTGATGGTAAGTGACAGCATGCTCATGGACGGGCTATTCCTAGAACTGGGTTCTGTCTGCTGGCCCCAGGGTCTCCCTGCCCCCGCCTTGCTGCTGTAGAATCATCGTGGTCCTCTCTCTCCTGTGCTTCCTCTTCCTGCTTGCCATCCACATGAACTGGGGAGGAAGACTCTAGCTTTGTTACAACAAGAGAGGCTTTGGCCCTAATAGTACAAGTCCAGGTGTCTGCCCAGGGGCACCTCCCTTCCCCTTGTCAGGCTCCAGTTTCCTCATTTCCATAAGTACATTTTGGGCCTGATGAAATCTATGGGCTCTTTCTACCCTGCTAGTCCGCGATGGTGCTGCAGAAAAAAGTCATCGAAACAGAGGAAGACATAGAAAAAGACAGTGAAATGGAGACATAGACACATACAGACCAAGACAGAGACCCAGAGAGACCAAGGAAGACCTAGCTGAAAGACTCATTAAGATCCAGGGATATACAGAAATAGAGACAGAGACAGAAAGCAGGAAAGCAACCAAGAACATGTCAGAGGAGATGTAAGAGGCCAAAGCTCAGGAGGAAAAGCAGGATGGAACAGCTACTTCTCTGCCTGGTGGTCTCTCCGCCTGCCCCTGCCCTGTTTCAGAGTGAGAACTGCCTAAAGAAGGGACAGCCAGCGCCACCTCAAGGTGCTTCTGAAAGGCTGTGTCTGTGAGGGCAGCTCCTGGGTGTTTCTGTGTCTGTGTGCACGTCCCTGCGTGTGGAGTTTCGGGTCGTGGAATTCTTCTGTTTGGATACCAGGAAGGGTGCTGGAATTCCCACCATGGCTTTGTACCTCTTTATAGCCCGGCCCTTGCAGCAGCAAGGATGCTGATTTGGCTGCCCCTGCCCTTGTCACATTAAGTCCGGAAAAATGGGATGCAGCGGAAGTGGGGTGGCAGGTTCAGTCTGCGTTCATAAGGGAGCTGGGGTGGGACCTGTAGGGGCTCCCCATGTCCTCTCAGAGGGTTGGAGATGGCTTCTTCCTTCCCGTAAGGCTCCCATGTCAGTTCTCGGCCACAGAGGTTCTGCTACCCTGGACTGGAGGCTGGGCTCAAGCTCAGCTTGTGTACACGCTGCTGAGGGTCCCCCAGCCTCTACTCAGCCAAGTACTCACTGGGGCCGTGACTCACATCTTCCCATCATCTGTTTCATTCACAAGTCCAGCATTGTCACTTCCCTCTTCAGAATCTCTCTACGGCTTCCCATGGCCCGCAGAGTCCAAGTGCTTGGACTTGCTGCAGCAGTAGACTTGGAGGTGTCTGGGCTGCTCATTCCTGCCTCCACACACATCAGTCTCGTCTCTGCAAAGCCCCACTGAAGGAGCAACCACAGGACCCCCTAGGTTTCAGCTGGCTGTACTTGGGGCGGACCTAACTCAAGGGCAGGCCACCCAAGGCTGCAGGGGACTGGAGAGCGTGAGAGGGGCCAGAAATATGAGGCAGAAGCAGAGCGTGAAGGGGTCATGGCAAGCACAGGCTAGGAGGAAGCAGCAGTGCAGGTGGGAGGCTTGGGTGGCCCCGGGCTCTGCTAGGGGATCCCCAGAGAGCTCCAGCTCCCAGGCGAGACCACCTGTCTCACGTGTTTCCTACTAACAACGCCCCCGTTGGTGGAGGCAGGGACCCAGCAAGGCAACACGTGAGTGACCCTGCTTGTCTGCACCCCCGTTTCCCCCACTCACTCCTTGCCTCCAGTTTTGCACCATGCTGTTTAACGCTGCGCTATCCCCTTTGCCTGGAACACCCCCTCCCAGATATTCCCAGGACACTCATCCCTCAGCCTGTCTCTGCTAGGAAGTTTTACTGGCCATCCCCTGCCTTGCCTGCAAAGTCGGTCACGCCTTTGCCGGCCCAGCGTGCCCCTACAATTGCCCTGTGGTGCTTGGTCCCCGTCTGTCTTCCCCTTTAGACTGAGAACTTGCCAGGGGCGGAGACCATGTCTTTCATCTCAGCATCCCCAGCTCCTGGCACGGGGCCTGGCATGCAGGCAGCATTAGAGCCGTGTTGACCGAATGAATAGCTTCAAAAGTTCCTGCATGGACAGCGGGAATGTGGGAGGAAGACCAGGTTGGGGTGGGTTGGGGACAGACAGTGAGTGAGGTTGGCAGGTTTCACTGGGGCTGTCTGGGGACTCAGACATTGGGGTGCCCAGGACAAAAAGGGCATATGAGCCTGGAGCTCGGGAGAAAGCACAGAGAGAGAAGATAAGGAAGCTAAGCAGGGATGGGCTTGCAGAGGACAGACTCCCCCCTTCTCTGGCTACCTGAGCTGGGGGTTTCCCAGCTTCTGTGGAGGTCCTTCTGTGGAGGTCAAAATGCTCAAGATCGGGTATCTGTGCTGCTTGGAACGTCCCCAGGTTTCAGTGATGACTGTTTTCCTCATTAATGAGCAAGCAGACGAGTCACTGAGGTTTCCTTTGGATCACCCTCTGCCGGGTAGCCAGCATCACCCTTTCTCCTTGCATGGGGTCTGGTACCACTGGCGGGGAATGGGTCAGCCTCACTACAAAGCATGATGGGGCTGTGGAAACCCATGACAGCAAGGGGAATACGTGGGCGGGGGGATGGTGCAAAGCCAGGCTCAGAGGCTGGAGCCAGGGTGGAGGATGGGTCTTTGCAGAACCTTAGTCCTTGGGAGAATCAGCCACCGTTTGTCGAGTGCCCTCTATGATCCAGGCAGGGTGGCAGGCACAATATAGGTGCTATCTTCATGCCATTCTTTCTGGCAGGGAGTTTACCCTGCTTTTCAGATGAGGAAACTGATACTCACAGAGCATCACTGATATAACGGTCCTGCAGTCACACAGAGCCAGCATTCAAATGCAGGCCTCTGGGACTCCATAGCCCATGTCCTTCTGGAAAGTCACTGGGAGGGAATGAGTCACAGGACTGGGCCTGCTTACCACAGAGGCTGGATCTCCCCCAGGAGCGGTGGGTGCAGGGCGCAGCCCACCCTGTCGTTGTCACAGCTGCTGCCTCCTTCCTCCTGTCATCACCATCAGAACTGCTATCCAGTTATTTCCAGCGTCCCCATCTACATGGTAGGATTGCACTCCCTGGTCCCCTTGCATGGGGCTCTGTGTTTGTTCTGACTCCTGACTTGTGAGCAGAATTGACACCTGTCACTTCCAGGCCAAGCACTTAATTTCCAGAGGGAGATCTAGAGCTCTCTTTTCCTTCAAGTAGAGTGACCGGCAACAGGAGAGATGGTAGCTGCCCTATCAGTCTTGTCCAGTGATGACCAAGAGCAGAGCCCCCTGCTGACTGGCGATGGATATTAATGTGAGCAAGAAAGAATGTGGTTTCAACCAGTGAGGTTTGAAGGCCATTTGTTACTACGGTGTAACGTGACCCATCCTGCCTGAGACATACCTTTTCCTCGTTGCTGTAAAAAGGCATGTAGGCCAGTTTGCTTCCAAGGCACCTGTTGGTCCTGGGATGTCGCTCCCTAAGCACTTCTTAGAAAGACCTCAGGATATGTGGACATTCCCACCAAAGTTAAATTGAGAGTCTGAATCTGAGAGCCAAGATTTCTGGGAGCTTCCTAGCTCCCTGACGCTGCCATCAATGTCTATAGATGGTTCTATAGTCTGCAAAGACTATTCATGCTCACGAATGTGGTCAATCTCTCCGAGGGAGATACAGCATTCCCATTTCACAGATGACAAACTGGGTGCCAGAGAGGTTAAGGAACTTGGCCAGGCCATGAGTTATTGGAGTCCCAGACCAGGGAGTGGAATCTAGGACCTTGGCTCCAGTCCCCTTGGGTTTCCCACACCTTGGACCAAGGGTAAGTCCAAGATTCTTAGGAAAGAATGCAAACTGTAGAAGAGGTCTTGACAGTCGGTAAGAAAGGCCCCTGCAGATGGAGAGAGTAGGAGTCACAGAGAGAAACCGCAGTACCACTCAAAGGGGCTGCAGTTCATGAGGAGGGTGGCTGGGAAGTAAGTGGGCAAGATGGCAGGGCAGGGCTTACTTAACTCTGCGACGACCTCCTGCTTTACCCTTACTGTGCAACTTGGGGCAAGTTACTCAACAATTTTGTGCCTCAGTTTCTGCAACTGCAAAGTGGAGACAATAACAGGGCCTCTCTCCTATGCTTGTTGTGAGCACTGACTGGGATAATATAGGTTGAAAGTACTTAGAACAGTGCCTGGCTCTCATAAGTGCAAAATAAGTATCTGCTGTTATGTCGTCATCATCACCGTCATCCCCACCGCCATATTTGTCATCAGTCTTATGACTTTGGACAAGTCATTTCCACTCTCTGGGCCTCATCTTCCTTATGAAATAGGGACAGTAATTATTTATGTGAACTTTGTGATAATTATAGATGGAGTTTGCCGAGTGTTCGCCATGTGTTTCGTACCATCCTAAGTTCATGAATTCATTGAATTATTACATGCCCCTCTCCAAGAGCAGCTCATAAATGGCAGAAGTGGGATTCTAACCCACGCCGTCTGATTCCAGAGTAAGTCTTTTAACCACTACCTTATAAACATTATTCTTACCATATAAAGCCTCCCAGAGGGTGGTGAGTTGCCTGGGTAAGACAGCATGTGACTTTGCAGGACGTATCTAGGGCCTTTGATAAATAAACTGCGTTTGTGATGATGTCAAAAGTATGTGAGTCCGTAAGTGTTCAGTGCCTGTGTGTGTGCGCCTGTACTTGTGTGTGTAAGTGACATGCTCTTTAAAGTCTGCTTTGGTCCCTGGGAGGGCTCATGTATACGTTTTGTGTGTGTGGCTGGTCTACCTGTGTTATTGTTTCATCTATGATGACTGGTCTCTGTGTGTTTAAGTCGTAGGTACGTTTGTGGGTGTGAAGCCTCGTGAACTGAGTGTGTGCATGTGTTATTGTGTGAGTTGTATGGGCCACTGTGGATGCATTTGTAATGATATGTGAGCTGTGTGGTCTGGTTGTATATGTGATACAGTGTGGCTGGTGTGTGTTTGTGTGTGTGTGTGTAATCGTGTACCCGTGCACAGGGTGCTGGTGAGCGCAGGCGTGTGTGCCAGTGGGCTGAGTGCCCTGTGTGTGTCTCTGAGAGCCAGAAGGCCGGTGCAGCGTGGGCTGCGGGAGCTGTGTGTCTGAGGGTTTATACAGGCTTCCTGGCTGGCCTAGATCCAGCTCTCCCCTCCCAGCCTCTGCAAGCACAGCCTAGCAGACGGGCTGAGTTTTTATACTCATGAAAACAGCCCTCTAAATATTTACCTGCCAGCCTGGTGGAATGGCCTGCTTCCCTTCCCTGCCTTCCGTCCACAAGCGGAGTCCCGAGTGTGAGCTCAGCTCCCCTGACACTCAGCCCCTCCCTGGGGCTGAGCCCTACAAGTGGCCCCTGCTGCCTCCCACAAGGCAAGGAGGAGGGAATAGAAAGGCTGAAAGCAGCCCAGTTCTGACTCTGGGTTGACTCTAACCCATCGGCACATCCCTCGTATCTGCCTTCACATCCACTCAAATGAACAGATGTGCTCTTTTACACACGCACGGCTGTTCACCGTTCTGCTCACCTCACTCATGCTCAGGAGCCCTGAACTCACAGCCTCACCGCTTTATACTCACTCTGGTACATCCAGCCCTCCACCCTCACTATGATTTTATCCTCACTCTTTTCCTCAACCCAGCCCATTCCCATCAATTCAGGCTCCTCCTCTCCTTCCCTCACCAGTTCCAGAAGCTTCTTCCCATCCTGCCCAGCCTCCTCCCACCCCACTCACCCCGACCCAGGACGCCTTCCTCAGGGCCTGGAAGTCCTTGTGTGGCCAACGCGAAACTCTGCCCATGGTCCTGAACCGTCACCCCACGAAGGTAATCCCCCCTTCAATATTGGGTCATAGGTGGGAACTCTTATCCAAAAATTTTCAGAAATTCTGAACTGGGTGAAAAGAGTCAATAGTAGGAGAAATAAGATTGCATATACATTCACGCGTGCACACAGACAATCTCAGAGATAAAAGAGAGACAAAGAGGAACAGAGACAGAAAAGGACATTAAGAGACAGAGAAGACACACACACACACACGCACACGCACACGCACACACACACAGAGAGAGAGAGAGAGAAAGAGAGAGCCAGCAGATAGGAGAAGCCACTGGAAAGTCAGAAATGCTGAGAGATTTCCAGAGAGGAAAAAAAATGGCTTCTGTTTTGACATCACTTTCAAATAATCTTACTTACTAAGAAGGCATATTATTTTCCTCTGGGAAGCTGGGGGAGTACATGCTCCCAGATTCTATCTGCTGAAACAACAACTAATTAAGGGCAGCCCTCAGATGTTGCAACTCCCTGCTGGGGCTGATTCATTTAAAAGGAGAGGCTGGTGGAATCTTGTGCCCAGATTTAAGATCTGTGATGGGACCCCAGAGCCCTCCTTAATCCAGGACTGGTGTCCTGGCAGGTCACTGTCTTCCTGTGCTGTCCAGATCTGCTAATACCCCACCTGCCCTGGCTGAAGACGGTTTTTAAGGTCAGACATCATCTGGAGGAAACAGCTGGAAACAGGCAGACCCTCTGCCGGCTGTCTGACCATGTTTGACAACAAGGTGTGTCACTTGGCTCACGTTCCTCCCACCTTCCAACAGTGCTGGCTTCTCCCACACTTGCAGGTGGCTTCCAGGGTCACTTTCCTCCTTCCTCGATTATCAGGCACCTTTCTTGTTCTGGTCACTCTGCTAGGTGCAGGGATCACACTCAAGCCTCACAATCACCTTGGGAAGTGGTGGTTATTCCCATTTTATGCAAGAGGCAGCAGAGGCACAGAGAAGTTAAGTAACTTGCCCAAGGTCCTGCAGCTCATAAATGGCTCAGCTAGGAGTCAGGCCTCCTCTTTGAATCACATCTCCTTGAAGCCTGGGTGTGTAACATCTTTCCCTGGCAGCTTCCGGAGGGTGGCATTGGTGGTTGTGAGACAGTACGAGTTTCAAAGTTTACAGTCCTGGAGGTGGCCCTCAGGGTTCCCACATGTTCTTCTGGCGGGATCCAGCTGGGGCCTCCTCAGCCTGGCTGCCCCTTCCTGGGCCCTGGGAAAGGGTCCCCAGGGGTACTCAAGTCAGGAGAGGGGGATGGCAACAGCAGCCCAGTCTGGGCAGGCCGAGTGGGTTCAGCCAACCTCAAAATGCCATGGCCTCTGGCTGCAGGCGCGGGTGCCCCTGTCCACAGCAGCAGAGCCAGCTTGGCAGGGCGGGAACCTGGCTAATGACCATGTTTATAGCTCAAAGCATTATTAGCTTTTAGGAGCTCTCAGCCCTCGCTTGTTGTCAACAGCTGAGCTTATTGATTGAGTGACTTGATGTTTTTGCTTATTAAGTGCCCGGAGTGTAGGCAGATTTGGGCCAGCCTTGGCTGGGGGGAGGAATATGTGAGTGGAGGGGAGGCTGTTTGCCTGTATACACACTCCAGCCCTGCTCATTTGTGCAGACACATGTGTTGGGGTGATGGGCGCATGTGCGTGTGCCTGCAGGCGTATGTTTCTGAGTTTGGTTTTAGGAGAGGGAACCTTGGTTTCTGCACCTAGCAATCACAGCGCTGCCTTGGGGGTACTGGGATTTGGATTTGGGAGGCCTGACTTTGAATCCTGGCCTTATCTTTCCAATAGCTCTAAGCTTGGGCTTCCTTATCTGGAAAATGGGGATTAAAATAATGCCAGCTCTGCCTACCTTTGAGACGGAGAGTTGATGAGATACAGCAGTTTGTAAACTGTAAAGTGCTGCACACATGCCTGAGGGTGTAACTATTATAACTCTTGGGAGCTGAGCTGTGATGCCATAATCAGGTTTATGTGTGGGAGACAGGTTGGTGGAGTGGAAAATGAACAAGAAGGGGAACCCTAGCGGACTGCTGGGAACCCCAGTTCTGAGGAAGCTGGACCAGCCTTTGCAGCTGATATTTTAGGAGACCACAGCAATTGGGCACCAGAAGACCTGGGTTCCAGGTCCGACCCTGGCATCAAGGTGCTGTGCAGCCTCAGGAAAGTTGCTTTCCTTCTCTGGGCTTTTACCTTCATCAAAAGAGGGGCTTTAAGCTCAGTCGTCTCTAAGGCAAGGCCCCTTTCAGCTCTTTTTTTTTTTTTTTTTTGCGGTACGCAGGCCTCTCACCGCTGTGACCTCTCCCGCTGCGGAGCACAGGCTCCGGACGTGCAGGCTCAGCAGCCATGGCTCACGGGCCCAGCCGCTCCATGGCATGTGGGATCTTCCTGGACCGGGGCACGAACCCGTGTCCCCTGCATCGGCAGGCGGACTCTCAACCACTGCACCACCAGAGAAGCCCACAGCTCTGCCTTTTTATACATGTAGGAATAGTGTGGACACTGGTGGGATTCACAACTCTCTGTGTTCAACATATCCTGTGTAAATTTCACTGTGCACGTCCATAGGGTTCAAATGCCCCTGAGCTAGTGTGTGTTGTCAAGTTAACAGCCCCCCCGCCCCCGCCCCAGTCTCTGGACACATAGGTGCCACAGCCCATTTGCTTCTTGTTAAGGCAGAGGAGCTAGGAAACCAGCTGCCTTGCTGGACTCCAGCAGCTAATGGGGAAAGCCCATTTTAACAGCTGATAAAAAGATGGATCCATTAAAAGAACAAATTAACTGAAAATCCAAAGATTACTTTAGTTCTGCTGGTGAAGGGCTGTGGAATGCCAGCTCCATTTGTTAAATGAGCGCTCCAGCCCCTGGTTTCCCCAGGCGTGGCTGCTGTCAGGACAAGCCAGCCTGGCTGTCCTTAACCCCCTCACCCCCGTTCTCCTCCTAGGCAAGTACTTCCTGTCCCCGTTCAAAGCACCATGCACAGCTATCTCGATGAATGCCTCCCTCATCCTCTGCGCCTGGCTGGAGGAAGCCCAGAACCCCTCCCTCTGTGCTCTGAGCACCCCGGGGCTTGGCTGAACGGAGGTGGAGGCCCAGGCTGGCCTACCCTGACACATATTTCAGCTCTGCCTAGTTTTCCTTTTTCATTCTGGTCTCTGTTAGGGCAGCACCTTTTTGTGGATCACTTGTTTGTCCATCTGTTCATTCACACATTTAACCAACGTGTTTTGAATACCTACTGTGTGCCAGATGGCATGCTGGGCCCAGTCTCTGCCCTAGAAGAAGGGGAAGCAGAGGTGAACCCTGCCATGCTCTGCAGAGGGCCCTACAGAGTAGGAGGGAAGCAGAGGAGGGAGTGATAGGTCCTGCTCTGGGAGGCCACAGAAGTGGCATCTGAGCAGCATCTTGACGCATCAGGGGAGTTTTTCAGGTAGTGAAGGCCTCTATGCCGGGGAACAAGAACGAGCATGACATGCATAGACCTCATTTAGAAGTAGGACCTGGCTGAGGGCCTTGCACACAATAGATGCTCAATTAATATTTATGGGAAAATGAAGTGCTTATTAAGTGTCCATTATGGACCAGGCATTTTGCAGGTGCTGAAATGGTAGTCTCAGTTACCTCATCTGTGAAATGGGAATAATAATGTTACCTCGCAAGGAGAGAAGATAACAGATGTGCTTTTGCACGTGCTGTTTCTCTGGTCTGGACTGTCCTTTCTACTGTACAATCTCATTACAGAAAACGCTCACTCATCCCTTAAAGCTCTGCTACATGTGCTCTGCCTGGGGAAGTTTCCACCAAGTCTCCTTGGGGAGGACAAGTCCCTGCCTCTCTGGGTTCTTGTGCATTTCCTCAACTGGAAGATGCCATTGACTGTGAGATGCACCATCGATTTCATAATAGCTTTGGGGGGAAAAGAAACCCTGCTGTAAGTGTACATACTATCTACATTTCAGAATTGTGCAGATGTTTTCGAGAAATACCTTTTAGAAACAGGGACATGCAGTAGCTGCTTCTCTCATGGCCTGAGGGCCACAAGGATTGACTTCATTCATTTACTCAATCAATCAGCCAATATTTATGGAGATCCATTCTAGGCACTGAGATGAAGCAGTGAATAAAACCAAGTCTCTAACCTCATGTAGCTTATATTCCATTGGGAGAAACAAATAGTAAATAAATAACCAAATAAAGATCTAATCTAAATCATTTAAGAGGAAGGTCACAGTAAGAGCTTTGAAGAAATGTGAGGCAGGATGAAGGATGGAGAGGGATCAGGGGTGGCTCTTTTAGCTAGGGTGATCAGGGAAGCCCTCTCTGAGGAGGGGGCATTTGTGTAGAGACTTGAATGGAGGGAGGGAGTGAACTGTGTGGGTATTTGGGGAGGAGCATTCTGGGCAGAGGGTACAGTGAGTGCTACGGTCTTGTGGTGGGACCATTCTTGGCATGTTTGAAGAAAGATGGGGGTTACATGTGGCTGGAGTGACATGAGGGAGAGGCAGTGCTGGCACCTGAGGTCAGTGTGGTGACCACGCCCTGAGACAAGGGAAGGTTTGGGCTTTTTATCCTAAGTGTGATGGGAAATGCGATATGTTTGCAGATGGGACTGCTGTGCACTTCAGGACAACGAGATTGTCAGCTCTCTGAGGGCAGAGAGAACCAGCATACAATAAAGGACTGTTGAATGAATATTGGAGGGCCTGCAAGCAGTCCCCTCCCTGGGCTGATGGGTCTGGGTGGGATCTCAGTGTCCTGGAGGGAGTGTGGGTGAGGCCAGAGGCAGCAGGAAGGACCCACCTGCTGAAATGCTCCAGGCTGCAGCGTGCAGAGCCAGTGCAGGGTGTGTGTGTGTGGGGGGGCAGTTCCACTGGCGACCCCTGTCCCAGTCACTTCTGCACCCCCCATGGTGTGTAGAGGCACAGCTGGTACAGACCAGGTACAGGCCAAGTATCTGTTAAAAAAGTAATAATGGAAGCATAAAGCAAAAGCTGTTATTGATTTGCGATGCTTTCCAGCTCAAAAGGCCTCTCATGTGTGTCGTCTTATTCAACTCATACCTCCAACCCAGCTGGTTCTCTTTTTACAGCTGAGGAAACTGAGGCACAGACAGGGATGGGAAATTGCATGCAACTGGAACAATCACTGTAAACCATCTCTGCCTGGAGTCGGGACGCCTGGACTCTGTTCCCAGCTCAGCCACCAACTTGCCGGGTGACCTTGGGCAAGTCAACAGGCCTCAGTTTCCAAGACTGTCAAATGAAGAGGTTGGCTGAGATGTTTCTTGAAGGCTGACTCCAGCTTCGATGCTGTAGGAGTCAAAACTTTGCCTTCCAGAGGGGACACTGGGCAAGTCACAGCAGCAGGCCGGACTGAAGGCAGATGTCTGGAAGAACATCTCCTGTAGAAATTGCAGGCTCTGCAGCAAGTAGCCCCTAAGGTTCTGGATTTTGTCTCTGCTTCAGTCACATCTTCCCCAGGGTGGTGGCCTTGTGTTGTGGGCTCGCTCGGTCTGGCTGACTCAGACGTGTTCCGCCCATCTTCCCTGTAGAGTTTGCAGGCACTGGGACAAGTGGCTATTTTCTCTCCAAGAGATGTTTGCAGCAGACCCAGTACCTCTGCCAGGCGTGTCGCTGCTCCCGTCCTCAGCAGCGGTGCTGTCTGCTCAACCACCCACGATACCTGGGGGTCCCCCCTCTTCCCTCGCACATTTAGTTGGCATGACCCTTTGCCCACCATCCTTGACCCTTCCCCGTGGATGAGTCCCGGTCCCTCCGTCTCCCTGTGGTTGCCTGGTCCAGGCCATCACTTTCTCTCGCCAGGATCACTGCAGCGGCCTCCTAACCACTCTGCCTGGCCCCAGGCTCCCTCACCTCACATTGTGGCCAGAGTGAGCTTTCCAAACTGCAGTTCCGGTCATGTCCTTGCTGAGCTTAAAACCCTTCAGTAACTTCCCTTTGCCCTCAGGATAAAGTCCAAACTCTTTAGCATGCTCACATAGGCCTCACAATCTGGGCCCTGCCAACGTCTGCCCTCATCCCTCCCTCCCTCCCTCCCTCCCCTCCCCCACCCTCCCCCTTCCCTCCCTCCCCTCCCCCACCCCCTCCCTTCCTCCCTCCCTCCCTCCTCGTCTTCCAGCTCTAATTCTGTTCTCCAGTTTCACGGAACTTTCCTCAGTTCTCTAAACTTGCCACATCCTCTCTTGCTTCCCTGCCTTTGCACATGCTGTTTCTTTTGTCTGGAACACTATTCTCAGGTCAGTGTCACCTCCCAACCCTGCCCTCTCTCCCCTAAGCTTAACACTTAATTACTCTCAGGACTTGGCTTCAAGAAACCTCCTCCTGGAAGCCCTTGTGAATCCCGCCCTCCATCCCTTTGGGTGTGCTCTCTCTCAGCGTGCATCAAACAGACCAGAATCATCCATCAGTTTCCTGTCCCCTTGGCAGGGAGCCCCTAGACACCAGAGATCTCGCTCATCTGCATCCCCAGGTGCTGTAGGTACGGTAGATATTTGAAGGGGGAGAAAAACCCGAGGCAATTAATAAATGGAAGGGGAAGCATTCAGTCGCATTCATCCGTCCATTTGTTTATTCTGCAAATATTTGCTGACTGGGGAAGCAGAACTGAGTATGACAAGCAAGGTCCTGCCATATGGAGCCGATGTACCTCCAGGCAGGGGGATGAATATTGTCTCTTTTACAGCTCTGAGGTTTGGGAACTTAGATATTTTCTCTGTCTGGACCATTGAAGAAATCCTTTCGGGTTAAGAAAGCAACACACGCGCTAGGGTTGAGGTTGATGCTGGGGCCAGACCTGGACCTGCCCATTTCCCTGCAGTCGCCTTTCTGTCCCTCCGGAGGGCATCCTAGCCCTGAAGGGAGATTGCTCCCCTTCTCCTGGCCGCACCCTTCCTCTCCCACCCCCTCTTCTCCCTCAGCTGTTCCGGTTCCCACCAGGAAGCTTAACTTAGGCCTCCCGGTGGGGCTTTTAATTTGGATTTATTGCCGGCCATGACTGTATGTTAAACAAACTCCAGGCGATTATTAAAAACATGATTATAACGGTTTATTGTATTGCTAGGTCTGTGGTGGGTGTTCTGGTGCTGAGAGCCAGCCAAGCCTCTCAGATACAGACGAGTGAAGACCCCCAGAGAGGGTCCGCTCTGATTTCTGGCCTTGTCACACCTCGTAGGGGAGGAGGTGGCAGTGGGGGCGGAGGGATACTTCCGAAGGAGGACAGAAACCCTGGGGAGGGGCGGTGATGTGGTAGAAAGAGCACTAACCTAGGACCCGGGAAACCTCGTGCCAGTTTGATCCATGGTTTCTTTGGGCCTCAGTGTCTTCTTGTGAATACTTGAGAATTGAACCAGATGACCCAATGATCTGAGAGCTGAAATCCAAGTATCCGTTGGGGTTGGAGGAACTTCACTTTGTTCCACAGAAAGACCCAAGCCAGGCCGCTGACAAGGCACACATAATTCAGAATATTCCATCATGGGCATTGGCTGAAGATCCGCCCAACCTAGTTATCCTGACCTGGGGAATATTCTCCTGCGTCAGGCAGGCTGCCTACTTGCTGCAAGGTCACCTCTAATTTGGGAGGGACATAGCCACACAAAGGCATCAGCAAGGTGAGGCCAGTGGAGAAGGGGGAGGCTCCTGGCCTGGGAGCCAGGGCCCTGGGCTCTAGTCACAGCTCTGCCATTGACTGGCCAATGGCCTTGGGCAAGTCATTTTTTCACTCAGGGCCTCAGTTTCCTTGTCTGTAAAATGAAGGGGTAGATTGTTCAATGATTTGCAAGCTTTAAAACATTAATGGTGCACTTTTTTCTCCAAAAGAGCATCTCCTGTAGAAACTAAAGATTGAAGGCAGATGAGGGATGGAGCTTGGAAGCCAGGAGCAGAGAGCCTAACCTATGGCCTCTCCCTTGCCCCAGCACCTGCCCCATCTGGGATATTATGCCAGCAGTTCTCAAATGCCTTCCTTGACAGTCAGCTGGGATGCTACCCACTTGGCTTCCCATAGAGAGTGGGGTCCCACCATTGCCCCATGGATCCTCACCACCTCCTGTAAAACTGGAGGGCAGACAGGGGTACTCCCACTCTGGGGAAGGTGCAGCCCACACTGCTGAAGGGAGGGTGCCCAGAGCCGGGGTCAAGCATCCTTGGGTGCCCAGGGTGCCTCCTTTGTCTCAGCCCCACTCCACTGAGCGAGCGAGCCAGGGCCAGCGGAGCCCCCAGTGCAGCTCTGGAGGCCCACATTCCCGCCCAGCCTGCCGGCCCCCTGGCCTCCTCTCTAATTTCACCTCCACTTGGCTCCTTAAGCAAATGCTTGGGCCAATCCCAAGCCTGATGAATCTTTGATGAATTCTGAGTAAAGGCATTTTTAAAAATTCAGAAAGGTAGGGAGGTGTTGGGATGCAGGAAGGTGAGATGATTCTGCTCCCCTCCCATCCTTCTCCCCTTGTCGGTCGGCTAACGAAGCCTGAGCCCTGGAGTGTGGGACTAGGGACACGGAAGGGCACAGCCGAGCCACCCAGACCAAGAGAACCTGCAAAACAAGGCCAGCACCCTGGAGAAGGCTTCTGTTAGCCTTTCTAATTGAAGCAGAGGTAAATTCTAGAACCGAAGGATATTAGAAATGGAAAAAGTTTAGAAATAACCGTCTAAGTCAACATGCCTGCATGGAATGGAGGTAGGAAATGGAGTCTCAGAGAGGAGAGATACATGCTCAAGTCAGGCCCAAAGTGGTCAAGGCAGGCCTGGAACTCAGACCCCTGTCTCCTGGTACAGGGCTGAGCCCACAGGTTACCTCTGGACCCAAGTGCCTGAGACAGGCTTCCTGACCCCCATTCAGAGCTTTGCATTTCAGTCCTTCCACAGAGCCATCTTCAGGATGTGCAGGATCCAGGGGACAGCTTTGTCATTCATCAGTGAGAACTGGAAGGGCAGAGACTCAGGGAAGAGGGAACAGACTAGGACAGCTCTACCCCTGCTGCTGATAACCGGTCAACCCCTACTCTTTTCCCCCCAATCCTCAAGGCTTAGAGGAACTGGGTCTCTTTCCCCTGCTCTGTTTCTCCCCGAACCCTTCAGGTTGCCTTTCTGTGGCTTAATTTCCTCTTTGCATCTCCCCCCAGTGGCTCAGTAGCCCAGCCTTGCCTAGATGAATCCATGTCCAGACTGGTTCAGAGTCTTCCCAGCTGGCAGCTGGATAGAGAGGAGCTGACATGGAGTCACTGTCCTGGTTCCAATTCTGGCCCTACTACTCCCTAGCTGTGTGACTGTAGACAAGTTACCGAACCTCTCTGAGCGCTTTTCCTGAGGATTAAATGAGACAAAATGGCTGAAAGCCTAGCATGGTGGAGGCACACAGTGGGTTCCATACAGATTGATGGTATTTCTTTCACCTTCTAAAATCTGATCTCCAAGTTCTAAGAAAGCCAGGGCATTTCCCACGTCTTTCTTCACCATCCTCCTTGGATGCCCACCGTGTTTGATATCCTTAGAAATCCCCCTAACCTGAAGGCAGAGAGGGCTGCCACACTGCATAGCTTTGGGGGCGCCATTTGTATTATTGGACATGCAAATGGCAACCCCTGGAGGTGAGCGCAATCTCTGTGGTTCTGTGTAGTGTTGCCCTTGGCAGGGAGGCAGGGATGGAAAATCCTGCATCCTTGAGTTCTCAGATGGAGAGCTCTACTGAGTTTGTTTTGCTTCTGCTGAAGTTCCATTCCCTTCTCTTGGCAGCGATACCTGTTATCTTGTCTGGCTCGCTGTGTATTTTGAACTTTACTCCCAGAACTGAGATTTCAACTTGATTCCCATAATTTAGACTTCAGCTTTCGGAACAACTTCTCCCTTCACCGATGTGTCCTGCTTTGATTTCCAAGCACGTAACAGTCTAGAGACACACGTTTTGGGTCTATTTCAATTGCGCATTCATAGGACTTGTAAATATAAAGGACGCCCGTAAACTGAGAGATGCTGCGTATTGGCCTCAGAAACAATACATTTTATATCAGAACCTGAAGAATAAGCCCTAAATCAAGCACCTGGGTTTGCACCCTCCAGGTCCTCAAATCCAAAGTGAGATTCTGCATGTGCTTCAAGGGGTATCTGGGGGAATCACAGAGTACGGAACACAGAGACCAGTTTTTTTTTTTTTTTTTTTATGGTAGGCAGGCCTCTCACTGTTGTGCCCTCTCCCGTTGCGGAGCACAGGCTCTGGACGTGCAGGCTGACCGGCCATGGCTCACGGGCCCAGCCTCTCCGCGGCATGTGGGATCTTCCCGGACCGGGGCACGAACCCGCGTCCCCTGCATCGGCAGGCGGACTCTCAACGACTGCGCCACCAGGGAAGCCCCAGAGCCCAGTTTTATGCTCATATTTATATTTGGAACCCTACCACTTCCACCCTAGCTGTGTGACCTTGGACATGTTACACAACCTCTCAGGGTCTCAACTTCCTTTTCAGCAAAATGAGGCTAATAATACCCAGCCAGCTCACAGGGCTGTGGGACAGTGACTTGATGTTTATGGAATGACAGCCGCTGTCAATACCCTGAGACGTTAATTCTTGTCCTGGTCTCCCTCCCTGCCCATATCACAGAAGAGAAAGTAGAAGCTCGGAGAGGTCAAGTTGTATTTGCCAAAGATCACCGAGACAGCTGGGATTCACACCCACACTTCCCCGGCTCTGAAGTTCAGAATTCATCTCCTAGCCCAGCTTTGTTGTAAGCATGTTTTCTTTTTGTGTGTGTGCTAAAATATACATAACATAAAATTTACCACTTTAACTATTTTAAATGTACAGTTCAGTGGCGTCAAGTACACTCACATTGTTGTGCAACCATCACCACCATCTATCTCCACAACTTTTCCATCCTCCCAAACCGAAACTCCATACCTATTAAACAATAACTCTGTACTCCCATCTCCCTCCAGCCCCCGGCAACCACTATTCTATTTTCTGTCTCTGAATTTGACTACTCTCGGAATCTTGAGTAAATGGAAACATGCAGTGTTTATCCTTTTGGGACTGGCTTATTTCACTTAGTATAATGTCCTCAAGGTTCATCCATGTTGTATCCAATATTAAGGCTGAATTCTATTCCACTATATGTATATACTATGTTTTGTTTATATAAGGATGCATTTTTAATGCATGTAAAGAACCTGGTACGTGCTAGGTACAAGTCTTATGATATTGTCATTGTTGGTACTTATTCTACTTGACTGTTATAAACATTTGCTATAAAATTCAATTCTTCAATGACTTATTCATAGTAATGACAGTAAGAAATATCCACCGAATAGAGAAGTCCATTCTTTTACCCCATGTCAGGATTTCCCTGGTCCAGTGAGCTCAAACTCTGGTGTGCGTCAGAGCCACAAGGGCAGCTTGGTAACTATCTCAGTGTCTATATTCTCAATAAGCCCCCCGAGTTCTGATATGCACTAAATCCTGAGCACTATTATCCTGGTCTCTGAATCTTTCACTGGCAGTATCTGGAAAGATGCCACAAAACCAAGGTCAGGAGGATGCGAGGGCAGAGGAGCGGAAGCACTGGTGTTTCTGAGCAGCTTCTCTGAGACCACAGGCTCTGGCTTTGTGACTGACCGTGTGCTGACTTTCCTGTGTTGGACAAGCTTTCCAGTCCTTTCTGGGAAAATGCCTGAAATGACCTATTCAGACCTGCATTTGGAACTCAGGCAGACAACTTGTCCTTCTCACCTCTGCCTTCCTGGTGGGTCAGGATGGAATTTTTGGCTCAAGGCTGGAATAATTAAGAGCTTTGGTGAGCAGGGGCTCTTTGTTTATAAGCTGCTGCTATGGACTGAATGTTTGTATCCCCCAGACCCCCAGATTCACACATAGAAGCCCTAATCCCCAGTTTGTTGGTATTAGGAGGTGGGGCCGTTGAGAGGTAATCAGGTCATGAGGGTGGAGCCCTTATGATGGAGTTAGTGCCCTTAAAAAAGGGACGGAAGGCAAATGATCTCCTTCTTTTGCTCTCTCTCTCTCTCTCTCTCTCTTTCTTTGTCTTTGTCTCTCTTGGCCATGTAAGGATACCATATGAAATTAAGGCAGGAAATCAATCCTGGCTGACACAGGGAATGCATTGGCATCTTTGGTATCCCTTTGGTCAAACTCAGTACAGCCAGGGGACCCAGAGCAGAGCAGAGAGAGAGAGATTTTAAGGGGCAGATGGAAGGCATCTGGTACACTGGGTTCTGCCTTTCCATCTGCCTGGAATTCCTTCCACTCACTCTTTCTTTCTGGGCTGGCACCATCCTACTGATCCGTGAGGACTCAGTCCAAAGTCACCTCCTCTGGGAAGGCTTCCCTGGTCTCTGCAGGCAGAGCTGGATAGTCCTGCCCTAGGAAGCTTACTGTTGTATCATTGTATCAATTGCATGATTGTGATTGAGACCTTTGCTCATTCATCTCATCACCCAGGGTCTTTTTTGCAGCAGGGAGGAGGCTGGAAACTTCAGGTAGATTTATTCATATTATAAAGATATAGCTAAATAGTACACCACAGCATTTTAATAAAATGATTGCATTTTCAGTCTAGAAGTCATGTTCTGATTAAGAATCCTGTCATTTATTGTGAGGCACATCCAAGATTTAGGCTGTAGTTTATTGAAATGGTCTAGGGATCACCCAGACATTTCAAGTGGAATAAGATTTTGAGTGACTAAAGTAAGGCAGATGTCACAAAATTCAGAATTCAGTGTAATACCTTCCATAATTTCCTTCCCACTGTCTTGTTTTCCTTGTAGCCTTAAGGTCAGATGTCCTGGATAATATTCTGGCCATGAGCAGCTATATTCTTATGCAAAAAAATTATTGTGTCACTTTAAAGTTAATAGTTGTGAAAAAGATAAAAGGGGAGCTAAAGTCCACTTGCTTATTCAAAATGATGATTCTCCCAAATCTTGTCATGTTCTGTAAATCTCACTCTAAATTCAATTCTGTGACTTTTTCACTGCCAAGGGACATGACATTGGCAGAAACTAGTAAATGGAGCCAAAAAAGGTCAAAAGATTGATGCCTGTTGATGTAGCTTAAAATGCCCCTAAAGCAGCAGTCTCCAACCTTTTTGGCACCAGGGACCGGTTTGGTGGAAGACAATTTTTCTATGGACCAGTGGTGGGGCACGGGGATGGGAATGGTTCAGGTGGTGATGCGAGCAATGGGGAGCGGCAGATGAAGCTTCCCTGGCTCGCTGCTCACCTCCTGCTGTGCGGCCCGGTTCCTAACAGGCGGGTACCAGTCCGCGGCCCAGGGGTTGGGGACCCCTGTCCTAAAGAATGTAAATTGCTGCAGCCACTAAGGAAAACAGTATGGAGGTTCCTCAGAACACTAGAAATAGAGTTGCCATATCATCCAGCAATCCCACTCCTGGGCATACATCCAGACAAAACAATAATTCGAAAAGATACATGCAACCATATGTTCATAGCAGCACTATTCACAATAGCCAAGACATGTAAGCAACCTAAATGTCCATCGACAGATGAATGGATAAAGAAGATGTGGTAATATATATATATATATATATATATATATATATATATATATATATATATATAATGGAATATTACTCAGCCATAAAAAAGAATGAAATAATGCCATTTTGCTGCAACATGATGAACGTAGAGATTGTCATACTAAGTGAAGTAATGTGGAAAGAGAAAGACAAGTACCATATCACTCATATGTAGAATCTAAAATGTGACACAAATGAACTTATCTATGAAAAAGAAACAAACTCACAGACATAGAGAACAGACTTGTGGTTGCAAAGGGGGAGGGGAGGGGAGGGAGGGATAGACTGGGAGTTTGGGATTAGCAGATGCAAACTGTTGTATATAGAATGGATACACAACAAGGTCCTACTGGAACTATATTCAATATCCTGTGATAAACCATAATGGAAGAGAATATGAAAAAAAATGTATATATATGTATAACTGAATCACTTTGCTGTACCGCAGAAATTAACATAACACAGTAAATCAACTATACTTCAATAAAATAAATTAACCCCCACCACCACCCCGCCAAAATACCCCTAAGCACCTGGGATTATCTGTTAGGTACTCCCTCAATTCAGAGTCCATATCCTTTCTACATTATATACAATCACTTCTAAATGTCCCCTGAATGTCAATTTTGACCACTCAAGAATTATTTCAGCAGATATTTATAAAAAACCTATTATGTGTCAGGTAGTGTGTAGATGTGAGTGGCGCCCCCGGGAGTTACAAGTAGGAATAGCACAAACTTGAGTCTAGCGGGCAATGTGGAGGGAGAGTTGGGCTTTATCTGTGGACGACTTCTTCTTCTTCCTCTTCTCCTTCTCCCTCTCTCTCTCCCTCCTTCTTCCTCTTCCTCTTCTCTTATTTCTTTTGTAAATAAACGTTTGATTGTAAACCTTTGATTTTGGAATACTTTTAGATTCATAGGAAAGTTGCAAATACAGCACAGAGAGTTCCCATATATTCCTCACCTAGTTTTAGGGTCTCCTCTTGAGAACCACTCAGAGAGGAATTTCTCTCAGATCCCAGCATCAGGATTGCTTATGCATGTCCAGAGTTATTCCCATGCTTTATTTTAAGGAGCACTGTGATTGTACAACTCTGAGGATTTCTCCTTTTGCATTGACTACTAGGAAGCTCACAGGCAAATTTGTGGCTCGATTCTAGCAAGAGTATGGACCTTTTGGTAGACATTTTGGGTATTAACTTCACCCTTGCTTTCACCTTCTTCCTCCTACATGATTTTTCTTGCCTTGTTTCCTTCATTTTCACTTTGTTTTTCTGTATTGATCTTTGTTGGCCTCTTCAAATCATTTTTGGAATAAGGTGGAGGCATCTATAACTGGATAAACAGACCATTTCCTCTGTGCTCCCAAAGTGCCTGATGCAGGCTTCTATTCTCACATTTGTCATGTTTTATTATAATAGCTTGTTTATGTGTTTGACACCCCCAGTGGGCTGTGACTGCCACCTGGCTTCCCTGCAGCTGGAGTCCTGTGCATGACGGAGCACCCCAAGATGGGCTGTTGCCTGAATCCCTTTTTTCAGACCCTGAGCCTACCACTGCCATCCCACCCCTGCCCTACATGGGCATCCCCACCCCTGCACACGCTCAGAAGCGGCCTTAGCATTTCTTGGAGTCTGTCCTGCCCTGGTGGATATCCTGTATGCACCACTGTGAGGCGTGGGCAGACACAGCTTGTCAATATCCAGAGCGGAAGTCATACCAGCGTGCGCTCACAGTCAGAAGACGGTGGCCTGAGAAGATGCAAAAGAAATTAGGGGTGCGGGCTGTTTTCTCTTCCTCCTCCTCCTCTGCTCCGGGGTGGCACCTCTCCACTCCCCACAACCATCCTGGAGATGGGTTGGTGAGGCCATGTATGACCAATAGAATCACAGGATCACAGGTTGTTGGCTCAAAATTACTCATGTCTCACCCAGAAGCTCAACTTGGGCCGTTCTCTTACCCAACTTTCCTCCATTCTACATAATTCCATTGTGTAGAAGGAGCAACTGAAGCCCAGAAAGGGAGAGTGATTTCTTCAAGGTCACACAGTGAATTCGAGGCAGATCTGTTTTCTACTTGGAGGAGGGGGCAGTGAGCTCTGTTCTTTGTGACCATCAGGCAGAAGCTGAGCTGGTTGGGAGCATTTCAGGGGGCAGAGGAGCTATCCTAGTTCCCTGGAGGCAGCCACCCAAGAAGCTGGCCAATCATTCTGGGTAAATCCCTCCTCTCTGCCCCACCCCCAGTTCCAGGAGGAATTGTGTAGACTCCAAAGGTTTTCTCTGACGGAGGAAAAATAATGGTAAAGGGGAAGTTTGGGATTGGGTGGAGGGGAAAGTGGGTCAGAGAACGGCCCCAGTGACTTCCTGGGAGAAAGAGGTGAGGTGGGAGAAAGAGACTAGAAAATGTAGAATAAGCATGGCAAACTCTAACGCTTGCAGGGATGCTGGGGGCTGCAGGGTGGGAGTGGGCAGGGAACTTGGGTCCTCATCCTGAGTGTGTGCTGGCTGCTCAGTGCTGCTGCTGTCAGGGGCATGAGGATGCCAAGTTGCAAATATTTCAATTTTTTCTCAAGAAAATTTGAAAACCTGATGTTTGTGTGAAATCCAGATTTTTCATATGTTGACAACCAATTCCAAAATTTAAAAGCTCTGTGTGAATACAACGTATAGATTTTATTTGGATTCAAACAAAACACCTGTAAAAAAGACATTTTTGAGATAATTAGGGAAATTTAAATATATAAGAGGTACTGGATGCTAATAAGGAATTATTCTTCATTTTGTTAAGGTGATAATGGTTGTGTTTTCAAAAAAGTCTTATCTGCTAGAGAGATGTACTGAAGTATTTATGGATGAAATAATATGATGTCTAGATTTGCTTTAAAATACCTCCAAAAAAAGGTGTGTGGGGGGAATAGATGACATGGGATTGGTAAAGCGGTGATAGTTGCTGAAACTGGGTGATGGGTTCATGTGGGTTCATTGTACTAGTCTCTGCTTCAGGGTTTGTTTTAAATGTCCTTGAAATAGAAACACTCTGTTTGGGCTGAACACAATCTGTCGGTGGGCTGGATATGGCTTAGACCCCCATTTTAAACCTCTCATCTAGGACTTTCTCTTACACGTAAACCACAGAATACTAGGGGGTGAAGAAACCCTAGAGATTGCATAGGTCTGGAGTTGGCAAACTACATCCTGGGGGCCAAATCTGGCTTGCCACCCAGGTTTTTTTGTCAATAAAGTTTTGTTTTTTTTTTTTTTTTGCGGTACGCGGGCATCTCACCGCTGTGGCCTCTCCCGTTGCGGAGCACAGGCTCCGGACGCGCAGGCTCAGCGGCCATGGCTCACGGGCCCAGCCGCTCCACGGCATGTGGGATCTTCCCGGACCCGGGCACGAACCTGCGTCCCCTGCATCAGCAGGCGGACTCCCAACCACTGCGCCACCAGGGAAACCCTGTCAATAAAGTTTTATTGGAACACAGCCACGTTCACTTGTTTTCATATTGTCTGTGACCGTGCTGGTGCTGTGATAGCAGAGTTGAGGAAATGCGATTGAAACTGTATATCATAAAGAGTCTAAGATATTGACTATCATTTCCTTTTATGGAAGAAGTCTGTTGACCACCGATCCAGGTCAACAGCCATCCATCTTTAGCACTGAGGCCCTCGTGCTGCATTTTCCAAGCCCAAGGCTAACTTGGGGTTGGAGGGAAAGTGAGCCTGCTGATGGGGTGGGGAACAAGAGACCCGGGCAAACAGATCTCAGGGATGGAATTAGGGCAGCCGGGTAAAATCAGAACGGTGAATGAATGTTAGGTGTTCAACAAATCTTAATTCCACCAATCCATCCATCCTTCCATCATCCACTGTTAGTCTGTCTTCTGTTTTCCCCAACCCCAAATGCCCTACACTTGGTCTATATGGTTAGTAGTTTGGTTTGCTGGCTATATATTCTCTCAGCAAGTTTTTTTTGTTTTTGTTTTTAGACAGCGTTCTTCAAACTTTAATATGTAGACAAATTCTTATTCAGTAGGCCTGAGGAAGAAGCTGCCAGGGGATCTTTGTCACACTTTTAACATCAAGGGTGTAAAAAATATTGAGCAGAGTCTCAACACTACTGACATTTTGAGCCAGCTCCCTATTTGTTATGGCCTGTCCTGTGCATTGTAGGATGTTTAACAGCATCCTTGGCCTTTTACTCACCTGTGACAAGCCCTTAGGTTGTGACAACCAAAAGTGTCTCTAGACATTGCCAAATGGTCCACCCCCAGTTGAGAACCGTTGAGGTAGAGAATAATTGATCCACAGGCAAGTGCAGGGTTCACATAACTATCTATAAATAGTTCCATCAATTGCCATATGCAATCAGGCATCTAGTGTTAATGTTCTGACATCTAGTATCAATGTTGTGATGATGATGACGATGATGATGATGGTGGTGATGACGATGATGATGACAATGATGACGATCATGATGATGACGATGATGATGACGATGACGACGACGATGACGATGACGATGATGACGACGACGATGATGACGATGACGACGATGACGATGACGATGACGATGATGATGATGATAGCTCCCACAGATCCCTACGCCCAGAGTCTGGTCTTAGCTTTTCCACCTCCTTAGGGCTCCAAAGCTCCTGCTTACCTTCATCATGCTTCCCTTCTCCTGATATTCCTACCAGGGCACCTTTGTGAAGACTAACCATCACTTAGAGTACACATGATGCTGTCACTGCTGTAACCCACATAGAAGGGCAGGCGTTATTACCTTTGCTCTGCAGTTAAGAAAACGGAAGCTCTTCGAGGCGAAATGAACCATCCTGTGTCACAGGACATCTTGGACCCAGAGCTGGGGTGCTAGCTGAGATGTCACAGCTGCCCCTGGGAGGGGATAGATCCAGTCATTCTCCCCTAGAGGGTGAGAGGTTGCCATCCCTCCCCTTTCCTCCTATTTACTGGGTCAGGGGTCACTGGAATAGTAGTGGCTGGCATTGACAGAGTACCACTAAAAGCATTTTACAAATATTAATCTACTATTCCCTCGTGACAACACCTTGATGATAATATAGATGGGGAAACTGAGGCACAGAGAGAGTTAAATAGCATCCCCAAGGTCATGGAGCTCATAAATGAGAGAGTAAGTGTTCAAACCAGGCAGGCTGGCTCCAGAAGCTATGTGCTGTCTCGCCTGTTGTGACCTGGATATAGAACCTGAGGTCCCTGCCTCCCAGGCTGTATTTGTCAGCATGGGGTCTGAGGAGATTGTCTTCAGTTGCCAGAGACACCCGTGATGAGGCTCCTCTGCCCAGCATGGCTGCAGCTGCCCCCAGACAAGGCATAACCCCACTGGCACATCTCCTGCTGCTCCAGCCTGGTGGGAGACACCTCCTCTATGCCAGTCTTCAAGGCTTACTCAGGTACTGTGACTGCGTGACAGATTCACAAGCTTTTTAGCCTTGTAATGAATGTTCCAGTTTCCTCTGGTGTGAGCCAGCCCACCCAAGGATGATGGGGAACTGAGAGAGTCAGGAGAGCCTCCTTCGAAAGCCTGTAGAGTCGTCAGAAAGCAAAGAGAGCACACCTGTGCTGGCAGAGAGACCACAGATGCCAGCTGGCTGCGGGACTTCTGCTAAGGAGAGTGAACAGGCAAGAGAGCATTTGATTTTCATTTAGAGCTTGAATCCCAGCTCAGCCACTGTCCAGCTGTGTGACTTTGGGCAGCTGATGTGACCTCTCTGAGCGTCAGGTTCTTTGTCTGTAAAATGGGAGTGCTAACACCCAACTGAAACACTGTTGTTAAGATGAGAAAACCCACGGGAGGTGCTGGGCAGGTCCCGGGCATTGAATAACAGGAAGCTGTTATCATAAGGAGATGGAGGCTATAGAAGTCCCATAAGCTGGGCACTCGGAGGTTTGTGGTCTTCTTGAGGAGGTTGAAAAGTCATGTCAGGGAGCCCTGCTGTGTTTGTCTATTTGAGATCCCCTTCTTGGGGAAAGAGCTCTCCATCTTTCCTTTGGGGAATTTCCCTTCTCCCATCCCATGTAGTGTTGGTGGGACTGTCAAACCCAGCACCTGCCTGGCTACAGAGAATGGCCAAGAAGTGGGCATAGGCCCAAGCCAGGCCTATCAGAGTCCACCCTGGGATTTTACATACAGATTTTTACATACAGATTTTACATACAGGGGGAGAAGACTCTTTCCCTGTCCTCTGAGATTATTAAACTGGATTTATTGAAGCCTAGAAATATTTGAGGCATGGCACCTACTTCCCTGTCCCACCTACCCAGCCCCACAGAGAAGCCAGTCTCCAGAAGGAAAAGACCACACAGAGGCACACAGATTTATGTGAGAGAGAAATGCTAACCTGGTGATCTCATTTTCAATGCTTCCCATCCCCTGATCCAGACTTCTTTCAATGAGCCAATAAAGTGTCCTTTTAGGTTCAGTTATCATGAGTTGGTCTTTATAACTTTCAACCATAAGAAGCCTGGCTACTACAAAGAGGTACTCTCAGAGACTTGGGGTGACATGGAGTGGGCATCCAGCTAAAGCTGTGTGGGTCCAAAGTCAGAAGAGGCTGTTTGGGGATAAATTTCCTATTCTGTGGTTCCTTCGCTTTTATCGATTTCTTACATCTTGCATGTCTTTTTATCTTACAGCCTTTTAGAGCCTTCTATCATGTTTGAGGGAGCCTTAAGTAGTCAAGGCTGGAATGCTATACCTAGATGGTCCTTGTTCAGTGGCCTTAACTACAGATACTGGACATCCAGCAGGACACACGTGGTCTGAGCTGTAACCCTGGTGCCAAGAAATCAGCGGATTCATGATTTGGATGTGGGTTTCCAAGCACTCCTGGGCAGTGCAGCTGCGCGAGATGCCGGGAGTGTAAACAAAAAGTAGTTGTGAAGTGCAGCTAAGCCAAGAGCTGGCCCCCGGTCATGTCTTGAGGACGAGCAAGTGAAGTGCTATGTGGGGCTCCTAGCAAGCCCCCTCGGTGCCTGGGGTGAATTTGGTGGGAGAAATCATCACTATGCAAATGAGGTATAAATTGGAGTGAAGAACTTGGCCTTAGATTCAGGTCGAGATCCATAGGGTGAATTTAGGCAAAGTGTTAGGAAAAGTTGGAGTTGTTCAGGACCCTGACATATTAATAAAGGGAAAAGGGAACTACTCTTTTTTCCACGACTTGCCAGACACCATACTAGATACATTATAAACATCATCTTAGTTCAACTGGTAAGGACAGCTCTGGGCCTCATACACTGCCAGTGGAATTGTAAAGCAGTGCCGCGCTTCGGAGAACAGTCTCTGATGCCTCCAATGGTTAAACAGAGAATTCCTGTATGACCCAGGGATCCCACTCCTAAGTATACATCCAAGGGAAATGAAAACATATGCCCAAGTGAAGACTTGTGTACCAATATTTATACTGCATTATTCATGATAGCCCAGAAGTGGAAACAACCCAAAGGTTCACCAGCTGATGAAGGGATAAAGAGAAGGTAGTATATAAGCACACAATGGAATCTTATTAGGCAAAAAAAGAAACGAAGTACTGATACATGCTACAGAATTGGTGGACCTTGAAAACATCATGCTACGTGAAAGAAGCTGGTCACAAAAGACCATATATTGTATGATTCCATTTATATGAACTGTCTAGAATAGGCAAATCTATATAGAGACAGAAAGTAGATTAGTGGTTGCCTAAGGCTGGGGGAGGGGAGACAGAGTTGATGGCTAAGGGGTGGGGAGTTTTCTCGGGGGAGGTTAATGAGAACGTTCTAAAATCAATGGTGGGGATGGCAGAGCAAGTCTGTGAATGTGCTAAAAGCTATTGAATTGTACCCTTCAAATGGGTAAGTTGTATGGTATGTGGATTACCTCTCAATAGAACTGTTAAAAAATTCAAAGTGTTTCTCTTAGAGAAGTAAGCAACGAGAAGTAGAAATGGAGCAGGGGTTGCTGTTTTTCGTGAAAGTCTTGTATAATGATTTGATGCTTAACCTATGTTACGTGGAATAAAAGAAAAATTAAACTAAAAATCATGCACTAATCTTAAAAAAAGGAACAACCCTGTAGTGTATTGCTGATTCTGTTTTACAGAGGGATAAGCTTAGATTCAGAGAGGGATGGATTTTTTAACTCATGATCCAATTGCTAATGAGTGAGGGAGAGGTAGGACTGGAACTCATGTCAGTTTGAGTCTTACTGTTTAACCATCACTAGGGGCCGGAGTAAAGAAGATTAGCTCGCTGCTCTTTTTTTTTTTAACATCTTTATTGGAGTATAATTGCTTTACAATGGTGTGTTAGTTTCTGCTTTGTAACAAAGTGAATCAGTTATACATATACATATGTTCCCATGTCTCTTCCCTCTTGCGTCTCCCTCCCTCCCATCCTCCCTATCCCAGCCCTCTAGGTGGTCACAACAGCTCGCTGCTCTTGAAAAGCATCCTCTTTGGGGGATTCTGCATGGGCCATGGATGGATGAGGTTGACCTCGTCCCATCTCGCCAACCCATGTGATGTAAGAAATGGCACCTGTCTGGATGCTTTACTTCCAAGTTTGGTGTAGGAAAGAGGGGCCAACAGGGAAGCAGACCTGCAGAGACCTCCATTTCACCTTGTTTCAAAGGTTTTCTTTCTGATTTCTGCCATTGCCCCCCTGCTGGCTTCGGGGGGATGCTGAGACTTCAGTAACACTCTAGCCCCACCCTGGACAAATGGCCCTTCCCTTTACACCCCGTAACAGAGCCAAGGAGAGAGCAGATGATCTTTCATAAAGGCTGTGGAAAGCAGGGGTGAAGAGGAGATGGACTCAGCTGCTTGAACTTGAGCAAGTCACTTCCCTGTTCTGAGCCTCAGTTTTCTCATCTGTACAAGGCGTTAAGAAGGCTCAGATTGCAGGACCATGAAGACTTAATAAAGAACACAGGCAAAGTGTGATTGCAGGCCCCTGATGTCCTTATGTCCTTTTGCCTGCAGGGCTGGATCCTGGGGAATAAGAGATGGAGGTCAAGGCATCTCCATATTTTGGCCCCTAAGCTTATCCTCGTCACATGTCTAACCTTACTTTTGCAGGAGTAGTTCCTGTGTATCATTTCCCAGAAATGGTTTGGGTACCATCTCGCCTGTGTCAAGTGAAGGCCCTCAGGAGCTGGCCTTAAGTACTTCTCAGCGTGGCTCTTCAGGGGGCTGCCATGCATGGCTGCATCTTCCCCACCCTGAGACTGGAGTCCACAGGTACAATGCAGGCTTGCTCACTGGTCCTTCCTTACTGGCCAACATTGTGCCTACCTTGCAGTAGAACATTAAGAAATAGATCAAGGACGGGAAGGAGAACGTCAAAGCTCAAAGAAACCTCAGAGGACGTCCAATCCAGTAATTCTCAGTTTATTTTTAACCTCAAAACCCTTTCTTCAAAGGGAAGGTTTATGCAGAGGTCCGGTCTATCTATAGATGAAAGCTGAGCTGTTCTGACCACAGTGGGGGTAGAGCCAGGCCTATCCCTTGTTCCGTCTTTCCTTTCCAGCCATCTCTGTGGAAGCCTTACAACTGCAGAGAGTGGAGTTTGAAACTCACTGATCACATCTCAGCTGCCCGTTTCACAGATGGGAAAACTAAAGCTCAGAAAGGAGGAGTGGATTGTGACTTGCTCAGAGTCACGGAGGGTGCAGTGCTGGGTTTGCAACTGGGCTTCTAGCTCCCGGGCTGTCTCCCTTGCTATACAAATATCCCAGCACCCCAACCTTTTTTTTTTTTTTTGCGGTACGCGGGCCTGTCACTGTTGTGGCCTCTCCCGTTGCGGAGCACAGGCTCCGGACGCGCAGGCTCAGCGGCCGTGGCTCACGGGCCCAGCCGCTCTGCGGCATGTGGGATCTTCCCGGACCGGGGCACGATCCCGTGTCCCCTACATTGGCAGGCGGACTCCCAACCACTACGCCACCAGGGAAGCCCAGCACCCCAAACTTTGAGTGCAGTTTGAGAGCTGCAGGTGTTTCTAAATGCCTTTTTCTTTGCAGCAGTGCTGACTGCCCTGGACTCTTCAGAGAACAGCTTTGCTATCATGATCGTGTTAATCATTAACCGGGGGAAGCACGGGGGTGAAGGAGAAAGGCAGAGGTTTGGGAACTTGCCAGAATAAGTCAGGCTTTATTATCATCATACTAAACTGACACGACTCCCACCTCTTCCAAGGAGCAGTTCTTCCCAGGCTGAAGGGGTCTATTCCTCTTCCATTCTCTTTAACCCCTTCCTCCTGGCCTGCCTGCCTTCTTACCTGTCTCCCCTTTAGTCAGCCATTCACAATGCAAGATGCAATGGGCCTTTGGTGATTTAGTTGTTTCTTGATTTAAAAAGGAGCCACTGTATCCAGGCCCCTAAGGCGTGGAGCTTCCACTGATGAAAGACCCAGACTCAGCCTTCCAGGAGCCAAGACCCAGGGAGGGACTTGGAAAGCAGTTGGTTATATGATACTGGGCTTGTTGCTCCAAACCAAGGCAGCTGGGGAGTTTGCCTGTGCATTATCGTTACACAAACCACGTTTTCCCAGCCCCAAATCAGGGCACCTGGCAAGAACTCACGTACCTAAAGAGACAACAGAATATGGAATATTTGAAATTATGATGGTCACCAAAAATCTGGGTGATTTGGGTGTTTTAACCATAATATCAATCTCAATTTACCTGACATCAAAGTTAAGTATGTGGTGAATATATATATACCCAGGTATCTTTAAAGCCTCTGCCTTTTAACCAGACAACACTCAGAATCTTTCCTTTGCTTTCTTCCTTAATAAGAATGGGGGAAAACTTAACCCTTTTTTAAAGCAAATAGAATTGAATTTTAGTCTTCACAAGACCCACAGCTGATTTCTTGCACTTGTGACAGTTTTTGTGTGTGTGTGTGTGTGTTTCTGACAGCTACAGCTGTCCCCCTGGGAACAGGGCTCTGTATGGGTGTCTGGCTTCGTCACTGCCAAGACAGGAAGTTCCTTGAGAGCAGGAACAGAGTCTTATTTATATTTATCTTTCTAATCCCTCTGGTGCCCAGTACAGCCCTTGGAATGAGGGAAGGCTTAACCAGGCCTTGCTGAATTGAATTATTGAGTAGACAAGCTTGTGATGGGAAACAAACAAACAAAAGAACCAACCCCCTATGATTCAGTGCTGTTCAACCTGTCACTTGCAGAGTAAATCCCCAGCTCCCTCAGATGGATGGTGAAGGGGACACACAGGCAGAAAGAAGGATGTGCCAGGCACTGCGCTGGGCACACCTGGTCTCCCTCATCCCTCCCCGCATCCCTGGGAGGGAAGTGATCTCACTATCTTGTCACAGATGAGGAAACGGGCTCAGGGAGGTCCAGGCTCACCTAGTGCAGAACTGGGTTGGTGCCCACAGCCTGCCTGTCCCCAGTGCATGCTTTGCCTCCCAGACAGCACTGAATCAGTGTTGTCATGACTCCTCTCTTCCTTGGTCCCCTCACAGTTCCTGGAAACAGGCTGCAACCCCCTGACCTGCTGATCAGGTGAAAACAGCGGCTATGGAAACAACAGTGGTTATGACCTCGGCAGTGGCTTTTATCTCTTTATTGGTCCCAAGTTTCTGAAAGATGGCAATGTAAAGATCTGACCCAGAGCCTTTCAACCATCAAGGCCTCTTTCAGTGGAAAAATGTTTGGGGTTATAGGAAGGGGTTTTGTTTCTTTGAACTTCTCTCTGTGTACAGCACCTGGCACATGGTGTGTCCTCAGTTCTTATTTGTTGAAAGATGAAGGAAGGAGGCCTGGATTGAATGACTGAATTGTCCTGGCTCAGGTGTTTCTCACCTCTCCTTTCTTTGGAGAGCAGAAGCCCAGCCTGTGACGGCCTGATCTCAAAGCGACCCTAAAGGCCCAAAAGAAACAGAGAAAGAAAGAAAGAGAGTAGGCAGGAAGGAAGAAAGACGAGGGGAAAAGACCAGCTCTCCCTAATTCCTCTGCCCTCTTCTCCATGTATATTTTCTAGAAATAAACGTTTACCCTGTGGTCTACTCTTTGCTACTTCAAGTGTGGTCCATGGGCCAGCAGCATCAGCACTACCTGGGAGCCTGTTAGAAATGCAGAATCTCAGGTCCCACCCCACTCCTACTGAAAATCAGAGTTCGCATTTAGCAAGATCTCCAGGAGACTTGTGTGCACATTAACTGTTGAGAAGCACTGGGCTAGAGGACAAGGCTGTAGGAAGCTTGTCTATTCCTTTAAGAGGGTAGTCAGATGCCTTCCACATCATGGGAAGGGACTGGGAGGGGTTTTAATGCACGAACTTCTGGAATGGAGAGAGAAGACATCTGGGGAGGAGACTAATAGTGGTGATTATCGCCATCACCACCATCGCCATTTTATTGAGCCTTGACTGCATGCAGAACACTTGACATTCATGATCTCACTTTATCCCCACATCGACCCTATCAAGGATCTGTCATCATGATTCCTATTTCAGAGATGAGAAAATTCAGGTTGTGGTGACAATGCAACTGGCCAAGGTGACAGAGGGAGATCTGAGTTCTGACTCTACTCCGACCTTGGCCAAACTACTTTGGTCTCCAGGCTAGGCTGCTCCCTGCCTTCAAACCAGAGAGAACAAAGCCCAGAGCCTTCTAGGAAGCAGGTAAGAGAAGAATAGCAAATACACAAGACTGCAATGTCCTTTGGAGCTGAGATGTCCTATTTCCAACGCAACAGAATCATTTAACTGATAGACATGGGAGCCGTGTCAAGATGGCAGTAAATTGCCTTGCTATCAAGTTAGGCCTTTGTGTTGTGTTCAAAAGAAACAAATTAAAGGAATTTTTCTTTAAAGTTTATTTGACCCAGACATTTCCACATCGGCCTAGGAAGCCAATTCAGTTTGAAAACTTGGTGTGAAGCTTGAATTATTAACGCATGTATGAAAAATGATACTGCGTATTTGCTTTAGAACATTTTGGGGATGGGGGAGGATTAAATGTATCTCTGGAGGATTTGGCCAGGGATGGGGGTGAGGGAGGGTAAAAGCAGAGAAGGATGTGAGTGTGGGCCAATGTTTGTAAAACATATATCACAAAACTTGGCGCTTCATAGGAACTCCAGCGTTCAGATGACTGAGACAAATTTTAAAGAGATTTTTTCACAGTTAATGCATAAAACATGGTCCTCGCAGTCTTACTCTTTAAACAGCTTTGTTAAATAGTCAGTTGAATGACATCTCCCTTGCTGCTGTGAATCCATTAGGGAATTGTATTTATATAAGGAATTTCGCCTGATCATCTCGAACTGCTTAGAAAACATCAGTCCGTTCACCCTCTTGGCACCCTAGTGGGAGTCATATCAACACATCTGGCTTATTTCTACTCCCTTGGTGCTGGAGTGGCTCTGTGAAAAGTGGACTTGGCAGAACCAGAGTCCCAGCTAGCACCTTCCAGGATAGCTGGCACAGGGTGACTCTCGCCGGCCAGGTTGCTGGGATCCAAGAGGATGGGTGTACGATCGGGCTGCTGCAGCTCCTGCCATCACACACACTCCCCACTCAAGTATACATCAAGCTGATGTGGAAACTCCAACAAGGAGGGAAGCTGGCGTCTAAATAATGATGGTAATGATACGAGTTGCTAAGATGTGTTGCTCAAGGTGTGACAGGCACCCTGTAAAACACGTGGCATAGGTAGCCCAGTAAATCTTTGCCTTCGAGGGGCTTCTAGTGTTAACCTTATAGCATCGACGAGGACATTGAGGTCTAGAGAGGTTAATTCACTGACTCAAACCCACATTTGTCTCGTTCAGTCCACACTTGTATCCACCACTATGATAGACCAAAGGACACTCAAAGAGGGAGTTTGATAGAGGGAGAAGATGGGGCGTGAAACATTTTATACGCATAGATACATATATATATATTCAACATGTGCATTCATAAATGCCTCCAGCCTCACTCCCTCTCATTCAGTCCTCAGCAATGAAGCAGAAATAGTGTTCTTTTTTCCCTTAAAATTGTCTGTATCCGATTATGTGAAGCAGCTAGCATGGTGGCTGGCACGCAGTGGATAATCAATGGTGTTGCTTCTCTTTTCCACTTAGAGTCCACACACACATGCTGACACTCCCTGATTTCACGAATCAATATATTTCTTGAAATCATGCTTGGAGGAGAATCCTGAAAACATGGATTGGGCAGGACTATTGCAGTCATCAGTTTAAACATGGTTAGCCATACCAGCACAAACCATTAGAAGCTGAGGTAAGGTGAAAAGGAAGGAAGTAGAGGAGCTTATTAAGTAGCGTGGAATGAACAGAGAGGTGGGTGAGCAGCAGAGTGGCGAAAGTGAGGACTAATCTAATATTCTGCTGTGGGAATGCTGGTGGGGCTGATGCTGAGAAGAAAAATCACTTATGTCCCCAGGGCTCCCATGTACAGTTGTGCAGGCTGCGCACTGCAATACTCCTGGGGGTGCTACTTTCAACCACCCTTCTGGGAATGGCAGCCCTGAGCAGTGTGATGCACAGTGAGTATGGCCATAGGCAACGGCCTTGCAAGCATCCTTTACTGAGCTCTAAAAAGAGTAGAAGCCTGTGTTGTGGGAAAGTGGAGAAAATACGGGGCAAATTGGGACTGGTTGGGTTAAAGGGATCAGGGAGGGATTTTTAAACTGGGCCTTGCTGGTTGAGTAGAATTTTAACAAGTGGAAAATGGCGGGGTGGGGTGGGGTGGGGCGGAAATCCAGGTGGCTTATTTTTATTCATCTTTGAGACTGAACTCATCTTGGGGATGAGTTTCGACACCTCCTATAGCACTGAGCGTACTGTATTCTAACTTTTACCACACCTTTCTGAAACGGTTCATTCATATCTGTCGACTCCCATGGTGCCTCCACTACACTGTGAGCTCCTCAAAAACAGGAACTACGTCTTTCACTCTCATATGCAGGGTCTAGCACGGGTGCTGGCGCAAAATAGGTCCCAGCACATAGTAGGTGCTGAGTGAACCGAGTAACAAATGTATGAATGAGTGAAGCTTCTGCAGCAGGGATGCTGATGGAGGCAGGTGGCTGGTTTGCAGCTGAGAGATGCTAACATCCCCAGAAGGGGTAGTGGACCAGGGTGAGAATGGGCAGACTGAGGGGACCGCTGGGCTGTGGGGTGGTGGAGAGAGTTGAGAGGAAACTGAGTGATGTCAGCCACCCGGTATGGAGCTGGGGCCTCTGCTCACGAACCCGACACACAGTCCGGGGCTCGGAGCCAGGTAACAAGCTCCTGCCCGGGGCCCTGAGCCTCATTTGAAGGCTGATGAGTTTTTAACAGCATTTGTTCCCCCGAGGGTCAGGATTCAGGATGTGCCTCTCTCCAGCAGGGCAGAGAAGGGGCTGGGAGACAAGCAGCTTTTACCAGATTGAAAAATTAATATGTGAAGCAAAGCCAATGCTGCCGGGTGCTCCCAGGCATAGAAAGGCCAGAGAGCCAGTGATGCTTGATGGTTGACTGGCAGGTAAGGCCAGTACTCCAGGGCCAGAGGCAAGGGCTCCCTTGCTCTCCAGCCCCTGCTTGGAGAAACCTTCCCAAGGCACAATACAGGTTTGTTCCTTGAGGTCAGAGAGGTGCTGACACCTGCTCTCTTCCCCTCACTCTGGAGATCAGATCCTCAGGGCGATGCTCCTTCTATGGTCTCCTCTTGCCCTGAACCTAAATCCCATCCACTCTAGATCTGGGCAGGATCCTAAGTAGGTCCTGTAGAGGCAGTGTAGACCATGGGGAAAGCAGGTGTTGGGAGGTAGACACACCTTTGTTCAAATTCTGGCTTGCTAGCTCCTAGCTTTGTGACCAGAGGCAAGTCACTTAACCTCTCTGAGTTTCTGCCACAAAGGGATAATGAGTCTTTTTCATAGAGATGTGTGGATTCAGTGGGCTACCTCTCATCCGTCAAATGCCTGGCACGCAGTAGGTTCCCAATAAGTTATAACTGTTTTAAATGGGTAATAACCTCTGTGTACTCTTAGCCTAGCTTAGCCCCGGCCCCATTTGCTGTCTGTGATGCCCTCTGCACCCCTACAATGACTGCTTACTCCAGGAGCCTGGATCTGCCTCTGCCTCTGAGGAGGAACCCCTCCTCACGGCTCAACAATCCAGTTTTGCTCTTCTGGCCCCAATGATCCACACTGGACCCGAGAGTAACTAGCAGCTGGGAACACGAGCTCCGGAATCAGCTGGTCTTTTTGTCCTCTCAGTGCCTCGGTTTCCTCCTCTATACCCTGGTAGGGTCGCATACAGCCTCTGACCTGTGCGCTCATCTGTAGGAGGGCAGAGAGCCACGTGGCCGGGAATAGGTGGGTGCCAGCATGTCCCAAGCACCCCCTTGGGTGCCCTCGTTTCTCTGGGATTCAGAGGGGCTAAGGGGCTGAGTGACATCATGGGGTAAGCAAGAGGGAGGTGGGCTGGGTCTGTCTGATTTCCAGCTGCGGTCTCTCACCTCCCCCAAATCCCCACTCCCGAGGTCCTCAGAGGGGCGGGGATCAGTTCGAGATGCCCAATTCGCCAGTTATCTCCTTGTCTTAGCTTACTCCCTCTGCTTTTCACAGTCCTATAGGTCTCTCCCCGAGGAAGGCCCGATCTCGAGCTCAAAGGCCCTATCGAGGCATCAGGAGCAGCTCTGCTCCCCCCCCACCCGTCCCCCGCCCATATTAGCCGCCGCTTTCTCCCCTCCTGTCTCGGTAAAACCCTCCCGACGCTCCCTCGCCTCATTTGCCAGCACTATCGCTCTCGCCAGCTCTCTCTCTCCCTGGAAGGCTGGATGCTTCGCTGAGCCCCGCTGCCTGTGCAGTACAGTCAACTCGCTACATGAACATGATCCTTGCATTAAGCCAGTGCTCCCCTCCCCGGGGTCCAAGGTGCCTGTTGGGCTTCATCTCAGCCCTCCTCTCTAGGCTCCACAGGGGGGAAGGCCAGGGCGGGAGGAGCATCTTCCCATTTCACAAATGGGGAAACTGAGGCAAGAGGCACCTGGGCTCTCCTCCCCTGCCAGGCACCCAGAGCTCTCTCGGGGACCCCGTGCCTGCCCTCCCCAGGCCTGCCTCAGCCTTACTGGTCCCTCTGTTCCTCCCTGCAGCTTGAATCTCCAGGGAGCCTTAACTCCTCCCACTGGGCTTCCGCTCTGCCTTCAGGCAAACCCTGAAAAATCTCCCCTTCCTCTGCTGTCCCACGAGCTTGCAGACCTTTCTTTTGGTGCCTCGCCACCTGCCCCACCTGATTTAGTGACCCTGGATTAGGGGGATCCCACACATTGCCCAAGGGGCTGCTTAGTGCTTTAGTACTTAACTGGGGTACGATTCTGGGAGCTTTGGAAATTACAGATCAGTGTGTCAGCGTGTGGGCACACGGTTGTTTCAGAGGGAGGGTCCACAGCTCTAACAGAATCTCAAAGGGGTGGGAGCCACTGCACCAGCCTGGGAGTGATGGGGGTCACCTGGGCCGCTAGAGACCTGGTTACCTGCAAAGGCACACGGAGGGTAGCACTGTCTTGTCTGGGGCTCTTTGGCCTCTGGGAAGGGAGCTCTGTCTGGCTATTCTGTCTCTTAGACTCCAGCTCCAGCCCCCATGCTGCTCCTTATACCCTGCTCCAAACAGCTGTGATCTGCTTCTCTCAGGGACTAGATGCTGGCACACAGGTTGGCTTCTCCCCTGTGAAATCAACTTTTCCTCATCTAGACGCCCTGGTGCTGAGCCATTTCCGGGTCCTGGTCTTGCCTCTGAAACTGGTGCTACTCAATGTGTGGTCTCTGGACCAGTCTGTTAGGCAGGACTGCCTTAGACTTTATCTAGGCAGTTCCTTTTGTCTCTCCAACTGCCCCTTTTCCCTCTGTGTCCACCTGTTGGAATCCTGTCCATCCTTCAGGGCCCAGCTGCAATGCCACTTCCTCCAGGAAGTCTCCCTGGGTGGGAGCTGTCCTTCTGACTTTTCCTACTACTGGCTTCTTCCTTTGTTGACAGTCCTCTCCAGACTTACCGTGTGTTAGAAGCCGATGGGTGTTCTCTGTGCCCAGCAGTGCTGAGCACATAGGAGGAGCTCAGGAAATGCCTGGTGTGTGCTTGGTCACACCCAGTGAGGAAGAACTTATTCTCACACTCAGTGGTGCATTTCTTCAACAAGTGTGTACTAGGTGTTATGCTGGGGACAAAACAGTGAAAGGTACAAAGCTGTCACCCTTCCAGATCTCCTAGTTGAGGGAGGGAAACAGCATGAGGACAGGTACCGACCAAGGAGTGAGTGATAACGAGGGTGCTGGGGGTGGATGGTACCCTGAGAGCATGTTGCAGGTGCCGGGAAAGGGCTCCCGCAGGAAGTGGGCTCCAGGTAAGACTTGGAGTTAGCCAGGGTTGTTGAGGAGGAACCAGGGCACTGGGCCAAAGGGAGAGCACATGTGAGATATGGGGGCATGCCATGTTCCAGAACTCAAGGTGTTTCAGATGCAGACGCCGTGGGAGGAGAAGGGGAAAGACCTGAGCCCGGAAGTAGGCAGGGCCGGTCTTGGAGGTCCTGGCAAGTCATTGTAAAGAACTTGGACTTCAAAATAACGGCAGACAATGGGGAGCTGTTCTAGTTACTCTTGCCTGTGTAACAAATTATGCCAAAGTGTAGTGGTGTAAAACACCCATTTATTATGTCATGGATTCTGGGAATCAGTAGTTGGGTCAGGGCACAGCGGGGATGGCTTTTCTCTGCTCCATGACGTCTGGGGCCTCAGCTGGAAAGATTGAAGGCCGGAGGCTGGAATCTGTCTGGCAGGTGATGCTGGTGGTCACCTGGGGCCCTCAGTTCCTCTTCGCATGGGCCTCTCCATATTGGCTGGTGATTGAAAGTGCCTGGCAGAGTGGACTCGAGGCCAGGCCTTGGGTCTAACTGTGTCTGGGGTTCCCCTACATGTGTTGTTGCCTGTCCTACCCTCCTCCTCCTATAAATCCTGGCTGAGTCACCTCCCCTGGGAAGCCCTCCCTGATTTCTCTGGGTAGGGCTGCCCATAGGCTGTCTGTGCCTGGAGTCATTTGTCTCATCGCCTGTCTCCCCCACTAGCCTGGGACCTCCTTGAGGACAGGGATACCATCTTAGGTCTGATTCCCCGCTGCCTGGTATACAGAAGGTGCTTGACAAATGTTTGTTGAATTGTAAACGAACCATGAGAAGGTTGTCTAGCTCCTTCCTGGCAGGGTTGGAGTGGCGGTGGCTATTGGCTTATCTTTGCTGAATCTGCCTTTTCAAAGCTACATTCTACCCATCTCCTTTCTAAGCTCATTTGGATCAAATATTCATACCTATTATGGAGCCTCCTTCCACACCAAGTGCTTCCACTCCCATCCCCCTCAACTTATTCTCTGCAAAGCAGCTCGATGGACCTGTACCAGATGTGATTAGATCACGGCCCTCCCCAGCTCAGAGCCTCCCCATGGTAAGATCCACACGCTTTACCCCACAGTCTACAGCCTGCAAAGCCCTGTGTAGTCTTCCACCACCTTCTCTAACTGCATTTCCTACTGCCCCAACCCCACATCCCAGTGACACCAGACTGGCTTGCTTTCTGCCTGACATGCTAAGCTGCTTCCCACTTCAGGACCTTGCACTGCTGTTCCCCCTGCCTGGCATGCTTTTCCTTCATGTCCTTACTTGACTTCTCCTTATCACTGAGACCTCGGCTCCAAGGCCACTTCCTCAGACTTCCCCCAAACCCTTTGCTTCAGTTGTGTCCTCACCCCAATCACTCTCTCTTTTAGCACCCTTTCAATTTTCTTCAGAGCCATTATTATCTGAAACAGTCTAGTTTCTCCATGTGTTTACCTTGGCATTCCTGGTCTTCACCAGAAGGCAAGCTTGCTCAGGGCAGGGTCTTGTCTTCATGATGGCTAGGTAGAGCATTCAGAACAAGGTCTGGCATGTACATATTTGTTGAAAAAAATGAATGGAAACCCATCGTACAGATGGGAAAATCTAGGCGCAAGCAGCCTGCCGGCCGAGGAATCTGACTCTGGGCTTCCAGTCCTGCTTGCCTCTCCCTGTTGGGGCTTCCCTTCTTCCCTCCCGCGTCCCGCCCCAGCCCCGCCCCACTCTTCCCTCCTTCCTCTCCTGGGCTGGGAAGGGTTGTTGAGCTGGAGAATGCAGGCAGGCAGCCACAGAACCATTCCAAGAAGTGAGAGACATCCTGGTCCAGGGGGAGAATTAAACTCCGAGCTTCAGTGGGAGGTGAGAAAGGGGCGGTTGTTTGAGCCAGCAAGGAGAGGGAGGGAGGCTCCTCTCCTGGGGTTGCCGATGGATCAGATGCAGAACCGCAGATTACGCTCCGGGCAGGCTCCGGTGCCCGCAGCGTGCAGAGCAGCTGGGCCCCGGGAGGAAAGATGCTTGCCAAGGAGGAGTAGCCTCGCTTGTTTGCTCGCTCCCACCCCGGGATTTATGGTGCTGCCTTTGAATGGGAGTCTCTGATGGAGATATATGGGCCTGCTTCTCTGCCGGGAGTGGGCCCTCCCCGCGGATCTGAGCAGCTACTGCTGTAGCCACCGTGAGGGAGATGACAGGAGATCTATGGCTCTTTCTCCTGGCTGGAATTCCTCTATGCTCCGGCCAATGGGCCAACAACCACTTAGCCAGGAGAGAAAGGCCCTGACCGGCTTGATCCCTGTGCAGTCATAAGGCTTGGTGTCTGAGAAGGGTGATGCTAGCTAGTTCTCTCTCGCTGGCTGCTCTCAGTGGTGGCCCTGAGAGGATGGACACCACCAACAGTAAATCCTGAGATGGACCAAACGTAGAGGTCCAGGAGGGAGAGGCATGGGGGTGGACCTTGTTACCCCCTTTTAGAGATTAGGAGCTTTGAGCCTCAACGACGGGACAGTAAGGAAAAGAAAGGATGGGGATGGCTACTGGTTGCATCCCTGCTCTTCACAGACATTAAGTTCTTTTCATGTGCCTTGTCATCGTCAAAGCCAGTCAAGGAGGTAGCTGGGTTCTACTGACCCAGTTGGATTAATGAAAAAGCGGGGTCAGCGAGGTTGGTAACAGTGCGGGCAGGATGGAGCCCTCCTCTTTCTGCATCTCACTGCCAGACTGAGATGCTTCTTTGGGACCACACCGGAGTCATTTTCTGGTTTAACATCAGCGGTCAGCTGGTGGGGGGGCGGGGGTGATGGTCTTCATTTTAAAGGGCCCCAGCACCCCCTGTCCCCACCTGCTGTTGTTCCCTCCTACTGGCACCTCCTTCTTGCTGATACCCGGTCCGCCCAGCCTTCTCCAGTAAGGGCACGAGCTGGCAGGCGGCATCTGGGAGGCCTCCCTGGGATCTCTCTCTCCAGACAGCTGGAGGCTGTCAGACGGTCTCCTCCCCTCCTCCCAGGCAGTGCCAGCCCTGGGAGACTTACGGTAAAGGCACTTTGATCACGGAAGCCCTGGGGAGCAGAAGCCAGTGGGAAAGAGAGAGAGAGAGAGCAAGCATGTGTGGAGAGATTTACATCCAGAGCCAGATCAGAGATTCCCGTCCTGCTGCCATTACGTGGGGACTTGTCGCTGTCATGGGGCCGAGGCCAAGCAGCTAAGGACGGGAGCGGCGATGTGCCAGCCTGTCATCAGGAGAGGTAATGAGGCCACTGGGTGGGTGTCCCTCTGACATAGTCATCACCTTTTGGGTAGAGAACCAAACCTCCCCTTTACTCCAACTCGTTAGAATCAGAGAACATCAGAGCCAGAGGGCCCTGAGAGCTCTCCCCCTCGTTACAGATGGGAAACCTGTGGCTTGGGAGGAGAGTAATTTGCACAAGTCATAGGTTTACCAGCAGCAGAGCTGAAGCTAGGATCTGGAGCTCTGGGCAGTGTTCTCTCCATGACAGCAGAGGAAGTTTAAGGAAGCAGTTAAGAGCACAGGCTTTGGAGCCAGGCAGGCCTCGGTCCATAGGCGGGCCGAACGCCAGCCTTGCTGCTGTGTGATCTGGGGCAGGTGTCTCAACGTCTCTGTTTCTTCATAGGATACACACCGGTGAGGACCGCTGTGAGGCTTAAGTGAGACGCATGCCTACGGAGAGCCCAGCAGTGCTCACTGTTATCACTGCTGTCGTTGTTGGGCTTCACGCTCAAGCAGCGCAGACAGTGGTGGGTGGAGGGCGGGGCGTAGAGGCGGAGTGTGGGAAGGGAATGCAGCTTCCTCTCAGAGGAACTGGCCCTGAATTAGGTGATGCTGAGCTCCTAAGAGGGTCCGACGCTTGACATAGATGATCTCATTTAATCCCCCCACTATCCTATGAGCGGAGGGGAATTATCCCCATTTTACAGATGAAATGAGAACACTCAGGTTCATCCTTCCTGGGCTAAGCCGAGTCCAGCTTCCCCCGACAGAGGGAGCCAGTGCCCTGGTTCTCTGGCTGCCACGTGGCCCACTGGGTCCTGCCTTGTTTCCCTGGAGACAGGTGGGGTTGATTCGCCCCAAGCTGGTGCTGAGGGAGGGACACCATCTCCTTTGTTCCTCGGCTCCGGCCCGCGCTCTCCATGTTCTTGAGTGAGCCTGGCTCCTCTGTGGTCTGATGGGGGAATAACACAAAGTAAAAACAGGATGGCACTTCATAGTAAATTACTCTAGTTTTTATGGTACTGAGTACGCTGTTTCCTGACAAAGTAACTCCATTTAGTTTACAGTGGGAATTGTTCTCCCTGGGTTTTAGTTCCTCCTCCCCCGCGCCCTCCCCCTTTCTTGCCTCCGCCCTCAGGACTTGATTACAGCCCTAGAGAAGGAAGTGGAAACCATTGAATCCCCCTCAAGTGTCACTGTGAGGAAACTGGGGCCCCGAGATGGGAGGTGCCTGAGCCCAGGTCCCACGGGGGCTGGCGGCTGGCACACAAGGCAGGGCTAGATACCAGGATCCCTCTTCACGCGAGCCACAGGGCAGCTTGCGGGATACGCAGATGGGCAAGCTTGGGGGCACCGTTCTCAGAGCTGCCCCCAGCTCCTCTTCTCTAATGCCAAGGCAAAGTGGGAGTGCCCCCCTCCCCTCTGCTTTCTCAGGCTGCCCTTTCAGGATCCATCATCTTGTCTCTTTTTTCCCCAGAGCTAATATTTGTTGGGGAGGAGGTCCCTTTGAGGCCATCGCTGAGGTTCTTGGTAACTTGATTTGTATAAAAAGCCTGGGGGTGTGGAACTGCTCTCCAGTGCTATTCATGTACATTTAAAAAGTGTCAGGAGGTGTGGAACAGAGGTGACACCTTGAAGACCCCAGGGGTATTCTAGTTCCCACATCCATCTAGCTGCACTCCTCCATCCCCCATTGCCAGGAAGCCAATGCTATTTGCTAGGCTTTAGGTGAGGCGTTCAAACCCAAGTCACTCCAAGTATGCCAGTGGTGCCAGCATCACAGGGAGCTTGCTAGAAATGCAGACACTCAGGCCCCACCCCGGAACTGCTGAATCAGAGTCTGCTGGGTAACATGATCCCCTGGTGAGCTTGCACATCCGAGTTTGAGAAGGCCTATTTTAAACCACACTTTTCACCTTCACTCATCCCCATTTCACAGATGCAGACACTGAAGCCTGTGGAGGGTACATCGCTAGTCCGGGCAATGCTGTTATTAAGTTACAGGGCTGGGATCCAGACTCTGATCTTTCTAATGCCAAAGGATGTTGGAAGATGGGTATGATTTCAATAGGACAAGATGGAGAGAAGGGACTTTGAGAAGAAGAAATGAACGGGGAGATATAAGACGGTGAGGGTGAGCTTGGGAAGAAGAGTAGGGTTGTTTGGAGAGAGGCTTTGGCTCTTTTCAGCAGGCGATGGAGAACTATTAAAGACCTGGGAGAGAGAGGTCACTGGATCTATCCATCGCCCCAAAATGACCTGCATTGCAAGAGAAGCCCCTAGATCAGTTTAAAGGCATTGGGGGGGCCTTGGAGCTGAGATGTGTCCTTGACCTTTCCTTAAGGGCCCTGGTTACACATCTGGCCTCATAGCTTGCTGCTGGTCTGAATTACCCAGCCCAGTGTGGAGCTGATGAGGGACAGACGGGCAGGCCGCTGGGGGCTTGGACCGCAGAGAGTGGGGGGTGGGGGCAGTGGGAGGAGCCCTGGATGGGGAAGAGGATTTGTGTGCCCCGCACCATCTCTTCTTCAGCAGAAACACCTACACTTTCTTCATCTGGGTCTTGAGGGCTTCTGTTCCTGTGCCACCTTGAGCCATCTCTGTGCTCCTGTGTGTCAGTGCTCTGCCCCAGGCCCGGGCTCAGGATGGACCATGACCAGGGATTCTGTCTCGCTGCGTCTGGGTGCTCTCCGCCTAGTAAGGCAGCCCAGTCATAACATTTTCAGCAGCGAGCTCATGTAGGGAGCAGGGCCATCGATGCAGTGGAGGGAGCAGTGGGCTCCAAAGTCTGAGGTGCTTGTCCCAAGGGTCAGCTCAAACACACGACCACCGCCCCTTGCCTCCCCTTTCCTAGAGCCTCATCAGTGTCCTCTCGCTCCCCTAGGCAGCATCCTGACGGCACTTCGTACATCACCAAGCTCCTTCAGAGCCAGAAGCTCATGTCCTCCTAGGACAACCTGATGAGAGAGGTAGGATTTATCATCCCCATTTTACAGATGGGAAGATGTGGCCAATAAAGTTCAAACGATTTGCCCAGCGTCATAGGTTCAGAGCCAAGGCCGTAACCCAGGGCTCTTGACTTTGAGTCCACAATTCCTTCTACTTTAAAACCTTGAGCACTATTTCTAGTCTGCTTTAGGGCACTTTCTAGAACACGAGATGCTGGGCCCAGGATATGTGCCTGGGGACCCTTGTATGTCTGAGCACTGGGGCTGTCACCTCTCAGGTATCCAGGAGTAGCGTGGAGTTTCCGAGGGAAAGGATGACTTTTAATCCCTCCTCCCACCATTCCTCTCCTGCCTGAGACAGGCAGCAAGACGAGCGGGTATCGCATGAACACCCGAGGGCTGACATAGTGCGGCTCCACATCTGTCCTTGTCACCCACCTGCCACCATCCTCTTGGGTGTCCCTCCTCTGCCCCTGTCTTCTGGGGAGTCTGTTTTCTACTCTCTTGCTTCTCTGTTTCTAGAAGCCCCTTATCCTCTTGCTGTGCCTTATACCCTTGCCTCAAAGCTTCCCTTTCCCCCAAGCCTCCCCTTTCTGACCCAGAGCCATAAATCTTAAATCCCTGGGAATCCAAGGTGATGGTGGGTATCACGGGATGAGGCCACTCCAAGCTGCTCTCCGGGCCCCATCGATGTGCGGTGGCCAGTCCATCAGTCAGTGCGGGGACAGCCTGGAATGGAAGCAGCCTGCCCTGCAGCCTCTGCTCCCAACACACCGGGTGACCTTGCACGGTGATGAAGGACACGCATTCCGGAGCAAGCCCGTCCAGACTGGAATTCTGATTTTGCTCCCAATAGCTGCACGACCTGGGACAAATTATGCTACTTCTCTGTGCCTCAGTTTACTCATCTTTTAAAGGGGGTCATGATAGTACCTGCTTCAGAGGATTTTGAAGGATTGAATAAGTGAATGCCCCCCAATGCTTAGAAACAGCACACATCAGTTATTTCTCTTAGAGAAGCCTCAGTTTCTCCATCTGTAAAAGGGGTTGTGCTCTCTGTTCCCTAAGGCCCCTCTGGCTCTGACATTGCAGGGTTCAAGCTCTGGGCTCTGAGCTCTGCTTATTTCTCTCCCTTTGTGGAATCAGCACAGGATCATGTGCAAGATTAATAAATAAATGGATAAATAAATAAATAATGCCTTTCGTTTGCAGAGTGTTGAGTACTTTGCAAAGTACTCTCTCATCCATTAATGACCGCAGTGGAGTCATCACGCCGGCTCTGGAATGTAAGCCGCCCAGTGATTATTACTGCCATTTTCAGGTGGGGAATGAAAGCTTCGGAGAGGCAAAGTGACCTGCCCAAGGTCACGTGGTTGTTTGATGCTGGGATGAGAAGAGGTGGAAAAGAGAGGCTGAAAAAAAAAAAAAAAAGAAAGAAAGCTGGGAGAGGGTGAGTGTGGGGGGCTCTGGGTGTCAGAGAGTAGAAGCAAAAATGAAACAGAAATTTTAAAAAAGGAGTATTTGTCAAAGTCAAACTCAGAGCTTTGGAGTTTCTCCTCCTGCTTGAGTGTTCCTCAAGTATCTGACTTCTGGGGAGTTTTCTTCCCTCACTGTGACTGGGTAGTGTCTGGGGCTCAATCTAAGCTTTGGCTAGAAATTAGTAAAATCTTGGGCAGCATTAACAGAGGTATGATGCTCAGAGTAAGGGAGGTGAAAATCTATTTTGTGCTGGGACCTCGTGTCTAGTCCTAAGCATGGCCCTTTGAGATGGACTTTGACAAACTGGAGGTGGGCGGTGAAAAGTCTGAACCCTGAGCCATCTGGGGGAAAGTTGGAGGAAACAGACTTGAGGAAGAAAAGGCTGGGAAGTTTCAGCAGTGTCTTCACCTATTATAAAGAACTTGGAGCTGCTCTGGGAGGCCCCAGGGGCACAGAAACAGGATTGATGGGTCAAGGTACCAGGGGAACATTTAATTGCAACAGGGAAAGAACAGGCTAATCTCTGCTGCGAACTAATCTCTGACCCCTAGCGTCCCCCCATACCACCTACACACTGAAGCTTAAGTCCCCTTGGTTCCCCTCTTTCCTGGCTCTCCCCTCGGCCTCCATGAAGCCCTTTCCAGGTTGCAGGAGTGGGATGCGCCATGCCCTTGTCACTCTTCCCTCCAGATGAGAGCGTCCTGAGGGCTGGGCAGGGCGCGGGGATCCTTGCCTGGGGTGCAGGCTCACAGTTGAGGTCCCTCCCAGCCCTGAACGGAAGTCATGAAAGTCTCTGTGTGGGGAAGGCCCCTGAGAAACCCGACAGGGCTTGTTTTGGAAGACAGTCCCTGGGTGGGGCAGAATTAAACACCAGGCCTGGGGAGCTGGTTGCTGAAGATGCCGAGGTCACTGAGAACTGGGCCCATGTGGGGCATGGGAGGGAAGCCCAGGGGCCAGGGTGGGTGTGTGGATGGGGGTGCGGGGATCCTGAAAGGAGACAGAATGAGATCTGCAGGTCCGGGGGCAGAGATGGGGAGACACATTTGCCCGGCACCATCTCTCGGGATCCAGGGCTCAGTTTGGAGTCTGCTGCCCTCTCAGCCACGGCACTCATCCTCAGACGGAATAAAACAAGGCGATTATCGTGGGTGTTTGGGCATCCTGCGCACCCCTCCGAGGCCACACCGACTGATGGCAGGGCTGGATCTTTAAGAGAGTGAGAACTAGAAGGGCTTAAAAAAAACCCAGCTTGTCAGCAGTAATCGGCTTTTGTTCTCTCTCTCTCTCTGCTGGGGTTCGGGCTGCTTTGAAGGGGGGATAATTTACCTCTAAGAAGCTTTGCCATCTCAGGGGCCGGCACACAGGGCCCGCTGCCTTAACTTGGTGCTCTGTGGCCCCCTCCGTCCACCTCCACCTGCCCACTTCTGCAGGGGCAGGCGGCCTCCTGGCTCCTTGTAGAGTGCTCCGCTGATTCCATGCATTTCTCGAAGCAACTACTTGAGAAAGGGCAGAGGTGGGCACGGTGGTCAGGGCTGAGGGAGGGAAGGGCCCAGGTTCACGTCTCTGGCCATCGCAGCTTCCCTCCCCCAGCCCACTCCTAAGTCCCCTGCCCACTGCCAACCCCATGCAGTCCACCAGTATCCTCCCTAGAGGGCTTCCTGGAGGAATCTCTGGCTGCCACAAATGACTCTGGGAGAGCTGTGGTCAGCTGCTGCTTCTCCGAACGGGGCCCTCGGTTGATATGCTGGGCTGCTCAGGTAAAGGCGGTGATGATCCTGTCCTCTCTGTGGGCACCTGGAGTCCCGACCGTGGCACCGCACTGTGAGGCTGACTGACACACTGGAGGTGGAAGGGAAGAGTCTGACCCTGAGACATCAGGGTCAAGTTGGAGGAACTGGACTTGGGGAAGGAAAGGCTGGGGAGTTTCCACACCTTCTTCACATGTTAGAATCAACCTGGACTTGCAAAGGGGGTCCTGGGGGTAGAAACAGGACCTCAAGGTGGAGGGTCCCAGGAGTAAAACCCTCATTTGCGCAGAAGCAGGGGGAGAGGCTGTGTCTGGTCTCAGTCCTGTGTGACCTTGTTCAAGGCACCTGTTGTCTCAGAACTGCAGTGCCCCAGTTAGAAAATTATGGGGTGTGCTAGATCATATTCAAGCCTCCTTCCAGTGCAGAGTCAAGGTGAGTCTCACCTGTGGTCCGTTGGCCAACTCCACAGCCAGCAATCTGAGGTCAGAGGTCATGACTTATTCTGCTTGGTGCTTCCCCCTCGCCCTCTATCTTGCTTCATAAAGATGTGGTAGTTGTTTGGGGATAAAGAGGAGGGAGATTCATTCATTCAAAACACAGCTGAAAAAGTCCCCTCCTCTATGAAGCCCTTCAGATTTCTCTCAAGGTGCAGAGTCTTGTTTGGCTACACAAGGAACTCAAGCTTGGATCTGACCTCTGTATCCCTCAGGCTCATTACCTGTGGATGGGGCAATCAAAGCCTTGTTAACCATCGCAACAGGTGAGCCCAGCCTCTCCCCTCTTGTCACTCCAGGGTGTCCACTAGACGGAGCTTCACTCTTCCTCAAACGTCCCTGATCCCCTTGCCTCTAATTCTCTTTCTCTCTTTCGTGTCCTACCTTGTATCTACTCATACAAGACTTGGTTTAAATGTCTGTGCAAAGCACTCTAACCCCTCCCTGTGCTTGCCCTCCCCCAACCCCCTCCAGAGGACTTCCTTCCTGATGTCCCAAGGGAGGGATTGTGTCTATATTTTACAGAGCACTTGCTGTACTGCAGGGTAGGGAGTCTGTCTACTCGCCCGATATGCACATGGGATGCTCGAGGCTCCTTTCAGCCTCCACGCCTCAGCTTTAACAAACCCTCACAGTGAGCCTTCCCCGCTGGCCCACCTCATGAAGCGTCTCCATTGTTATTCACTTCGTGGGAAATCAGGATCTGAATTGAAATAAAAATGTATTGTTGACATCTTTGTTTTCTGTCTTCACTTCTAGAACACAATCGCAGTGACTTTGTCTTGGTCAAAGTTGTATCTCCAGCACCTAGAATAGAGTCTGGAACACAACATGCACTCAGTGAAGATTTATCGAGTGAAGGAGTGAGTGGATGAATGACTCTAAGGCCCTGGAGAATATCGATGGCTTTGCTAGGCCAACCTCCACCCTCTCTTCTTCCTCCAGTTGGCCACACTGTGAATATCCTTTGGGAAACTTTCTCCTCTCTCTGTCTGTGTTGCTAAGTAGGTCCGGCCTCTTCCCCAGTCACAGAGCGAGACCCACAGTCTAGGCCTGGCCCATCTGAACATTCCTTCTCCCTGACCAGGAATGGGCACTGGGCCAATCTGTTCCAGGGAGACCCAATCCAGGGACTTTTGCTGCCAACGTGGTAGGATGTAAACTTGTTGCTGCTGGTGGGAAAGTCTGTCTGGGAATGATGTCCACGCAGAAGGAAGCGGATCCAAGAGATGGAGAGAGACAGGTTCCTGGCAACATCGTTGGAGCACTTGGATGTGCCTGAAGCCACCCCTAGACTTTCTAGTTACATGAGCCAATAAGTTCTCTTTTCTGCTGAAGCCGATTTGAATTGTAAAGTATTATTACAACTGGAATAGTCCTCATTAATACGGATTGGAAAAGTATCTTAAATCATCTTTTTATTCTCATCTAGCATCAAATAGAGGCTGGCATGCAGTAGGCACTCAATACGTGTTTGGAGTGAATAAATGATGGTGAACACTTTAAGGGATGAATAGCGTCCAATTGAACATTTTTTCCTTTTTCCATCCAGACAAATGTTGAGTATCCATTACGTATGCGGTGAATGTTGGTTGATCCCAGTTGGATGGGGCTCATCTGCTTTCCTCCTCCCCTCCCCTATTAACTTCCTGTTAGTAGAGACCCCTGCCTCTAACCCCCACTCTCCTTATGGCTCCTGAGTCCTCATTCTCTCATTCTTCTTTCGGTTAATAATTGCAGTGGTTTGCAATTTGTCATCCACAATAGGTCCATGTCCTAAGTTCCAAAATAACCTGGGAAAAAAAGTGAATGCTAATAAATAAAATCATAGGTATAGTGTACGCCTGGGCTGACCGAGTTGTTCACCCACCATGTTGCTTTTGCAAGCTGTGCAGTCCCACGTGACTCTCCAGAGAGGGGAAGGAAGCAGAGGGCGTAGAAAAGCTCCCCTGGTGCTGCCTCACTCCTCATTACCTTGGGAAGCAAGACATGATATTTGGAAGAAGCTACAAAAATGAGGGTGCCTTTGTCTCCCTTGGGTCCTCCTAGCGTTGGAAGTTGAACAGTCATTTAAAAGAGAATTTGATATCATTAAAAATTTCAGCCATATACAAGAGACCATAATAATACAATGGCCCATCATATACTCATCAATCAGCTTCAATAAACCAATAAACTCATGGCCAATCTTATTTCATCTCTACACCAACCCACTCCCTCTGCCCCATCCCCGATTACTTTGAAGTGTATCATTTGCTTAATAAATTTATTTATTTATTTATATTTTATTTTTGCCTGCGTTGGATCTTCATTGCTGTGTGCGGGCTTTCTCTAGTTGCGGTGAGCGGGGGTTACTCTTTGTTACAGTGTGTGGGCTTCTCGTTGTGGTGGCTTCTCTTGTTGCGGAGCATGGGCTCTAGGCATGCAGGCTTCAGTAGTTGTGGTGCGTGGGCTCAGTAGTTGTGGCTCACAGGCTCCAGCACAGGTTCAGTTGTTGTGGTGCACGGGCTTAGTTGCTCCGCGGCATGTGGGATCTTCCCAGGCCAGGGCTTGAACCCGTGTCCCCTGCATTGGCAGGCAGATTCTTAACCACTTTGCCACCAGGGAAGTCCTGAAGCATATTATTTTATATGGAGATATTGTAATATGCCATATTAAAGATATATTTATACACATATAAATATATTTAATATTTATTTCTAGATGATAAATGCTCTTTTAAAACCATACCTATACGACCACTCTCACACTGGTTACAGCATGAGCGCCAATGAACCACAGCTCTCAGTGTTTATGCCTTTGTGAATTCTCCCCCTACACTGACTCTGGGCTTGACAATGGGACTTTCTTTGGCCAATGGGACAATGACAAACATGGTGCAAGGCAGAAGCCCAGAAAGCACTTGCCCGTGGGGGCCTTCCCTTTCTTTTTTTTTTTTTTTTTTTTTTTTTTTTTTTTTTTTTTTTTTTTTTGCGGTATGCGGGCCTCTCACTGCTGTGGCCTCTCCCGTTGCGGGGCACAGGCTCCGGACGCGCAGGCCCAGCGGCCATGGCTCACGGGCCCAGCCGCTCCGCGGCATGTGGGATCCTCCCGGTCCGGGGCACGAACCCGCGTCCCCTGCATCAGCAGGCGGACTCTCAACCACTGCGCCACCAGGGAAGCCCAACCTTCCCTTTCTTGCTGTTGCTGCCAATGCTTCTGCCACCATATGAAAAGGCCCACAGCCCAGCCCCCTGAAAATGAGAGGCCACCTGGAGTGAGAGAAAGAGAGAGGCAGAGCTAGTTCCGTTGAGTCCATACATAGGAGTGATCCGACCACATTGGGTGGGACAGATCTGAGCCGTCCCAGCTGATACCTGCCCAAACTGGTGACTCACAAAATCATGAACACACAAAACAGTTGTTGACTTAAGCCACTAGATTTCAGGGTGGTTTGTTACTCAGCAATAGCTAATTGGTGCATACCCCCAAAGCAAATGTTAATTCCTTAATTTCATTAAAAACCTAATCAGTATTGAAATTTCCTTGATTTCTCATAAACTTTTTTTTTTTTTTGCACTTTGCTTATTTTTGTCAGGTTCCAGTAAAGTCTGTGTATTTCGGTCAATGGATAAGTCTCTTAAGTATCCTTTAATCTATAGTTTCTGCATCCAATCTTTTTTTCCCCCTCCTGAAATTTATGTTTCAAAGAAACTGTGTCCTTTGTCCTGTAGATTTTTCCACAATCTGATTTTGCTGAATACTATGGTGCCATCTGGTGTGTTCCTCTGTCCTTAAATTACCTGTAAACTGGCAGTTATGTAGGTCTGGAGGCTTGATCAAGTTAAGGCTTGATTTATTTTGGTGTTTGTGTTCTTCCAACAAGAGGTGTCAATATCTAGTTGCCTTTTGGTCACGTGGCTTCCCATGACACTTGCCTACATCGACTAATCCATCAGTTTTTACAAAATGATACTGCAGTTATCCATTCTTCATTTGCCAGCCATAACAATTCTATTAAGATACATTTCTCGTCATTAAGTATTTTGTTACAAGGTGCACCATTTGTATAGAAAAGGCAGGATAAATGTTTGATTCTTTCCCTTTATTTGCCAGTTTTCAAAAGAATGAGTTTGTTCCTTAGCATCCTCCGGAGCTGACAGTTTATTTTATTTCTTGAGTTTCAGTATAAACTCACGAATTTAAACATTTTCATGTGTTTTAATATAGTGAACTGTCCTTATTGATGCTTAAATTGCACCAGCTTTGACCAGTGGGAGCCTATTCAAGTTGGCTCCTGAGTCATTTTGACACAAATCCCATAATCTTTGATAATGTTTGATAGCTTCCTTGTTTCTGGTATAAAGATGTTCTGGCTTATCTTGTACTTTTTCCTGTCCTGCTCTGAGAATTAGCCTTTCCTCCAAGGATACTGGATTTCTTTTGACATAGTTATACATGATGTTTCACAGAGACAAATGCTTTGATGAGTTTTCTTTTCTTTCTTTCTTTCTTTTTTTTTTTTGGTGAGAACAGAAAGTCCAGCAATGTTCTAGGAGGTCAAATTGCTTGGCACAGATAGATGGCTTTCCCTGAGATAAATTTGGAAAATTCTACCAGGTAAGAACAAATCAGTCATACATTTGCAAAAAGCAACAGTCAAGACAGATGAAACTTCTTGGTGATCTACGGTTTTCTATGACAAAGAAAAAAATCTTACCTTTGTAAACAATGGAGCAGAAGAAAGAGTGATTTCAGAGCTGGTTGATTCCATGGATTGGAGGAGATCAAAAGATGGAGAGGCTCTCAGCATGACCTGCGGTTTGAGTCCTGAAGGGGGCTCTTGGACCTACATCAGAGAATGTACACAACCAACCTGGGGAGGCTGAGCTGCGCCCCGGGTAGCAGGGGTGTCTGAGAGACCAACAACCCCACCCTGCGTCAGACGCCACTTCTATCACTAATCCTGGATAATTGGCTTTTCTAGGGCTCGTTTTCTCATCTGAGGACTGGAGATAAACTATCTACTTCTGGACACATTTTGAGGACGAAATGAGATCATCACATAGAGACAGGACCAACCTGTGCTGCTAGGCCTGAGCTCTTCTCATTTGCTTTCCCATCCTCAAGAGCTCTATGCCTCCAGCCTTTCTCCATTTAGTTCTTTCCCCAAACAAATGTAGTGTCAAAAAGCCCTGTCACTTCTCTCAGGGGACAGATTGAGAGAGAGACACAGGGACAATGGGGAATCTTTGCCTGGAGGCTCTGGGTCCCCCAGGTTCACACAGCTCCACGTGGGGGTCCAGCAGGGTCTTGTGTTCGTTCTCTCCGGGGACAAGGGCTGTTTTGGGGTCTCCCTGACTCCCTACTCTTGACAGTGATGGTGAACTTGATGATACTAGCAATAATAATTATAGGTAACACTGACTGAGCACTTTCCTTGTGCCGGGCTTGGCTCAAGTATCATATATGTGTTTCTATTTGTTCAAACTACCATCATCTCTCCTCTACGTTACTCAATAACTTCCCAACTGACCTTCATGCCTGCTGCTCTACCGTCTATTTTTCTTACAAGCTGTCCAGAGAGATCCTTTTAAAACACGAGTCAGATCATGTCACTCCTCAAAGGCTGTCAATGTCTTTTCATCTCACTCTGAATAAAAGATAAAGCACGCACAGTGGTCATCAAGCCCCTCATCACCTGGTCCCTCACTGCTTCTCAGATCTCATTACCCTTTTCCCTTCGCTCTAGCTACCCTGGCTTTTGACAAGCACACTGCTGCCTCAGAGCCTCTGCCCATGCTCTTCCCTCTGCATGGGATGTTCCCCTCCCCACGCCACTCTCTCACTTCCTCCAGGTCTCTGCTCAAATGCCACCTCCTCAGCAGGCGTTCCCTTCCCTGATCATTCTGCATAGGAAAGACCGCTCTTCCTGTCAATTTCTAACCTCTTTTCTTCATAGCATTTCCACCACCTACCATATTACATAGTCACCCTTTGTGACTATCTGTCTCAGCTCCCTACAATGCCAAGCCCATGAAAATAAGAATTTTTAATCTCTATCCTAAGCACATAAGACAGTGACAGGTACATAATAGATGAGGAATAAATATCCATTGAGTGAATGAGTGAATATTAACTCAATAATCTCAATAAGCTTCTAGGGTAGGTACGATTATTTTTCCATCTTTACAGATGAAGAAGCTAAGGGAAAACATAACCCACTTTAACTGGCAACCAGCTATTTGCTTAAGGTCCTACAAGTGAGTGGAAAGATGGAACTGGCTGGTCAGGTTGGTGCATGGACACCAACACCGTGCATCTCCCTCACCTCTTTCTTTTCCTCTTTCTCCTCTACCACAGGAGCTTATAGGGGATTCCTTTTTCCTCTCCTTCCACCTGGGCTTCTGCCGTGGCCCATTGTCTGCCTGTCTGCCCTGGATTTCAGGCCGGGCAAAGTAGAAGGAAACCCAGAGGTCCCCTTGCCCTCCAGGCCTGCTCAGCCAGTTCCACTTCTGCTGCCTCTGTGGCTGCCCCAAGCATGCTTGGGCTGCCACAGCAGAAGGATCCTCCATCCCCAAAGACGCACCTGCTTCTGCCTGACTGCCAAGGACTGCTTACAGGGGACATGAAAGAAGTTGAAGGGGAGAGTAGGAAACTTTGATCATTTCTTTGCTCCCCTGAAAAATTTCCCATCTCTATCCCAGATGCACAGGGATGGAGGGAAGAGGGGGGCTGAAGCTTAATGGTTTGGCGGGACCAATTAAAAAAAATTTTTTTTAATTTAAGTATAGTTGATTTACCATGTTGTGTTAATTTCTGCTATACAGCAAAGTGATTCAGTCATACATAAATACACATTCTTTTTTAAAAATATTCTTTTCCATTATGGTTTATCAAAGGATATTGAATATAGTTCTCTGGGCTTTAGAGTAGGATCTTGTCATTTATCCATGTTATATATAAAAGCTTACATCTGCTAATCCCCACCTCCCACTCCATCCCTCTCCCACCTCCCTACCCCTTGGCAACCACCAGTCTGTTCTCTATGTCGTGATTCTGTTTCTGTTTCACAGATGGGTTCATTTGTGTCATATTTTAGATTCCACATATAAATGATATCATATGGTATTTGTCTTTCTCTTTCTGACTAACTTCACTTAGTATGATAATCTCTAGTTGCATCCATGTTGCTGCAATGGGCATTATTTTGTTCTTTTTTATGGCTGAGTAGTATTCCATTGTATATATGTACCACATCTTTATCTATTCATCTGTCTGATGGGGCCAATTTGATGTCACCATTTTAACAGAGCTATGTCAAAGCGGTCATGTTAGCAATTTCCTTTAGCTTTTTGTTTTCATTTTAAAAAGTTATTTTTAAGTTTACACACAGAAGAGTTTTCTCTTTGTAGCATACAGTTCTACGGGTTTTGACAAATTCAGAGTGTCATGTATCCATCACCATGATCTTGACACAGAATAGTTCTGTCACAGCCCAAATTCTCTTGTTGGCTCTCCTCTCCTCCCCACCACCCTTGGCAATCATTGGCGTGTTATCCATCCTTGTAGTTTCCCTTTTCTCGAAAGTCATATAAACGGAAGCATACAGTACATAGCCTTTTGAGTCAGGTTTCTTTCACTTAGCAAAATGCAAGTGCAGCTATGATATTGTCACGTGTCAATTGTTTATTCTTTTTTATTGTTGAGTTCCATTATATGGATATACCACATTTTGTTTATCCATTCACCCACTGAAGGATATTCAAATTGTTCCCAGTTTGGGCAATTACCAAGAAAGCTGCTCTAAAACATTAAGTGCAGGTTTTTGTGTGAATGTAAGTTTTCATTTTTTCTTGGGTAAATACCTAGGACTAGGATTACCAGGTCATGTGGTAAGCCTGTTTAACTTTATGAGAAACTGCCGAATTGTTTTCCACAGTGGCTGTACGTTTTGTTTTCCTATCAGCAGTGTATGAAAGTTCCAATCCTCGCCAGCATTTCATACCGTCAGTTTAAAAAGATTGTGTAGGCACGCTAGCAGGTATATTGTGGTGTAGGACCCAAATGTGTCTCTTTGGCATGGGAATTATTTCAGGCTGATTGTTTTTAAGAAACAGAAAACTCAGGAAGTCTTTCCTTTTACCTCCCCCTTAATTGCCTAAATGGCCTGGTCTAGGAAGTGAGCTACAGCCAGAGATATCTACAAAGAATATGAGCTATAGGTGTGGTAGCCTGGGGGAAACCTAGCAAGGCATGTTTGATCAAAGTCCTCTCCATGTCCCATCGTCTCTATAGCGCGGCAAACATTTGTTTACCAACGTTTACTCTTTTTCATCTTCCTATGAATTGCCTTCCTTCCCTTTGAAGTCCCAGACCCCTACGCCCTTTTCCTTAGTCTAGGGTGACATATATACCTCATCTGACCTGACTGTCTTTGGAATCTCTCATGTGTGGATTCCCTGTATGTACATAATTAAATTTGACTTTCTCCTATTAATCTGTCTTATGGCATTTTAATTTTTAGACCAACCAGAAGAACCAAGAAGGGTGGAGGGGAATTTTTTTTTCCTCCTGGACATTGCCATCTCTATATTTTCTTTACTGAAGAGTTCAAATCTCTTTATATCAAAATTGTTGCCTCTCTTCTTTGTATTAAATTGCCATGCATCCCAAGAACTTTGCTCCCTCGTCTCAGGGACTGAGAGGAGAGGGTTGCTTTCAGGTTACTCCATCCAAGAACCTCTGCCAAGTATTGAGAAGCTTGGTGGTGAGGGGTCATTTTCTAGAACTAAGAACCACAATGACTCTGTCCTATTTTTAGTAGCTGAGAAAATTCTCCAAATCTATCTAGTCTAATCCTATTTCTCTACTTTTTAGAAATAAGAAAACCAAGGCTGAGAGAGGAAAAGCTTTTGCCCAGACCCCACAACTAGAAGGTTCCTGAACTGGATCAAGATCTTAGCTTGACTAATTTCATTTCTAAAGGTTCCAAGCTCTTTCCACTGTGGACCTTAGGTGCTGTGCGAGATGCTGAAGATATAGATGTGGTTCCAGTCCCTGGGAACTTTTTGGGAGAAACAGAAGCAATGCAGAACAATGCTAGGAAGAGAAGACATATATGGACATGCATTTCTGGGTTGCTGAAAATTCTGATGGAAAAGGAGAGGAAAGATAGATGTAGTTGAGCAAAGCTTCCTGGAGGAAAAAAACTCTGGGGTCCAGTTTGGGGTGAAAGCATAAAGCCCATGTGTCTGTCACTGTGCTTGTGTGTGTGAGTTCAGACTCGTGTGGGATTGTGTGTACTGGGTGTGCTCACAGTATATATGGGACGATGTCCATTTTCCTCTTTTGGTCATGTACACGAGTAACTGTCAAGCTCAAAGTGAGCATCTGTTTGGTATATTTGGGGGTGAGTTTTCAGGTCTTGCTTAACTGAATATTCTTCATCGCCCTCATCTCCGAGGCCTCAGGTGCAGAGCCCCTCGTGACCCCTCCCACAGTCCAAATTCCAGCTGCCAGCAGTTAAATCCAGTGAGCAGCGAGTTCTTGGATTTGCTTCTAGTTGAAATCAATATTTTCTGAGAAGAATGCATCTCAATTTCAGTGACCAGTTCTCCGGGCAAGAATTGCTCTAAAACAAACCTCCAAACCCGCAGACTTAATGCGTCCTAGTTCCGTTGTTTAGTAAATCTCTCTGTACAGAGAAAAATCCATTAGCTGATGGGGCAGGGATGGGGGGTGGAGGGATGGGGAGAGAGGGTGGAGGCCCCCAGATGAAGCCTCAGCAGCAGAGATGGGACCAGGAGCCCGGGGCACCCAATGAGACCTCAGCCACGTCCCTGGACACGGCCCAGGACATCCCCAACCTCCTGCGAGCCTGGAGGCTCAGCCGGGGTGTCACTGATAGAATGAATGGAGATGGAAAGAGACCCCTTTCCCCAGAGCCTGCCTGGGGAAGTGTTTTCTAATTGCCAGCTGTCCCGTCCTAAATCTACAAGGAGGTGATTGATTTTCTTTTCAGCAGGATTGGGGGAAAGCAATCATTTACCCCAGAACATGATCTTTAATGAGTCCGTGAAACATGTGAGGTCACCCTGATTACATCTTCCCCTGATGGCCTGGGATGGCTTGGCGGCACTCAGAAGACTTCCTGAATGAGGGGGTTTTCCCAACCGAGTTCCCTCCCTGCTCCTTTTGCTCTGCTGGGTCAGGGTGTGTCCTAGAGCTTTTCTCCCTGGAAGGCAGGAGGCCTGGGTTTAGGCTCAGCCTTAGACACGGTGTGGAGAGGCAGGGAGAGTCAGTGGAGAGAGCCGTGGGCTCCAGAGTCACAGTGACCGGAGTCAGCATCCAGCTTTGCCACTTTCTACTTGTGTGTCTTTAGGCGGCAGCTTTAACCTCTGTGAGCTACAATTTCCTCAAGAATCCTCTAGGGAAGGATCATTGACAGGATACAAATCTATGGATTTCACGTGTCAGGCAGGTAGTTGGTGGGCAAGGCAAGGAAGCAATAATTACCACTTTAGCACCTCAGTTTTTCCTCTCTGTATAATGGGTTGAATGGTGCCCCACAATGAGTCAAGGACAGAGAAGAGGAAGGATGAATCTACCATGGCTTGGAAAACAACAAGAAATGGTAGTATGGGGGTCCTTCTGTGGTCAAACGCTGGAGCTCAGAAATTCACTCAAGAACCAGAATTTCAGGAAACGGTGTGGAAGGCATATCCCTTTGCCTCAGAAGGGGTCCAGTCTTGGACTACCGGTTCCAAATTAGGACATTACATGTTCAGTTTATCTCCTAATTTTCCAGATAGGGCAACAAAAACTCAGAGAGGGATGGCAACCTGCCTGGGGTCACCAGCCAGCCAGCTGGGAGCAGTGGAGTCTCAAATCCAGGGCTGCAGACTCCAGGACCCAGGCTTTTTGCCATTGGTAGGTTCCTGCCTTCACCTGCCTCTTGTAGGCGACCCAGGCCACCTAAGAGGTGGGAGGCAGTGGCCTGAGTGAAAGGGAAGATGGAGGCTGAGGTAGTATTGATGAAGGAGGAGGGACCAGGAAGGAAGATGTGTTTTTACCTTGAATTATTTTTCTGAAATGTCACAATGGCTTTGCAGCACTTGGGATCTAAGTAGACAGATCAATGAAAATAATTATAGCAAACATCCTGCCTTCCCACTTCCCTCCTTCTTCCATCCCCGCAGCTCCCTTGGACTAACAGAGGGGCTGGATCACTCAGCTTTGTGCTCCAGCCCCAGGGGAGCAAGGGCAGTAGCCCCCTCTGCCCTCTGCCTTCCTTTCACTTTGTTTGCAGGCAGCTTGGCCTGACTCGAGTCTCAGATCTCAGAGAGAGGAGCAGCTCCAGCAAGAGCAGCAGCTTCAGCAATGGCAGCAGCAGCAGGAAAAATGAGCCAGAGGCAAGAGAGAGAGACAAGCAACTCCTACAGGGACTTAGAACCTGGTAAGAGGGCTTTGGTCTTAGAACCCATTTATGGCTGAGAAATAAACCTTCTGGCAAGCCGTTTATTTCTAATCAGATGACAAGATTGGTCAAAGCCATATGAATGAAGGCTGTAGGAGTCATCTATCCGTTCACCCATCCATCCACCCAATCCAGTCATCCATCCATCCATCCATCCATCCATCCACTCACCCACTCACCCACTTATCCACTCAACCACCCATCAGTCTGTTCGTCCATCCATCCATCCATCCATCCACTCACCCACTCACCCACCTATCCACTCAATAACCCATCAGTCTGTTCGTCCATCCATCCATCCATCCATCCACTCACCCACCCACCCACCTACCCACTCAACCACCCATCAGTCTGTTCGTCCGTCCATCCATCCATCCATCCACTCACCCACCTATCCACTCAATCACCCATCAGTCTGTTTGTCCATCCATCCATCCATCCATGTATTCATCCATGTACTCATCCCTTTTCGATCATTTAATGACCATTTCCTGAGGATCTACAGGAAATGGCATTGTAGTGGAAAGGGTCTGATAGCCCTGATTCAAATTCTTGTTCTGCCATTTCAGAGTTAGCTGTGTGTGCTGGATATCTTCCATTTGCCCTCCAGATTCACTGCACAGACCTACATGGACTGCTTCAGGAGCTCCCTTGCCTCCTGGCTTCTGTGTGTGCTCATCTCATGGAGAGCTCCAGCAGGAGATGAGAGGGAGGGAGGAGAGCAAGGTTGGAGTATTTAACTTTCCATTTTCCTCCCTATGTGGTCCCTTAACTAAAGGTCACGGGTCTTGCTAGGTGGCTCTCTCCACACAACGCTTTCCATCCTTGGGTTGTGGGAATCTCCCTTTCAGGTAAAGGCACTAGTAGTTACTTGCCCCAAGGTACTTCCATATCCCTTATGGTTTCCCTATGCCCTGCCCACGTCTTTTCAAATAACCCTTTCATTAAACTTTCCTCAAGTTATTTCAGTTTCAGTTTGCCATCAGGTTCCTGCTGAGACCCGGACTAAATATACTGTGTGATCCTGAGTAAGTTACTTTACCTCTTTGAGTCTCAATTCCTCCCTGGGTAAAATGAGAGTATAAATTCTGCTCTGCACGGTTGTTGTGAGGCTCAGAGAGGATAAGGGACTTACCCAAGTTTGCACAGCTGGTTAAGGGGCGGAGGTGGGAGGTGAAACCAGAAATATTTAATCCAAACCCCAACCTCCTAGGATCTGGGGCCCTAGGGTGGTGGCTGTGAGCATTTTGGGATAAGTGACAATGGAGGCTCACTTTAATGGACTCAATGCCCCTCTCCAGCCTCACAGGACCCTACTGGCCAGTCTGGCATCGGTACCTTGCATTCATTGCTTAGGTGCTGGCTTGAGATCCTGCAGAAGGGAAGCAGTTAGCATCCTTCTTCCAGCCGCTGCAGGGAAAGTCTCAGAGAGGCTAAACCATCAATTCCATTCAAGAGCAGCATTCAAAAAAAAAAAAAAAAAGTATACCCTGGTGTTGGCTGATGAGATAAAAAAAGTACTGTCAAATTTCCTTCTTGACTGAACAGATAGTATTAAGGGAAGGGGAGCTGGTATTTGTCAAGAGATCTCCATGTGCTAGGCACTTAAATGAAGTCTTTCATCTAATCTCCCAGAAATATATGAGGTGGGAATTCTTATCACTATATTCCAGGTAAGGAAACTGAGGCATAGAAAGGTTAAACAGCTCACACAGCATCCAGCCAGTAAGGGATGGGGTAAGTGAGGGACAGCTCAAACCCATTCCGTCTGCCTGTCAGCCTTCCCTTTTCCTATAATACGAGGACCAACAGAGGGAGACAATAATCTGTTTTATTTGCTCAGCAATTTATATTTCTCCCTGCATCTTCTGGGACTTTGGTCCATCAGTTATCCTTGCCCTCGTTCCTGCATCTTCAGCCTTACTCTCTTCCTTGGCTCCTTCTCCTGTACATAAGAATGTGTGTAAGTCTCCTGCATCCTTTCTTTTCTTTTTTCTCTATAAATTTATTTATTTTTATTTTTGGCTGTGTTGGGTCTTCATTGCTGTATGTGGGCTTCCTCTACCCATCACCACTCTTTCTTGCCCTACTTCACCTCCTCATCTACCACCACCAGCCTTCCATCCCCATCAAGCCCTGTCCAGTGAAGACCACCAATGACCTCCTGGTTGCCAATTTCAATAGGAACTATCTAGTTTCATCCTCAGCTTCATTCATTCATTCATTCAATAAATATTGTTGAGTCCCTACTATGCTATGTGTCAGGCATGATTCTAGGTACTGGAGATAAAGCAATGAACAAAACAGAAAAAAAAAAAACCACCCTGCCATCATGGAGCTTACATTCCAGTGGTTTGGGGTGACAGATGATTTTTAAAAGTACAGCCCCTCTTCCATTTCTCTCTCTCTCTCTGTCTCTGTCTCAATTGTGTGTCTCCCTGACCAAGTCTTCTTGGTCTTACGTGACAGCATTCCCTCCCCTCTCTTTCTCACTTGCGGAAGCTGATCAGCCCATCAGTTCTGTCCTTGGCCCTGATGTCCTTCACCCACTCCAGAAAGAACTCATCTACTCCTGGCTCAACTGCCTGCACCCACAGGATTCCTGAATCCCTATTCCCAGTCCAAGCACTGCTTTTGTGCTGCAGATGTGCTTATCCAGCTGCCTTCTTGACTCTTCCACATGGACGCCTTACCTCAAGCCCCTTTTGATCACAACTTATCCTTAACTGACTACTCTCTTCCTCCACCCCCAGTCTGCTCCTTTCCCTGTATTCCCAGGCTCTGTGTGGTCCTGGGTGTTCCCAGGCATGCATGCTGCACTCCTGGTCTTTATCTTATGTATCCCCGTACTTCCCCTCTTCCTGAGACCTATCATCTCCCGGGCTAGTTCCTCCCACACCACCCTGCCCCCACCCCCACCCCGATGCCACTTACGTGGATCCCCACGGCCACCTTATCTGCAGTCTCCGCCGTCTACACTCAAGCACGGGGCTTGGCATGTAAGGGGTTTCCACTTAGTGTGTGCTGTGGGAATGCGTGCACATCTAAATAAGAGAATGCAAATGCCTTCCGTGTCTACAAGCTCATGGAGTCCTCACAGCAACTCCAAAAATGGTTAACACCTTCTTTTCACAGCTCAGGAATCTGAGGCTTAGAAGCATGAAAGAAAGTCCTGCAGCTAATAAGGGGAAAAGCCAGAGCTGCAGCTTTCCTGTTCCTCTGGATGTGAGAAATCCAACACTTAGGGCTTCAGGCTGGGCTAGGACAGTTCCAGGAGTGACTTGCCAAGAAACAAGAAGTTCTCTGAGTGGATGAAGTAATGTTTCCAGAGCTAATAAAACCAAGGTTCTTACCGCCTTCTCCAAGGGAGAGAAATTAAGAGTGCAGCTATAGTCCTCAGCGGCTCCTGGTGACCAGAGAGCCCAAGGTCAGCCCTGCTGAGGGTGTAATTTGCCTCCAGAAACATCCACTGAGTGCTGATGGTGTGCACGGCACTGCTCTAGGCCTGGCCAAGTTGCCGAGTTAATACCACTGGCTGATTGTAACACCATGGGAAATAAACTCTTCAAAAAAGGAAGCAAAATATGCTGTTGCAAGTAGGGGGAGAAAAAAAGGATCGTTGTAAATGCATATTAAGTATATCTGACACCGTGTATGATATATTTTCAATGCCAGGCAACTTGTTAGCTTCCTAATATGTGTATTCTGGGATGTTTGCAAATATGTTATAGAGCTTGGCAAACAGTTCCACAGGCGCGGTGGAGAGGCTGCTCTTATTTCAAGCCGATGTCATCTGTGGCTTTTAAACTCTCTCCTGCCCCAGTTAACCCAGACCTGGGTTGGTGGCCCCCAGAGCAACTCACCTCACCATAATCTTTTCCATCCCTTTGGGACAGAAAAAGGTCAGTGGATCTACCAACTCAGCTCAGCTTCCTATAGAGGGTTGCAGCCCCACCCTCCGGCTGTCCTAAAATCCAGGAGTGCCAGGGCTAAAGGGGCCTTTCTAGAGCTTTGAGTCCCAGTGCCCATTTTACAGCAGGGAAAATGGAGGCCCAGATAGGAAAGGTCCTTGCCTGAAGTCACTGGTGCAAGGTGACAGCAGAAGTAGCATTCCTGGCCATTTTGCTTGCTGGTTAGAGTTTAGGGAAGAGGCTGCATCTGTCTCCAGAACCATTGCACTTTTTTGGCAGAGACCAGAGCAGCAATCAGGGAATGAAGGAGGAGACAGCATCCATCTCTCATGCCTCTGGGCAGAATTAAATGCCCTGTCCTTGTTCCCATTCTCCTCCTTGTACCCTGCCTTCCAGAGCAAAGGGTGTAGGTCCCAGCCGCCAGCCACAGGGCCCGCCGGGGGATAAGAATGGGAGGCCTGGTAGAGGCAGATACTGCCCTAAGCTCCCCCTCTCTGGCTGACTTGCTGTCCTTCTGGCCTAAGGAACAGAGCCTGGAGAACTCACCCAGAGCAAAGGAAATCCCCATGAGACTTGGTTTTTGTTACCTGCCTGCAGATCTTGCCTGGTTAACCCCGCGGGTCATTTTAATTTTCCAGAAGCTGTTCGACTTCCCTTGGATCCTTAATCAGATAAGGGGATCTGTGTATGTGTTTGAGTGCGTGTGTGTATGTGTGCGTGTGTGTATGTGTGCGTGTGTGTGTGCGCACGCACATGCACACGCGTGCCTGGGCTCACTCTGCTCTCCTCCTTTCTTTTTCCCTTCCTCTGTCCCTCCCACAAGCGCTCACTCTCTCCATAATCACTTCCCATCTCTTCCAGAATGCTTAGTGGAGTCTGGAGATGAGACGAAGGCCGATTTCATCTCCAAGCCCTCACGCCTCTCCCCTGTCCATCGTCCCTTTCCCTGTTATTCTGAGAGCAGATTTGGCAAACTGCTTTCTTGGAGGAGGGAGAGGGACATCTCTCCCCTGCCCGTTTGCTCCTCCTGCAAGGGTGTTTTTGCCATCCCCTGCTCTGTTGTCATTGGGTCCCCACGTAACTGCCCGAGCCCCAGTGCTGCTGGCAGTCACGAGCCAGTTCAGGCTGGGGGAACAGAATGTATGAAGTCGCATAATTGGATGAGGAGGAAAGCGGATGGCTGGCGGGCGCCTCGGTGATGCCCAGGGAAAGAGAGCCCGATAGGGCGCCTCTAATAGCTTATCTCCTAATACTTGTTGTTAGGAAGCTGTTGTCTTCCCCTCCGAGCCTGTCTGCTCAGCGAAGCACGACATGGCTGGTGTCAGCCGCCTCCTCCTGCAGAGAGAACGCACAGCTCCCTTCTGCGTTGGAGGGCTCAGCACCCATCCTGTTACTGGGCATCTTCTCCGGCCTGAGGGGGCCTTGCCCGCTAGGGTGGGGGGTCAGCTCAGCACAGCAGGAGAAAGGGGAGAGAAGGGCATCCAGCACTCTCTCTGCAGAGCCTTTCATGTGCCCCATTTGTCTTTGTCCCACTCTACTAGGCATGTTGCTTGGCACACAGCAAGCACTTAATAAGTGTTTGTGGTTCTGAACTGAATTATCTACTGATGGCACTGGGCTGGACCAGATCACTTGAGGTCCTTTCCAGCCCTAAGGTCTATGGTCTGATAAATGCTGCCACGCACCTACAGTGTGTGTTTCAGGCACCGGTGCTGTCTCGGGAGCTTACCTCACAGGGCTGCCGTGCTAAGGAAGTGAAATCACAAGCACGAGTACCAGGGGCCTTACTGCATGCATTAACACCTTCGCTGTGTCTTCCCGACGCCAAGGATGCTTACCCTCTAAGGCCCCTTGGAGAATCACCTTGCCTGATTCCACTGTCTACCAATTAAGTCCCCGAGGCCCCAGGGGTGACTTGCCCAGGGCCTCACATCCATCTGAAACAGAGTTAGGAGGCAAACTCAGCATGGATGACTCCCAGCATGGCACTCTCTCCATAATAGCAGGTTGCCAAAGAGTTGAGACCTGGACCCGAGAAAAGTGCACGTGGGACAAAGGTGGGCCAGGCATAGACTGGTACTTGAATCCAACAGGAAGTACTCTAAGGATTCAGATAAAGAAGGCACACTCCCAGCATTGGTAGTCTTCAGTCTTTCATGGTTTGTCTGTTCTTTCATTTGTTCCTTTGTTCATTCATTCATTCGATGAATATTTAATGAGCACCTTCTCTATGCCGAGCACAGGAAGTTGACTAGACTGAGTCCTTGGAGGAAAGGAGCTTATAGTCTAGCTCTATTCCAGGTTGGCCACTCCTGGTTCCCCACCTTGGCTCTGCCTTGCCCTATGAGGATCCCATCAGCCCTCTGGATAATGTTGCTGCCTTTCCCAGCAGCAGGGAGACCCACTCCTGAGCTCTGTGGGCAGTACTTATTCTCTGTCCTGTCCCTGACTCATAGACAGAGCCCAGGCCCTTTCCTCAGCTGCAAAGAAAGTGTGTGCACGACCCATCCTCACCACCCAGTGCTGCCAGGAGTGTGGCCCCGGCTGGGTGGCCTGGCTGTCTCCCGATTGTCTGGAGCTGCTATACTTTCTGTGGCCTCAGCCGCATCCAAAGCAGGATGAACCATGTCCCCAGGGAGGAGGGAATGGGAGGGAACTCAGCTGAGCTGCTGGTCGGGCTTTGGACTTTGACCCTGGTTCTTGCCGACTTTGTGATCAAGGGCCTGCCTGGTATCTCCATTTGAGAAGCCACTTCCTCTGGGATAAAGGTTCTTCTAGGAAGGGAGTCCTGTTCCCATAGCTGTCTCCCTACTCCTTGCTGCCATATTGCCCTGTTCTCACCGGCGCAGAACTCCTCGTCTGGCCTGCGCCTGCTGGTCTGCTTGGACCTCCTCCCATTGAGGCTGTGATGCTGCTTGCTCTCTGATTGCAGCCGTCTATGGGCTGGCCAGCACGTCTCTGACCCAGAGCCGGGGGGGCAAAGCCAAATCCCCAGGACTCTTCATGCACGTCTGCACTTCCAAGTCCCAGGGTGAACCGGCAGAAAGAAGTGGACTGATGCTTAGGAGCTCAAGAAATCCTTTCCTTCCTATGTGCTGACGCCGAGTGGGTGTTCACCCTGGTGAGTGGTCACATGCTGGCTGATAGCTTGATCCCTTCCTGGGAGCGGAAGGGGGAAACTGGCAGAGTGTCTCAGGGTCTGGAGTCGGGCTAGAGTCTCTGAGCTGCTTGTTTTGGGGCCACGGGCAAAGGTGTTTGGGTGGGGAGAGTAGCCAGCATTCCTGGTCCTATTAGCATCACCTCTTCCCTGCCTCCCTCCCCATCTGCCCCTTGCTCACTCTGCTGGTGGGTGAAGTGGAAAATAACCCGGCTCTTAGGGGAGTGTGTGTCTCTGCTCCTTTCCCTGGCTGCTAATGGAACTGGCAGTTGTCCCCAGCCATGTGTGGCTGCCCTGACCCTCTGAGACTGAGGGTGGAGACCAGCCAGGGGAAAGGACTTTTTGCTTGGTTATGTTTCCCACGGGGCACAGAGCTGACATCATGCAGGCAGAGCAGAGAAACAGAGCAATTGATTTGGAGGCGGAGACTTGAGCATAATAATCACAGCTTCCATTTACTGAGCGCCTCCTGTGAGTCAGGCAAAATGCAAGTTGTTCTAGTTGCATTGTCTCATTTAATCCTCGACCCCAGGAGATAGGGTAGGGATTGTTATGCTCTTCTTCTGCAGCAGCGACTGAGGCTCAGAGAGGTGAAGTAACTTGCTTATAGTCACACAGCTAGAGAGTGGCAGAGCTGGGATCTGAACGAGGACTGCCTGACTCCAGTTCTTTCCTGGTGCTGTGGGAGGGTTCCCAGAGGGTACCGACGTGCTGTAACCCCTGTAGCATGGTGCCGCATACCTGATTCCACCTTGGATGGGTAAGGAAAACAGGCAGGAAGGCTGCCCACCTAGAGAGGGGTTTCCCAAGGGACCCTGAAACTACAGAGCCTGAGAGACCATTGAAATCCAGGTTGAGGGGCTACCTGAGCCATACCCAGGAAATCAGGAGTGTGTGTCATACCTTTCGAACTTTCAAAGTCACTTTTTCCTTTTCCTATGGTCACACTATACAAACTGTGTGACTGTATCTAACCTTGGATGGGTTGACCACCTGTGTTGGGCTCAAGAAATCCAACTCTGGGAAGACCAAGTGATAAGCCCTTTGTTGAATCGGTGAGGTGCCATGAGGCTGGACATGGCCTTGGAGGTGGCCAATGGAAGTTCCGAAGCCAGCTGGAGCTCTTGAGAGGAATGGGGCAGTGCAGTCCTGTGGGAAGCTGGAGACCAGCTCAGTGCAGCTGGGCGCTTGGCATGGGCCAGAGGGGCTGCTTGAAAGCTCTTTGCATATAATAGGTGCTCAATACATACTTGGATCAAGAATAAATGGGCTCCATCCAGAGGATTTATCATTCCCCTTGCATAAAAGGAATGAACGTTTATTGACCATCTACTATATGTCGGGCACACTGCTAGCCATTCTCACGTATGTTATCTCAGGTAGTCTGGGTTTTTGTCAAAGCAGGACATTTAAGCTTCCACATGGGGGAAGCAACACGCGATGTCCCCAGAAAAGCCCCCTCTGCCTGCAGAAGCACGAGTCCCATCATTTTCCCAGTTCTGCGGGGGAGCCCTCTGGGGTCCATTCTCTATCTCCATCTTTAGCACCCCTCGTTCCAATCTTCCACTTCTGTGCTTGTGCTGCGGTGTTGCTTTTGATGCCACATCCATCCGTGAGGGGTTAGAGTGACTGGCATTGAGAAGCAGGAGGGGACCTTGGAGGCGCAGCGTGGTGAGGATTCCAGGGCTCTGGGTCCACCCACCTCAAGTCCTGGCTGCTGTCTTGTCCTGCTGACTTGCTGTGTGATCTTAGGCAAGCCACGCCCCACCCCCACCCCCCAGCTGGTTTCAGATTCTGGAATGTGATGGGGATTCGGGGAAGGACTCAGTGCCTTCTTAGGTCTTTCCTTGCATCTTGGTCCTGTTCGGTGTTTTTTTCCCTCTCCTCACTGCCAGGCATAGTTAATCACGTGGGATTTGTGAGTCCTGGCTCCACCACTTTCTGGCTTTTTGACATCAGGCAAGTTACCAACCTCTTCAAGCCTCAATTTCCTCATCCGTAGAATAATACCCTCCTTATGGGTTGTCGCGAGGATTAAATGCATATAATCACGGAAAGTGCCCGATCCAGGGCCTGGGGCTCAGCTGATGTTTCTTCATCCTCCTCCCCTCTTCCTCTCCTTCCTTCTCACCCTCGTCTTCATGGGGGAGCAGGATGGAGCCAGCCCTGGCAGAGGGTGGACGCATCAGTCACCAGTCCCTGTTCTGTTCTCCTGGAAGAAGCAGTCAGGACTCCGGTTCTGCTCTGTCTCACTGTCTTTCCAACCATCAGTGTATTTCAACCACTTTAAATTCCACCGTCATTTGGTTTGATCTCTGCCAACCCCATCTCCTGGGGCAGAGGTAGAAGGACTGTCTGTCTCTGAGTCCCTAGGAAGAGGAAGGAGGATGGCCAAGGAGAAACCTGTATAGATGAGCCTAGAATACCAGTCAAGTCCAGACTGGGAAAAGGTCCTGGGGCAGGGGTTGGTAAAGGAGAAGAGGCAGTGGGCCTTGCTGCACCTCTGAGGCCCGGGACCTGTGCGGCTGGGAGGATTGCCTCTGCTTCCTTGTTCTGAGAGATGGACAGGCAGGACCGGAAGACCTCTAAGGTCCCAGCAGTAGCACTCTTGGGTCCTACAGCCTGAAGACCTGTGGCCTGACTCCTTCAATGTCATTTCTTCCTATTTCACCCCAGGCCTTACCACCCCCAAGGTCCCCAAGCCTTGTAATTCAACATTTCCTGCAAACTCTGTTACTGACTGACATTCATCAAGCATAGCCCAAAAAGGTGGTCAAATGTTTGGGTGGGGACAGTAGGGCACAGGGCCTGGAGATCACGAGTAACCATACTGCATGGTGGAAAAAGCTCCCAACAGAGACTAGGTTCTGGTCCCAGTTCTGACATGAATTACCTGGATGACTCAGGAGGTGTCATTCTCTGGGCCTCAGTTTCCTCATCTAAGAAATGGGTGAGTAGGGCTTGATGACTCCTGATGGACTCTCAGCTCTATTCATCTGCCTCTCAGGGGCCTCAGGCTATGGCCATGGTAGGGATGCCCGGGTTCCCCACTGCCCGCGGACCCCTTCCTCCTTCTGGACCCCAAGACCCTTCTCTGCAGAGTCGAAGCTTTACCCTTTGACCTCCCTCCCTGCTTCCTCCCTTCGCATCCTCTGGTGTCTGTGAGCACCTGCTGTGGAATGCACTGAGTTAGGCCCTGGGAGTGTGGGTTGTGTATGGAGATGGACACAGTTCTCTCTGCAGAGGCACTTATTCTGGAAAAGGCTTTGTGTGCACGCAGACACAGCATACGTGGGAGGTGGGAGGTAAACTGCAGATGGGAGGCCACGGAGAAAGTGAGAGGTCTTGAGGGAGGCCTGGGGAGGCCACTGGGAATCTTCACGGAAGGGGCAACATAACTGGATCTTGAAGGATTACACAAGAAAACTCCCTACTGACAGGGGAGCATAAGGGCCTCCTGGGCACGATGATTAGCATCAGCAAAGCAGGGAGGCTTAAGGATGGGAGGCATGTTTAGAGAAGGAGGTTCTAGGTGGTGGGAGGGTAGGTTGTGTCCAGCAGGGGGGAGAGTGGAAAGCTGAGCAATCAATGAGCCAGAAAGAAGGATCTGGGCCAGATTAGGGAGGACTTTGGACTGTATCCATTTTCTATAAACGACGTATCTATTAAAAAAGATGATAATAATAGCTAACACACAGCATTCATTCTAACTCAGAGGCTGTTCTAAGCATTCAGTACTTGTTCTGTTTTATCCTCCCTCAATCCCTATGACATATATACTATCAGCATCCCCATTTTCCAGATGAGAAAACTGAGGCATGGGGAAGTTACTTGCCTGAGGTTCCACAGACGAAAGTGACAAGGATTCAAATCCAGTTAGTTGAGCTTCACAGCCTGTCCTCCGAGGCACCAAGGGGACGTGAAATACAGCCCCCAAACGGTGCTGGCTGCCCCGGGCCCGAGGTTTTCCTCACGAGGCTGGGCCTCCCCGCTGGCTGGACCACCCATCACCCCTCACCTACCCTCTCACGCAGATAGGTGAGGGATGGCAGCCAGAAGCCTGGGTTCGGGGAGCATCTGTTCTCAGTTCTGAACATCTGCCTCCATTTTTATCTGATAACTCCCATCTTCTCCCTGCTGGCAGGAAATAGCACCTGCTTTCCACGGTCTTAATTAAGCCGCATCATTGTTTTTATTTACTTAGCACCAGTGCACAAAGTATCTCCAGTGCACAAATGAGGAGTGGCAGGTGAAGAGGTGGGGCCCGTGCTTGCAAAGTCTTGCTGTTTGAGCCAAGGAGAGCCTTGGCTACTGACAGGTACACCCCACAGCCCTGAAACCTTCAAGGACGCCCCACTACCTACCTGCACCAGCCAAGAAGGTCCACATTCCCCAATGTGTCAATCAAGCCTCTCCTTGATCTCGGCCACCTCCACTATTTAGTAGTTCTGAGACCTTGGCTAAGATGCTTAACTTTATAGAGCCTCAGTTTCCTCATCTGTAAAATGTGGTCAATGATACCCGCCTCTGAGAATTAATGTGATATAAATAATATTCCCTAAGCCTCTAACCTGGGGGTGGCACACAGTAGGTGCTTAAGGACTTTCTCCATGTTTTATATCATCCTTCCCAAGCCCCTGTGAGGTGTGTACTATTATTATTCCCATTTTCCAGAAGAGGAACCTGAGGCATGGAGTGGTGAAGTTACTTGTCTAAGGACAGGTAGCAAAGGTCAAGCGGCCAAGGCTTCACATGCACCAGTCTCTCCTATCTGGGCCATCCTTCCACGCACAACCTGTCCCTCGTCCAAACGACATTGTTTGCTGCTGCCATTTCCCAGCAGCTCTGCCTTTGCTCATGCGGTCCCCTGCTCCTGGCTCCACACTTTCAGGTCTGTTTCTACTGCTGCTCCCTTCAGAAAGCCTTTCCTGATTTGCTAACAGAACGGAATTTCTCTCCCTGCTCTGAACTTGGGACTTTCTTGGTTTTAAATGCAAGGATTTGGACTCAAATCCTAGTTCTGCTACTTAACTGCAGGAAGTGACCGTAAGTAAGTCACCTGGTCCAAATCCTGCCCTCACCTTTGACTTGGCTGTGTGGCCTTGGGTGGTTTAAGTGAGTCTCTGTTTCTCTCTGTTATTATGCGTGGAAATACCACGTGCTCAGCACCATGACAAACAGCACCCGGATTCCGGAGCCAAAGTGCTTGGGCTCAAATCCCAGCTCAGCTACTCGGTATCCATGTGAATTTGGCAAAGTTAGTTAACTTTTCGGTGCCTCAGTTTTTCCATCTGTGACATGGAGAGGCTGTAATGATACCAACCCCACAGTGCTGTTGTGAGGATTAAATGAGATAATACACAGGGGACACTTAGTGCCTGGCACTTAGTAAGAGCACAGTAAGCATTGGTTGCTACAATATCTGAGGATTGCTTGGGGATTGATGGAGACTGTGCAAGTATTTTAGTAAATTTCCAAATTCTGGATCAACACGAGGTATTGATTTTTCTCCTTCTGCCTTGGACCTGGGCCATTTGTGCCTGGCCTCATCCCCCTCTAGGGGAGGGATCAAGTCCCTCCAGAGACTCTGCCTTAAGCCCTGAGCTCCATACACAAGATTCAGGTGACCTGCTTGGGCAGGCAGCCCTGCCTCAGTTTCCCCAAGGACCCCAACTGCGGCCACACTGGGAGCTGAGGCGATCAGCTGGCCTCTTGGTCTGGCCCCAGCCTGCTGCTCGGGGCTCCTGGTCAGCACTTCCCACAGAGGCCCAGTCAGCATCTCTGGGGATGCCCACAGTGCGCCATCCTCACCCAGGGTCCACAGCAGCGGGGAGGCCTGCCTGGAGGGAGGCAGGAGGAAGACCTCCCAAGATGCTTGCTGCTCTGACTTTCCAGGAATCCAGCCCTTGGGGGTCCCAGAGATACCCTGTGTCCCTCCCCGTTCAGCCTGGGGGCTCTGCTGGGGACACCTGGGGGTGGGGCACAGGCCCTTTGCTGAAGTAGTGGGAGGAGTGGCAGGTGAGGGACAGAGGGTTTTCCCCTCTTCTGCAGTTTGCATTTACCTTTCCAACAGGTCAGTGAGCTGCGGAGTTAATTCAGAGAATTGCCGAGGTGGCAGCAGCAGCTGTGCCCTGGGCACAGCCGATCAGTCAGCCACGAGGGCGCTAACCAGGACTGGCAGCGCCATCCACTCATCGCCAGGCAAAGCAGAGGGTGGCGCCGCTGAGTGAAGCTGCCACCACCGCCCTCGCCCTGTGCCTGGCTCAGCTGCCGGCTCCCGGGGGCGGTAGCGGCTGTGGCCCAGCCTATCGGGCACTCCAGGAAGCAGTGCAGAAGGCCATCTTGCTCGCACAGCATCTGGTGCTACTGGGGACACCGGCTCACCTGGCTTCAAATCCCAGCTGCCGTTTGCTAGCTGGGAGACCCCGGGCAAGTTCCTTAACCTCTCTGAGCCTCAACTTCTTTGTCGGTATCACAGGCACAGTAAGAGTGCCTGCTTTACAAGGCTCTTGGAAGGATTTTAAAAGATCAGCCTGGAAAGTGTGAGGGTCACAGAGAGTACTCCCCATGCTTATAATTATGATTAAGAGTTTATTTAGTTTTAATTTTTTTATAGATGAGATTTCCCCTGCCCAAAGTGGTCCAGCTTGGGTGTTTCAGATTCTGTGGGACTTAATTTTTCCATCTGGGTGGATAATACAGAGACGCATTACAGGATTATTCTCACTTTGTTTTCACAAATGTTTTTGAGCACCTACTGTGGTGCTGTAACCGGGTTGAGACAATGTGAACAGCACACAGCCCCTCCCTCAAGGAGCTCATCTGCCACGTCCAGTTGGTGGGCGGTGTGGAACCATGAGGATTAACCAAGAAGCCAAGGGAGTGGGGCGTGGACGGGCAAAGGGAGGAAGAGTCTGGCTCCGATGGCCCAGGGCAGTTTCTGAAGGGTGATGTGCAGTCACGGGATGGGGTGAGGAGACACCCAAAGCCGGTGGGGAGTGATACTGGAGTTTAGAGGGCATGAAGTCTGCAGTTTTCCTGGTACCAGATCATGGAGGGCCTTGACTGCCGAACCTAGGACCCAGGCTGTTATTCCCCCAGCAGCAGGTAAAGGGCATCTGATGCACCAGCCTCACGGTAGTTAGATGCTGGCTCAATGCCTAGTGCATTAGGAGGAGAAAATGTGCCTGGTTTTGCAAAACTTGATAGCCTAGAGCTGACACAGACCTGATGGAAGAGGTGGCTTTCTCTTACTCAGACAGGATTCTCCCTGCCACAAAAGGCTGTGCTACAATTTCCTTTAAATAACAAGTCTCCTTGGTGTCTTTTTCTCTTCTTTGTTTCTTTCTTTCTTTCCTTTCTTCTTTCTTTCTCTTTCTTTCTTTCTTTCTTTTTTCTTTCTTTCTCCCTTCCTTCCTTCCTTCCTTTTATCCCTTCCTTCCTTCCTTCCTTCTTTCTTTCTTTCTTTCTTCCTTTCATTCTTTCATCTTTCTTTCTTCTTGTAAAGGAAATATACTTGGTATGTGAGATGTGGCAGACCTCTGCATTGAGCTACGGCCATAGTTTCCTTCTTTCTTTAAAAAATACTTTTTAAAAATTGTGGTCAAATACACATAACATAAAATTTACCATCTTTGCCACTTTTAAGTGTATATTTAGTGTTAAGTACATTCACATTGTTGTGCAATTAATCGCCAGGACCTTTTCGTCTTGTAAAACTGAAACTCTGCATCCATTAAAAAATAACTCTCCATTCCCTCCTCCTCCCAACCCCTGGCAGCCAGCATGCGACTTTCTGTCTCCATGAGTTTGACACCTCCGGGTCCTCACATAAGTGGAATTATGCAATGTTTGTCTTTTTGTGACTGGCTTATTTCACTTAGCAAAACGTTTTCAAGGTCTGTACACGTTGTAGCATTTGTCAGAATTATGTGATTATACCACATTTGTTTATCCATTCATCCATCGATGGATACTTGGATTCCTTCTCTCTTGACTCTTGTGAATAATGCTGCTACGAACATGGGTGTACAAATACCTGTTTGAGTTTCTGCTTTGCCAGTCTTTCAGATATATACCTAGAAGTGTCTGGATCAGATGGTAATTCCATATTTAAGTTTTTAAGGAACTTCCATACTATTTCTGGTCATGGGAGGAACTTTAGAAACCACACAGACCTGCTTATGGACAGGGGAAATGGGGGCCCAGCCATGGACCCTTCCTTCTGCATCTCGTGAGTTGGTGACCCAGTCAAGACTAGAACCCGGGGTTCGGGGTTCTCAGTGTGTGCTTCTTGTACCTTTAAAGATGGCTGTGGGAACACCCTGCTGAGGCATGCCGATCTGTAGATGGGGACACCAGAGCCCAGAGAGGCAGGGGCCCCTGCAGTCACACAGCCGTCTGGGCAGACGGGCAGACAGCCTCCCTACCGAGTGCCTTCCACTCTACAGGGCTCTGGGGGCTCTTCCCATTCTGAGCTTTAGTTCAGAAGGCAGAGCCTCCCCTTTTGGTCTCCAGAGCCCACGCAGCCTGACAAGGATGCTGTTGGATGCTGAGGAAAGAGCACAACACGGAGACCCCAGACCTAGCTGTGTGGGCCCACGAGTCATTCTCTCCTTGAAGGCCTCAGTTTACCCTCCTGTACAGTTGGGAAGGGGGCAGATAGATGGATTCTCGGGCCCTGGCAGCTTTGCTCTCCCCCATCCAAGGAAGCCTGACTCTGCGGCATGCTGACAAATGCTCCCTGGTGCAGACAACCAGCATTCCTTCGTTTGTACTATGGCTCCCCAAGTGCCACGATTCTCTTTGTTTTAAAGGTGGGAAAAGGAGGGCCTTTAGGAACAGGGGCAATGCAGGGAGGGTGGATGAGAACCTAGGCATCCAGGCTCCTTCCTCACCATGACTGCAAAGGGATAGGGGGCCCAACCCCTGCTGATCCTGTGCTATTTGCTTCCAGCAGCCTCCCCCAAAGTCAACATTGCTGGGGACCAAAGGGAACAGCCACCCCAAAGGGCTTCACCCGCCAGCTCTGGGAGAAGCCCTGTGCCCTTAGCTCATTGAGGATGCATGATGTTTAGTCTCTGAGTGAGACCAAGAGGCGGCTGGGTCTGCAATAAAGGTTCCCTCCTGCCCTGGCTGGCCAGCACCATGGACACATTAGGTGGTGGCCAATATCACTTATTTATTACTGAGCACTTAGGCAGCTATTCTGGGTTTCTGCCCAGAGCACCCTCCTCCCTCTTCCCATTTACCAGTCCTGTCTCCGTACTCAGGCCACCTCCTCTCTGCTTCTGTTCTATCCTGAACGGCCCAGGCTGCCTGGGAGTCAAACACAGAAGGCGGGTCCATCACAGCCACAGAGCGCCACGTGGGGCTGGGATTGTCATTATTACCCCAACATCCCAGGTAAGGAAACGGCCTCTTAGAGAGTGTAAGAGACTCACTTAACGGCAGACAGTTGGTAAGTGGCAAAGCCAGGACTGGACCCCAGTCAAGTTCATCGGATGACCTGCTGAGTTCTTATGCAGCCTCCCAGCCGGCTTGGAGCTGCCCTGGGAGCAAGCCGAGCGGGAGGAATCTGGTTCGGCCAAGGTCAGTGACTAAGCAGGCTTTAGAAGCCAGCCTCGCTCATGGATGATGGAGGATGCAAGGCCGCTCTGGGATTCCAGATGCAGATGATGGCTCTATGGCCTCGGACCAAGCACCCACTTCTCGGAGCTGCCCCATCCTCACACTGGGAATCGTAACTGAGAATCCTCACACAGGGGGCCATCCTGCCTTGCAAGGCCGTGAGCCTTGTGTCATGATGGCATGGGTCTGGGGAGCCCTTCAGCCAGTGGCTACTGTTTTACCCTGATGGAACGCTCTGGGGAAGCATGGAACGCTCTGGGGAAGAGAGAAACTCGAGAGCTGGAACTTTCTGAAGGAAGATCTGCCTCCCACTTTATAGATTCTAGAAAAACTCAGCCCCTAACACCTCCATCCCCAGGAAGCCCAGCCAGAAAGGACAGCCAGCCAGCCCCTCTCTTCCACTCTGTCTCATTATCATTGAGGTCAGAGCCAGAGGAGCTGGAGGGACCTTCTTGTCTAGCCCCTGAGGTTCAGAGAAGGAAAGGCGCTAGCCCAAGGTCACACAGCAGTCAGTGGAGGAGTGTGGTCTCTGCTGTCCGGTTCCGTGCCCTTGGCCCCGTGCTGCTGGTGGTCGGGGTGTGGGGCCTGGCTCAGTGGGGGACCTGCAGACACCTCAACTTCTCCCTGAGCGAACACTTGCATCAGGGGTCACAGGCAGAGTTTCCTCTCCCAGGATACCCCGTGAAATGGTGTGGGAAGACAGGGAGGGGTGGAAGAGGCTTCTGCAGGCCCAGAATGCTGGCGTTGCTGCCCCCAGGGACGGAAGAGGCTCTGCCATTCGATCAGGTGCCCAGGATTGGGCTCAGGACCAGGCCATGAGGGGGGGTATTCAGATTGCGGGGCATGGTTTCCACTTTCCGGATGAAAAAACGGAGGCTTGGTGCTGTTAAATGGTTTTCCCTGGCCGCACTGCTTTGATTCTGCTTTGGGCCCAGCGCTCCCGGCCTTCAGAATCCACACCCTTCTCCATGGACCTTGTTACTTTCCATATGCAAGTTCAGGCCGGCCCAGAATGTGGGTTTTGGCTGGCTCTGGCCCCTGCACTCTCCTGGGTGGAAGCTGTGTTGTGCCCCATCCCAGGTGCCCCTTGACCTCACGGCTCTGGCCAGGTCTGGCCACACTCAGGCTGCCCCTGGTGAGTGGTGATGTCAGATCGAGTCCACTGTCACGCTATCGCCACCCCCAAGGCTGCATCAGCAGCTGCCTGGCTGAATAATTCAGCAGAACCTGTTTACTCTTCCTGGCTGTTAGTGGCTCTCAAAACCCTCACCACAGCCCGCTCCCAGGTCCAGCTGCCTTGGCCAGGGCAGGGCTGCGTGCATTGGCCATGAACTCTTCAGGCCTCGTTTGACTGGAGCCAGGGCGGATATTGGGGCTGGAGGAGACTCTGGGCCATGAGGTTCGGTCTCATTTAAGGGCACATGGATGGAGAATGGAGGGGACAGAGGTGTCTTCATCTCTACCTCCATTTGAGCAGAAACCCAAATCCTGTTGGATCCAGAGTCATCTGCCAGTTGTGGGTCCCAGGTGTCACAGGGAGAGCTCCCCAAGCTTGAAGCTCAGAGACCCGTACCCAGCTCACCATCAGTGCTTGGGGCTGCAGGTTGATCACCAGGCTACGGGCATCAGCAAGGGGATGACACATCCTATGAGAGGGGCCAAGAATGTGGCTTGGGAATCAGACAGGCCTGGGTGTAAATCCCAGCCCTTCTTCTTTGCAGCTGAGTAACCTTGGGCAAGTTACTTCACCTCTCTGAGCTCAGTTTCTTTTATCTGTAAAATGGGGATATCAATGGTTCCAACCTTACAGGATTGCTGTGCAGAGTGAAAGAGGTCATACCCCTAACACACCGGAATGTATTCTGTGTTCTACCTACACAAAAGTCTGTATTGTCACTGCTTGGTTATTTGTTTGCCTATCATCCTGAGAGCCTTTTATAAGAAGGTACCGGGTTGTGTTTTTCTCAGCAAGAGAAAATAGTCCTTTTCTCCAAGAACTAGTCCTGTGGTGGCTCCTCGTAGATGCGTGGTAAATGCTTGTTGAATGAATGAATAAATGAATGAGTGAGAAATTGCTCTCCAGAGATGCAATGGGCTGATTTATGAAGCAGTGAGTAAGCTCCTTATTGCTGGGAGTGTCTCACTGGATCACAATTCACCAGGCATTCCATGGCGAGGATTGATGCTCTGGCTAGAAAGATGCTCTTTAAAGTTCCTCCCCTCTCGTTAAGTGTCTGTGTTTCCAGGATTCAATGAATACATATGGGTTGTAGGATTTGGTGGTGGTAGTGGATGATGGTGATTATGATGTTGATGAAGGGGATAAATCCTCTGATGGCAGGTGAGGTGAGGTAGACAGAAGAAACAGCAGATCCACTGGTCTAGCCTATCACACTATGTGCTCCAAATAGGCAAGGAATTATGACTTCTCTGTATTCCTGGTACCTGTCATTCAGTAAGCATACAATAGAAGTTCACTGAATGAATGAGCGTCCTTAGTTCATAGACAATCAATCAGGCGGACTCAGGAATCACCCCTTCTCAATCCAGGGTACCAACTCCTCAATCTGCCCTGATCCAGCTTCTGTGGCCCTTCTACCTTGGCCCTTGCCTCAGTTTCCCCAGCCATAAAAATGGGTCACGTGACTCACTTCCCTTCCTCCTGGTAACCTCACCCAAACCGGCTAGTCCTGGCTGCACTAGACCTGCCAGGCTGGACTCCTGCCGTCAGGGTTCTGGCAACCACAGACATGAAGGAGGGACCACATGCACACCGTGAAGCACTAGTAAACTATTTTGACATTTCTGTTGCTTTCAGAAAGACAGCTTCCAAGATTCAAGGCCAGGTGGTGCTGGTCTTTTTCTGGAAGTGCTAATTAATAATTTAACTTCATATAATGATAATTTTATCTTGTTGCAGTTTGTGGATTTATGATTATCTCATCCACCCGGTGTCTGGTGCTCAGCACAGAGCATCTCTCCTGCTGTCTATGGGAATGTGCTGCTGGGAGAATTTCCCCAAGGAGAGAGGGGCCCAGGAGAGGCACTTAAGTGGAAGGTCTCCCAAACCCGTTTCCGGGGCTAAGACACTGTAGTCTGTGGGGTGCGGTGGCTTTCTGGAATCTCTCAAGAAGTGTTTTGCCTTGGAATAGAGGATGGAGCCCATGGACCTTCATTTTGGTTTCCGTGGAAATGGGTATCAGAGGAGGCCCAGCCTCAGCCTGTCACGCCAGGAAGGGTCCTGAGAAAATATCAGAACTTCCCCCTCAGGGAAACTGAGGCTAGAGACAGGGAGGGACTAGCTTCGTATTATGTATCAGCCACAGAGCTCATTCTAGAACCTTGGGTCTTCCCATCCCTGGCTAAGCCCTCCGATATATCCCTCCTCTGGACCAACTGACCCAGCTGTCATGCCCCATCCCCTGGCACTTGGTGGGGAGTGGTCCAGGTGCATTTTAAATGGAGATGAAGGATGAACACTCAGGGCCCCTCTTCCCATGAGGGTTGGGGACCAGAGCACCCTAACCGCATTTCCTGCTGGTGGGGGAGAGTTGGGAAAAAGCTAAAAAAGAAAGGGGATTGGCAGGTGTGGCTGGGAATCCCTCCTGAATGAATGCAAAACCCTCTCTTGGCGTCATGTCCTCCATGTCTGGCAGGTGATACTCGCATCCTGTTGTCCAGAAGTGGTTGTGACTTAGATTCAAGTGACCTGGAAGAGAGAGCAGAGCTAGGACCGGGGGCTAGGAATGTTCTGGACTTAAAACTCTGGGACACTGGAGAGGGAGCCATGAGGCTGGGGCAGGAGGCAGGGGCCAGGCTCTGGAAGACCACTACTGACATCACCTTCAGTCGAAGCCAGGAGTGATTTAACTGCTTAGGTGAGACCTTTTGCCTCTGGGGCTTCAGCTAATTTTCCTGCCATACTAGGAAAAGCACTCTGGGAGGATCTTAGAGGCATCATCTGTGTGTCTGTGTCCAGCTGAGATGGGGCTCCGCTGGGTCTCCTCTGACTGTGAGACAAGGCTATGGGTCAGGGTGGGGTTGCTGGCCTCCCCTCTCTGTCCATCAGGGTTCTCAGGTGGGTCTCCACCCAAAGCTGGGCTGGTGGCCAGGCCCCAGGTTGGTCTCAGCCCATGCTGATGAGATGCTAATACTGAAGACCAGATTGGCTGTGGCATCAAAGTGTTTAGGGACCCTCCTGACAGCTCGAGAAGCCCCCCAGCCACTCTTGGCAGCTCGAGCTCTAAGCCAGGATGTTCTCCCAGCAATTGTACCTGTCACTTCTCATTACAGCTGACGCCCATTGTACCTGCCAGGGTGCCGTGGCTTATGATACAGAAGCATACTCTTTCCCCACCCTTCCTACCTCCGCTCTGGCTCTTTGGGGACAACACTTTTTTTTTTAATTTTTATTTAATTTATTTTTTTACACAGCAGGTTCTTATTAGTCATCCATTTTATACACATCAATGTATACATGTCAATCCCAATCTCCCAGTTCCTCCCACTCCCCCCACCCCACCCGTTTTCCCCCCTTGGTGTCCATACGTTTGTTCTCTACACCTGTGTCTCAATTTCTGCCCTACAGACCGGTTCATCTGTACCATTTTTCTAGGTTCCACATCTATGTGTTAATATACGATATTTATTTTTCTCTTTCTGACTTACTTCGCTCTGTATGACAGTCTCTAGATCCATCCACGTCTCAACAAATGACCCAATTTCATTCCTTTTTATGGCTGAGTAATATTCCATTGTATATATGTACCACTTCTTCTTTATCCATTCATCTGTCGATGGGCATTTAGATTGCTTCCATGACCTGGCTATTGTAAATAGTGCTGCAATGGACGTTGGGGTGCATGTGTCTTTTTCAATTGTGGTTTTCTCTGGGTATATGCCCAGTAGTGGGATTGCTGGATCATATGGTAATTCTATTTTTAGTTTTTTAAGGGACCTCCATACTGTTCTCCACAGTGGCTGTATCAGTTTACATTCCCACCAACAGTGCAAGAGGGTTCCCTTTTCTCCACACCCTCTCCAGCATTTGATGTTTGTAGATTTTCTGATGAAGCCCATTCTAACTGGTGTGAGGTGATACCTCATTGTAGCTTTGATTTGCATTTCTCTAATAACTAGTGATGTTGAGCAGCTTTTCATGGGCTTCTTGGCCATCTGTATGTCTTCTTTGGAGAAATGTCTATTTAGGTCTTCTGCCTATTTTTGGATTGGGTTATTTGTTTTTTTAATATTGAGCTGCATGAGCTGTTTATATATTTTGGAGATTAATCTTTTGTCGGTTGATTCGTTGGCAAATATTTTCTCCCATTCTGAGGGTTGTCTTTTCATCTTGTTTATGGTTTCCTTTGCTGTGCAAAAGCTTTGAAGTTTCATTAGGTCCCGTTTGTTTATTTTTGTTTTTATTTCCATTACTCTAGGAGGTGGATCAAAAAATATCTTGCCATGATTTATGTCAAAGACTTTTACAGTGTCCAGTCTTACATTTAGGTTTCTAATCCATTTTGAGTTTATTTTTGTGTATGGTGTTAGGGAGTGTTCTAATTTCATTCCAGTTTTCCCAGCACCGCTTATTGAAGAGGCTGTCTTTTCTCCATTGTATATCCTTGCCTCCTTTGTCATAGATTAGTTGGCTATAGGTGCGTGGGTTTACTTCTGGGCTTTCTATCTTGTTCCATTGATCTATGTTTCTGTTTTTGTGCCAGTACCATATTGTCTTGATTACTGTAGCTTTGTAGTATAGTCTGAAGTCAGGGAGCCTGATTCCTCCAGCTCCTTTTTTTTTCCCCTCAAGACTGCTTTGGCTATTTGGGGTCTTTTTTGTCTCCATACAAATTTTAAGATTTTTTTGTTCTAGTTCTGTTAAAAATGCCATTGGTCACAGACCTACTAGAGAATGGACTTGAGGATATGGGGAGGGGGAAGGGTAAGCTGTGACAAAGCGAGAGAGAGGCATGGACATATATACACTACCAAACGTAAGGTAGATAGCTAGTGGGAAGCAGCCGCATAGCACAGGGAGATCAGCTTGGTGCTTTGTGATCGCCTGGAGGGGTGGGAGAGGGAGGGTGGGAAGGAAGGAGACGCAAGAGGGAAGAGATATGGGAACATATGTATATATATATAACTGATTCATTTTGTTGTAAAGCAGAAACTAACACACCATTGTAAAGCAATTATACTCCAATAAAGATGTAAAAAAAATGCCATTGGTAATTTGATAGGGATTGCATTGAATCTGTAGATTGCTTTGGGTAGTATAGTAATTTTCACAATATTGATTCTTCCAATCCAAGAACATGGTATATCTCTCCACCTGTTAGTATCATCTTTAATTTCTTTCATCAGCGTCTTATAGTTTTCTGCATACAGGTCTTTTGTTTCCCTAGGTAGGTTTATTCCTACCTATTTATTTTATTTATTTATTTTATTCTTTTTGTTGCAATGGTAAATGAGAGTGTTTCCTTAATTTCTCTTTCAGATATTTCATCATTAGTGTATAGGAATACAAGAGATTTCTGTGCATTAATTTTGTATCCTGCAACTTTACCAAATTCATTGATTAGCTCTAGTAGTTTTCTGGTGGCATATTTAGGATTCTCTATGTATAATATCATGTCATCTGCAAACAGTGAGAGTTTTACTTCTTCTTTTCCAATTTGGCTTCCTTTTATTTCTTTTTCTTCTCTGATTGTTGTGGCTAGAACTTCTAAAACTATGTTGGATAATAGTGGTGAGAGTGGACATCCTTGTCTTGTTCCTGATCTTAGAGGAAATGCTTTCAGTTTTTCACCGTTGAGAATGATATTTTCTGTGGGTTTGTCATATATGGCCTTTATTATGTTGAGGTAGGTTCCCTCTATGCCCACTTTCTGGAGAGTTTATCATAAATGGGTGTTGAATTTTGTCAAAAGCTTTTTCTGCATCTATTGAGATGATCATGTGGTTTTTATTCTTCAGTTTGTTAATATGGTGTATCACATTGATTGATTTGCATATATTGAAGAATCCTTGCATCCCTGGGATAAATCCCACTCGATCATGGTGTATGATCCTTTTAATGTGTTGTTGGATTCTGTTTGCTAGTATTTTGTTGAGGATTTTTGCATCTATATTCATCAGTGATATTGGTCTGTAATTTTCTTTTTTTGTAGTATCTTTGTCTGGTTTTGGTATCAGGGTGATGGTGGCCTCATAGAATGAGTTTGGGAGTGTTCCTTCCTCTGCAATTTTTTGGAAGAGTTTGAGAAGGATGCGTGTTAGCTCTTCTCTAAATGATAGAATTCACCTGTGAAGCCATCTGGTCCTGGACTTTTGTTTGTTGGAAGATTTTTAATCACAGTTTCAATTTCATTACTTGTGATTGGTCTGTTCATATTTTCTATTTCTTCCTGGTTCAGTCTTGGAAGGTTATACCTTTCTAAGAATTGGGGACAGCACATTTTTAACTCTTTCAGCTTCTGTGTTTGCTGTTTGGCTTCATATTTCTAAATGATATGTGTATGATGCCATTTCTTGCTTTATGTCCAGTTTTAGACATCGTCTATTGACTTTCTATTATGATAGACAAGGGTTTTGTGTTGTTATTTACCTTAGTTCTGTGCCCTCCACCTTATATAGTTATATTGTACTTTTTAGTCAAATCTAGAACATTATTATGGCGATAGAAATGTGGCTTATTTCAGAGTCAAGATATGGATAATAATTTTATTTTCTTTCTCATACATTTTTTTTTCCTGGTGTGGTCAAGACAGTAAGTGCTCTTCAGCTACCCATCTGTTCCTCTGTATTTCTCAATGTCCCTTCCAGTTAGGGAGGAGTCATGTGACTGGTGTTACCCCTTTGGGCTAAGGCAGTTAAGAGCTTGTGTGCCTCTTCCATCTCTCTCTTCCCTAGCGAGGAAACTGCAGGTCATGTGTTCCATGTCCACAAATACAAAGGGAAGGACTGCCTGGCCAGTGAGGGAATATGATGTGACTGAGAAATAAACTCTTATTGTCTATCATGCCATCTATATGGAAAAATATATTCAGAGGTAATAAAAATCACCTAACATTTTAAATTACATCATTTTCTGTTCTTTTTTTAAAATTTAAGTATAGTTGATTTACAATGTTGTATTAGTTTCTGAGGTAACAGCAAAGTGATTCTCTCTCTCGCTCTCTCTTTTTTTTTTCGGCTGTGCCACATGGGTCTTAGTTGTGGGATCTTAGGTCCCCAACCAGGGATTGAAACCGGGCCCACAGCAGTGAAAGCTCTGAGTCCTAACCACTGGACTGCCAGGGAATGCGCCAGATTCTTTTCCATTATATTAATAGTTTATTACAAGATATTGAATACAGTTCCCTGTCCTATACAGTAGGATCTTGTTGCTTATCTATTTTATATACAGTAGTTTGTATCTGCTAATCCCAAACTCCTAATTTATCCCTCCCACCCCCTTTTCCCCTTTGGTCACCGTAAGTTCATTTTCTATGTCTGTGTGCCTGTTTCTGTTTTGTAAATACATTCATTTGTATCATTTTTTAGATTCCACATGTAAGTGATATCATATGGCATTTGTTTTTCTCTTTGTGAATTACTTCACTTAGTATGATAATCTCTAGGTCCATCCATGTTGCTGCAAATGACATTATTTCATTCCTTTTTATGGCTGAGTAATATTCCATTGTGTATATATATATGTATATGTGTATATATATATATATATATATATATATATATATATATATACCACATCTTCTTTATCCATTCATCTGTTGATTAGCACTTGGGTGGTTTCCATGTCTTGGCTATTGTAACTAGTGCTGCTATGAACACTGGGGAATTGCATTGTTTTCTTAAACTTTTCCAAACGGTGTGTCACATCTGCTGTAACATTATTATTAGTATTTTGCTCACAAGTGTTATCTTACATCAGCTCATCTAGCAATCCCTCGTGTTTCCCTGGATTCTTACTCTCTAGGGCTGCTGCAAAGGTTTATTCTGGGAATAAACCAGTCTCCTGTGTTGAAACTCCTATTTCCTAGATTCTATTTTCTTGGTTTACTTCCTGCTTTTACTGGAGCATATCCCCTGATAGCTTACTAAGTAAAAGGGAATTTGAATCTGAATCCTTACACGTAAAAAAATGTATAGTCCCAACTTATATCTTAATTGGGTATCCAGGTATAGAATTCTATTTTGAAAACAATTTCTCCCGGGAATGTAAAAGGCACCGCTTCACTAGTTACCTGGTATCCACTGCTGCTCCTAAGAAGTCTTATAGCCATCCTTATTCCTGTTCCTTTGTAGGAAACCAGTTTTTTCTTGCTGGAAGCTTTTAGGTTTATCCCTTCATGTGTTCTGAAATTTTACAATAATATATCTTGGCAGTGAATCTATCTATTTTTCTGGGCACTTGGTAGGCCCTTTGATCTGCAGGTTCATGTCTTTTAGTGCTGGGAAATTTACATGGACTATTGCTTTGATAATTCTCTTCCATCTATTTTCTCTTTTAATTGAGAACCAGCTACTGGGTTGATACTTGCATCAACCATGGCTACAATAATGCTATGTAACAAACCAAAACTTGGTGCCTTAAAACATAATTATTCTCATGGATCTGTGCCTGAGAGTCACTGATTTAGGCTGAACTAGGTGGAGTGGCTTATGTTGACTGGGCTTACCCATAGAGCTGGGAGTAGGCTAAGGGATGGTTGATCTGGGACAGAATTGGGTGGAGGAATTTAGTTTGGCTCCAGATATCGCTCACCCTCATTGTGGGATCAGTGGGCTAGCACAAGTGTGTTCTTCTCATGCAGGTGGCAGAGAAGCAAGAGCCCAATCACATAAGAGGTTTTAAACCTTTGGTCACATTCTGCCAACTAACATCCAGGGGCCCAAAGCAAACACATGGCAGAACCCAAACTCAAGAGACCTCTTTAGAGGGAGAGGTGCAAAATCACATGGCAGAAGGTTTGGTATTGAAATGGGTAAAGAATTAGGGCAACAAATGCAATCTACTTTAAATGTTTTTTTCCTTATTTTTCCACATTTGCTATATCAGTCTATATCTTAGAAGGTTTTGTTAATGCTGTTTTACAATATGTGTTGTGGATTTTCTTTCACATTTAAAATTTTCTAGATCTCTTTCTTGTTCTCTAATTGTTTCTTTTTGTAATATCCAGTTCCTACTTTATGAATGCAATATATTTTCTATCTCTATTAGAATATTTATTAGAGTTTTTCTGTAAGGTTTTTTAAAAAATTCTTTACATTATTTCTTTTCCCCCAGGGTTGTCCATCCACCTTTGCTGTGCTTGGTCTCCACCATCTTGGTGGTCTAGCACATAGCATCAGTCTGGGTATAGACTTGGAGGCAGACTGCCTAGGGCCACAGCTCAGTTCTATGGTTTACTAATCAGATGACTGCACTTGGGCTTGGCCTCTTTCTTCTTTAGAGTCTTTCTCTGTAAAATGGGAACAGAGCTAGTTACCTACCACATAGAATTGCTGGGAGTTCTAAAAAAGTCATCAGGGACAAAACACCTGGTAGCAACCCTAGCACAGTCGTGAAGCCTTAGTTATCAGTTTCTCACATTGACATCTCTTCTCAACTAAATTTGTGGCACAGAAGAGCTGAGTAAAAGCTTTGTGTTTAGTGAGGAAGCTTGTGGACTGTGGACTTCATCATAGAGTGTGGAGTGGGGAGTCTGATCGTACAGTTGGAGAGCATACTGGCATTGTAGGCTGTTTTTTTTTTTTCCCTACTCTGCACATTTTCCCCCCAATAAAGGTGGCAGGGAGGAGTTTTATGACTTTGTGGGACAAGGAGCCTGGGGCTCCCAGTGATTTCTGTTTAGACTTCCACTTCCTCCCTGAGTGGAAGCCCAGCCCAGACATCACTCACCTTCATGTGGCTGGTGCCTGAGCTCCTTGGGGGTTGCTATCATGTCAAGGGGGTCTAGGAGAGAAAGGTGATAATGCCATCTTTCACTAGTAGTCAAAGCTGCACCCACAAGTTGCTTGAGCTATAAAATCTCTCGTTCAAATGAAACTTTCCATGGCAGCCAATGTGTAAAGCGGAGGAAAGCAGAACTGCCCTGGTTGGAGTGGGGTGGAGCCTAGAGTCCCCCACTTCCCACACCAGCTTCCCTCTGAGGTGCTGGCTCTCCAGCACTTAGTTTGAGAACCTTGAGATGCAACCACCCCTGCCATCATTTCACAGATGACCAAGCCCAGGCTAAGAGAGGAAAGTGTCTGGAACTTGGCCTCTGATACCCGGTTCAACCCTCTCCCTTCCATACTTTCTTGCTTCTGAATAGAAGGCATAGTGGTTGACATCCACTTCACTCTTTTTTTAAATAAAAAAATTTATTTATTTACTTATTGGCTGCGTTGGGTCTTCGTTGCTGTGCGCATGGGCTTTCTCTAGTTGCAGTGAGCCGGGGCTACTCTTCGTTGCGGTGCAAGGCTTCTCATTGTGGTGGCTTCTTTTGTTGCAGAGCATGGGCTCTAGGTGCACGGGCTACAGTAGTTGGGGGCTCTAGAGAGCAGGCTCAGTAGTTGTGGTGCACGGGCTTAGTTGCTCCGCTGCATGTGGGATCTTCCTGAACCAGGGCTCGAACCTGTGTCCCCTGCATTTGCAGGCGTAGTCTTAACCACTGCTCCACCAGGGAAGTCCCATGTCACTCTTTTTAAAAAGTTAAGGATAAAGTCTCAACTTCCACCACCCAGACTCTTCTGGGTCTAGCTTCTCTGACTCTGTCTTGACATTCTATTTTCATCCCTGCCACCTCTGGGGATAATGACAAGGGGCACATAATTTCTACATGCGGGGGAAAGTAGCTCTACCTTGGATGTGTCCTAAAATATCCTCTTCCCATAATTTGGCCCCCACCAGCCTCTGTGATCTGCATTCCCACTCCTCCTTTTCAGAAGCCCCTGTCCCAGTCAGCAGAGGCTCTGCTCCCCTAAGCTGCACCCCTCTACATTTTAACAAGCCGCTCAGGTCAGGAATTCTAACAACCAGCCAGGGTGGAGAACACTGGCAGCCTTCCATTTCCATCTCTCCAGGGCAAAATTCTATTTTCTTTCAAGGTTTGGCACAAATGCCACCTTTTCAGAGAAGTCTTGCTTTGAGTAAGTTACTTCATCTCTTGAGCTTCATTTACCCAGCTATAGAATGGGTGGCATGGAGCCTGCCTTCCTGGGTTTTGGGGAATATTAAATATGCCAACATGAGATTTGGCACAATGCTGGCCTCACACAAAAGATGTGGCTCAGTAAATGTTAGCAATTATTGTGTGTGCATCTGTTGTAAAAATGTCCCATTCTGTCTTTTGGCATATGTCTAATTTCTCCACTAGATGGGTGGGTCTCTGCTCCGAAGGCACATTAGAATCAGCTGGGGGACTTTTTAAAAACAGGGTTGCTGGGCTTCCTGGGTGGCGCAGTGGTTGGGAGTCCGCCTGCCGATGCAGGGGACGCGGGTTCGTGCCCCGGCCCGGGAGGATCCCGCGTGCCGCGGATCGGCTGGGCCCGTGAGCTATGGCCGCTGAGCCTGCGCGTCCGGAGCCTGTGCTCCGCGGTGGGAGAGGCCACAGCGGTGAGAAGCCCACGTACCGCAAAAAAAAAAAAAAAAAAACTCAGTTGCCTCGGCCCCATTTCAGATCAATTGACTATGAATCTTTAGGGATGAGGCCCAGAAGGCAGTATTTTAAAAGCCTCCCAGGCCATGGATTCTCTCAGGTAACCACTGTTGAGAATACTGAGTTGGCCATGAGCTGCCTGAGAGCAAAGACCGAGTACTGCCCACTTTTTTTATCTGTGATATTGTAATTTATAATAAGAAATATATCAAGGTATATTTGGTGTTTGTCCCGTTTCTGGCACAGAGCTCCTAAAACCCTTGGAATTTCCTAGGTGTTGAGGGCACAAAGTCGTCTTTTGTTACGCTAGTGAGGTGACTTTTGGAAAGCTCCTAGGTCACCTGAGGATGGGAACTGGTCACTGGAGGAGCCAATCACTTGATTAGAGGGTTGCAACTTTCAGTCCCATCCCAGACCTCCGGGGAGGGAAGAGGGGCTGGAGATTGAGTTCAGTCGCCAGTGGTCGATGATTTAATCAATCATGCTTATGTAGTGAAGCTTCAGCTGAAAAGGATGGGGTTCAGAGAGCTTCTGGGTTGGTGAGAACTTGCAGATTCATGAAGAATGGCTTGCTCAGGGAGCATGGAAACTCTTCGCCCTTTCCCTGTACCCTGCTCTATGCATCTCTTCCATCTGGCTATTCCTGAGTTATATATCCATTTGTAATAAACCAGTAATATAGTAAGTAAAATGTTTCTCTGAGTTCTGTGAGTCACTCTAGCAAATTAATCGAACCCCAGGAGGGGGGTCTTTGGAAGCTCTAATCTATAGCTGGTCCGTCAGAGGCACAGGTGACAACTAGCAGGGAGTTGGGGTGAGGAGAGGGTCTTGTAGGACTGGGCCCTTAACCTGAGGGATCTGATTCTATCTCCAGGTAGATAGTGTTAGAAGTGAGATGGACTGTAGGCCTCACCAGCTGGTGTGGGAGAGTTGCTTGGCATTGGATGCAGAATCATGACATCATATACGGCACCTTGCATCCAGGATTCCACAGCTGGATGAATGAATGATAGAGTGTAAGAAGCAAAGTCAAAGTTGGAATGAGAGGGTCTTTGTGGACATGGATCTTGCACTGAGGTTGATCGGGATCAGACCTGGTTGGCTGAAGGGGGCCCAGCCGAGGGCTCTGGAAGCTTGTGTGTGCCTGAGGGTGTGGCTCTGCACCCAGGTCTGGGCTCAAATTTAGGGTGGTCTATGACTCACAAAGTGCTTTCTTTAGACCTCGTTGCTTATCCCATGAATAGGTGCTTTCTTCCTCTTCCTTTTCCTCGTGATCCCATTGGACAGATGAGGAAACTGTGGCCCAGAGATGGCATGACTTACCCAGGGTCTCCCAGTCAGAGAGCTGCAGAGCCAGGACCTGGACCTGTGTCTCCTGACACCTGGTCCTGTGCATGGTCAGGGTTTTTGGAGTGAGGCTCTGAGGCACCAGCACTGGCTTCTGGGAGTGAGTTGTGTCGGTGGGAGGGAGCAGGTAGACAAGTGGGGACCTCCCTGAGAAGTGGGCCCCAGTCCTCTTGGGGACTTGTGGGAGGGGCCATAGGGAAACATCAGCAGTGGTGGAATTCGGGCACGTGTGTGTACCATCGTATGCCGCTATATGTGTGACTGTGCTGTGTGCTTCCTGCCCCCTGTGTGTCTGCTCTGTGCACTGCACCGTGTGTGCTGTGACATCAGAGGCCTCTCGAGCTCCCCGAAGCCTGCTCCCCCAGCCATCGAGAGACCTGCCACCCCCCAAAGTTCAGGGACTCAAGTGACTGCCCCTTCCCAGGAAAGGGCACAAAGGGGAATGTCTTTTCCCTGGGGAGGGGTGGTGGCCTGGGCTCCAGTGCCCACGTGGTGATCCTTCTCTGTCCAGCACTGGAAACTTCTTGCTCCCTGGCCCCACTCTCCCCAACTCCTCACCAGCGGCATCTTTCCAGAAAAGCATCCATGTGCAGACGAGGCTGCCTGTAGCTGTCCCGGCCCCGCCCCCCTCTCCCCTTCCCTGCCCTGTGCCCGCTGAGCCTTCCCTTCTGCCAGGGCTCAGCTTCGGCAGGAAATTTCCCTGGGCACCCTTACTCCCGACTGCGTGTTCATTGCTTAGTCTCCAACCCCCCCCCATCCACCTCAGAACGGGGGACAGGGTCACCTTGCCACATAATTTCCCCCTGTCCAGTGGGAGTGGGGAGGAGCAGCCAGGAGCAGGGAGCAGAGGCTGCGGGGGGCCCAGGCCAGGAATGTGGCCGCCACGTTTCTAGGTATGAAGGGTTAAATACCCAAATCTGGCCCTCACTGCCCCCTTCCTTCTTCCTTTCCTGTATAAATGCACAGAGGACTCATCTCAGGGGTTGAAGGTCCTTGAAAAGAGATGACTCCCAGTTTCTCCAAGACCTGCAGGGAACGTGCCAAGGCTGTTTCAGGTCAGGGGAGAGGTCTTTTCCAGAAGACAGCACGCAGTGGAGGGTGGTGGCCCAGAGGCGCGTAGACTCACCTGCCTGGAGGCAGGGCAATGGCTTTGGTGGGCCAAGATCTTCCTTGTATTGCCTCTCAATAATGATGTCAAAGCTGTCCATCACCTCCCTCGAATGAGAGGATCCTCTTTCCTCAAATTCTCCCCCACCCACTCACACTCCCCCGCCCTTGTATCTTCAGGCCTTTTATCCAAGGATAAAAAGGGCTTTTTCCAGCATCCTTGGCCATTCTCTTATTGTGCCGGGGTGTGAAATGAGGCCCAAGGCAAGAATTATTTCTTTCAAGGGCACAGGGTCTTAACTTTCGTGCTGACCCCGGGACCATGATGCTGTGTGACCCTGGGCACATAGTTGCTCTTCTCTGAGTTTTGGTTTCTTTACCAATAAAAGAATCCAATACTTCGTAGGCACCCCATGCTCCATCATCATGCATGACAATGGGGTTCTGGGGTTTTCCTGTGCAGGGACTCAGGCCCCCCAGACTATCCAACCACACAGTGAAGGAAGGTTCCAAGGGAGGCTCAGGGGTAATCAGAGGCCTTGGTGGTGACAGGGGCCATGGTGGGAGGAGGAGACAGCTTCTCGAACTTGAGCTCCATCTCCAACGACAAACCAGATGGCGCTGGTGAGAACATTGGAGTGACTGAGACAGAACTTCTAAGGAGTGGAGAGACTGCCCAGGCCAGGGCAGGGCCAACCAGACTGTGAGCCCCTGAGGGCATGTCTGGTTCATCTTTGTCCGTCCATTTCTGTCTCCTCAGAGCGGATGCTTGGTGAATGTTTGTTAAACAAATGAATAACTGAACAAAGAAGAGAAGGTAAAGTTGGTTAGCCAACCAAGGGAAGAGGAGATCTTGGGTTGCTGGGCCAAGTGAAAGGAAGGAGAGGAATTAGGGGAAAATGATAAGTTAGGATAAGACTAAGTTATGTTATGATAACAAACAAGCCCCAGATCTCAGTGGCTTGAAAATCAAAGGTTTATTTCTCATTCACATCACATGTCTATATGGACTGGCAGCTCTCGTATAGACTTTTCTTATTATAGTCACTCAAGCACCTAGGATGATGGAGCAGCCGCTGTCTTGGATATCACCAGTCACTTAGAAAGAAGAGAACAGTGGAGGTCTCACACCAGCAATTAAATAGCCTGAAAGTGACACTTTCACTCATACCTCATTGGCCTGAACTAGTCACATGGTTACTTTTGCTCATACCCCATTGGCCAGAACTGGTCACATGATACTTCCAATAGCAGAGGACCAGGAAATACAATCCTACCATGTGCCTGGAAGACAGAGAGATGGAAATACTTGGTGGATAGTCCTAATGAGAGCCATTAAAGAAATGGCTATGGAGAGCCAGAAGGGGAGGGGTGCAGCTGACATTCCAGATCTTTACTGACCCACATCCCAGAGCTCCAAGCCTGTGGATAGTGCTCCCTTGAGATCATAAAGTCATAAACTGGCCCCAGAAGAGAAAGGGAGAAGGCAGTTTGCATGTAAATTGAATTGTGTACCAGCTCTGTGCCAGGCTGCGCTGAACTCTGGGAATATAAGATGAACACAGCTCCTGCCCTGATGGAGCCAACAATTATATAAGAAACAGTGAAGCATGAAATAGCATGAGGATTTGATATCCTAGATCCAAGGTGGAAACTGACCAGAGCAGGAAAGAGGCAGCAGTATGATCTAGAGCTGCACTTAGTGGTTGCTTCATTTTCTCCTGTTGCTTCAAGGTTGGGGCTGCCCATATAAAGTCATAGTCCTGTGCAGTTACGTGGTGTCTGGTTCCTGCCTCTAACTTCTCCCATGCCCTCCAAGATTAGGAGCCTTTGTAATTGGAGCCATTCCCGGGAGAGAACCAAAGACTCACCCTAAAGTCTTAAAAGTGCATTAATATTGTCTCAGTAGATTATGTGTGCTTGTTAATGGAAATGTTTCATTTTGATTATATTTTTACAGACATTTTCCTCGGGACATTGTGCTATCCTTGTTCTGAGCTCCCCAATCCAATCAATAAAGAGACTAAAATGAGAGAGAGAGAGAGAGAGAGAGAGAGAGAGAGAGGGAGAGAGAGAGAAAGAGAGAGAGAGAGAGAGAGGGAGGGAGAGAAAGGCTGGGAAGATTGGATACCTTCATTTTGTCAAGATCGGTTTACTTTTCAATTATCTGGAGGAAAATCCCTCTCTCAACAAATTTTGGCTTTGTACAATTTGGCTTGAATTAGGAAAATCAGAGGGCTTAGAGTAAAACTTGAGTGAGTATCAAAGGTAAGTGAGTGTCAGGAAGGAAGAGAAGGGGAGAACTCACGACATATGTTCACTTGTGAGCGGCAACTTCACTAAAGGATCATAGCTGCCAGCAGTCGAATCCTTTTATGCCCCCTTGTTGCCTTCAGAATCAAGTCCGAAGTCCTTAGCTTGGATCAAAAGACACCTCATGGTATGTTTTCACCCTGTCTTTCCCTCTAGCTTCCCTTTCCCTTTGACACCCCTTGCACCCCAAACTCTAGTTCTAGGCTGCATTTCTTACTCTTACCCCAACATGGCTTATGTCTCAATACCTTTGCTTCTGCTGTTCCCTTGGCCTGGGACGCCCTTCCATCACCTACTTGGAAAATCGCTCCTCCTCCTTGTAACCCTGGCTCTCAAGTGACTCTACTCTGTCAGCATTTCCCTAAGTCCCTTCACCACCCATTCCCTGTGTGGTTTCATTTATGGCACTGCTGTCTCTTGTACAAACTTCCATTATAGTCTTTATCACACTGAATGACAGTCGTTTCCAGGCATGTCTCTCCAACCAGGCTGTAGAATCCTTGAGGGAATGATATTGTCTCATTCCTTTTTCTATCCGTTGTATCAAGCATAAGACTTAGCACGTAGCGGGGGCTTGGTAGACACCTATACAATACATTGAATGAACGAATGAGTAAATGGATGAACGAATTGGAGAGCATCTGAAGGGGCATTTGATGTAAGCTCCCACTCAAATCCAGAATTCCTTCTATAGCAGGGATCAACACACTACAGCCCGTGGACTGAATCTGGCCAGATGCCTGTTTGTGTGAATAAGTTTCTAATGGAACACAGCCATGTGCATTTGTTTACTTATTGCTCATGGTTACTTTTGCAACACAGCAACAGAGTTGAGCAGTTGGGACCATATGTTTCTCAAAGCCTGCAGCATTTCCTGTCAGACTCTTTACAGAAAAGTTTGCCCACCTCTATTCTTTAGCATTGACTCTTAATCATTTTTGGACTAGAGACATGTTTGAGAATTTGATAAAAATCTTTGAACTTGAAAACATGCTTATACACAGGACATTTTGCATTCAATTTCGTGAGAATCAATGACCCCTTGAATCCCATTCATCAATCTCCTAGAGATCCAGCAACACCAGATTAAAAATTCAGTTGCCAAAGTCTAGTGAGACTGGAACTGAAAAAGTGATGGAGGATGTGGTCTTAGAAATCAAAACTTAAAAAAAAAAAGACTGCATTGCCCTGAAACGTCTCAGACATATAGTTGGCCATCTTGGGTACTGTGTCTTCGGCCCCAGGAAACTTACTACCGGGCAGCATATGTTGCTATCGCAGAAAGGTACGGTTTGTAAGGAAGCCCACCTTCACACTCAACTGGGCTCTTGGAATGGGAGCCCACTGGTCCTCTGGGATGTGGAGGCCGTGGTCCAGGGTGCATAAGCTCATTTTCTCAGCTGATGAGGAGAGACAAGGAGTAACCAGAAGGTCGGGGAGAGGCTGCCCATTCTGATCTTCCGAAGCAGAGGCACAGTGGGGGAAGGGCGAGGGAAGGGGGACCTAGAAGAGGAGTCAGGACCATTACAATCCATCAAATCTACCAAACTTTCTTTCTTAAAAACAAAGGGCGGGTGAGGTGGGGGGATGGGAAATGGGTGTGTCTGGCACCTAATGAAGTCCTGAGCAATAGGAAGCATTAGGCCTCTGCGAAGCAAATTGTGGGCCAAACGAGCTCATTTTCTAGCAGAATTATTAAATTAGCAGATGAAGGAAACACATGAGACACTATGGATCTTGCTCTTAGCGGAGCCCTCAATAGAGGGTTGTGCAGATGCTTGCCACACTCCTTCCATCCGGGGTTGGGGAAGCTGGCGTCCCTTGGATCCCCACTGGGAGGGCCGGGTGGGGGTGATGTGTAATGAACATCTGGGCCGGGTGCTGTCTTGGGGGCTTTAAGTCCACAAACCCATTCAGTATCCACGACAATCGAGGAAAGGTGACTGTTGTCATTTCAGAAGGGAAGATGGGCTCAGAGGGGTGAAGTTCCTCGCCTCAGCTCACAGAGTCAGTGGCAGAGCTCGTGGCTGAATCTCCGTCTGCCTGAGTCCAAACCCAGTGCCCTTGCCCCAGGGGTAAGGAAAATCTCCCTGCCAGGAGCTCTCGGGTGTGACTTTGAAATGGAGCAAAGGGACATGAAAAACCAGTCGGGTAAGAGACAAGAGCTGGAGTCCGGCAGGGAGGGCTGAGTCCACGATAGGAGGGGAAGCCAGGGGAAGCCGGCTTCCAGCAGCAGGGCTGATTCTAACCGCTGCTTTTAGGAAGATGTGATGAATGGACATGTGTTCAGAGAAACGAAAGAGCATAGAATCCAGGCCATGTGGGTAATAGTTAAGTCAACCACCAGGTCTCTGTCGCTTGCTCAAAATATTCACAGTCCTGGAGGATGCTGGTGACTCCTGTGGTCTCAGCGGGTTGGTTGGGTCAGTGGTATCCCACACAAAGGCAAGGAGAGCTTTCTAAGGATGGAGGTGTCCAGCCCTGTAGGGAGTGAACTTCCCATCACTGGAGACATTCCAGGAGCCGACATAACTTGGGAGGAGAGTCTGACTCTGGGTAAGACAAAAGATTGGCTAAAGCCCCTCCTAGCACGACAATTCTCTATCTTCAAACTCAAGCTCGAGGAAGAATATCCCAACAGCAAAGCTCTCCAGAGATTCCTGCAGAAATCTGACAGTGGAGAGGGAGAATCTGTATTTGTTTCTGAGATCTGCTAGTGACTCACTGTGGGCGTGAAGACAGAGGAGAGGCACTTAGTGACCCCTGGAGATACCCTCTAGTCTGAGAATTGCTTCTAGGCAGCAAGGAGACTGACGGGCCTTTCCAAATCCTCCCAGCATGGGGGGCGGGCCTTCACTTGCAGAGAACCTTTTCTAGCAGTTAGAACCAACCCATCAAAAATAAGAGAGAAGAGCCAAGGCAAGGGAGGAGGTGACTGAGCAGGGACGATGGCCCAAGCCACCTGCTTACAAACCTTCCTTAAACTCCTAGTGTGTGCCAGAGTCCCAGACAGACAGAAATGAGCCGTGGGAAGCCGGAGTGCTGTGGGCAAGCTGAGGCATGGTCACCAACCTCTCTCATAAAAGCTGGATGGATGGAGCCAGGGGGGAAATGGAGACCAGGCAAGGAGGTGGGTTTGCTCAGAACCACAAGAGACCACATCTATCTGGGGCATCTCTGGTTATGAATCAGTGGTCTTTGTAACTCTGGAAAGGATTTGGCTGGAGGGAGATAGAGGAAAAATGGTGCAAGAACGGGGAGAGATGGGGGATGGGGGGATGGGGAGATGGGGGAAAAGCCAGGAAGCCAGAAGTGGCCAGATTTTGTAGGGTTTTGAATGCCAGTCTGAGTTCTTTTTTTAAAAAATTAATTAATTTTTGGCTGCGTTGGGTCCTCGCTGCTGCAGGCGGGCTTTCTCTAGTTGCGGCGAGCGGGGACTACTCTTCCTTGCGGTGCACGGGCTTCTCATTGCAGTGGCTTCTCTTGCTGTGGAGCACGGGCTGTAGGCTTGCAGGCTTCAGTGTTGTAGCTCGCAGGCTCTAGAGCGCAGGCTCAGTAGTTGTGGCGCACGGGCTTAGTTGCTCCCCGGCATGTGGAATCTTCCCAGACCAGGGTTCGAACCCAGGTTCCCTGCACTAGCAGGTGGATTCTTAACCGCTGTGCCACCAGGGAAGCCCCAGTCTGAGTTCTTGATGCTGGAGGCAGCGAGGTACCGTTGAAACTTTCCACATGGGAGAGGATCAAGACGAGGATTGTGTGGCTGCCATGTGGAGGCTGGATGGAGGGAATGAGACTGGAGGCCCAGAGGTCAGGGAGGGGGTCATTCCAGAATCCAGGGATATTGGCAGCCCAGGTGCGTTGCTAAGAAGAGCTGGTTAGGTGCAAAAAGTTCTGTGCATGTGTGAGCACACCTCCAAGTGAATGTCTATTTCTTTGCGCACATTTGGGTGGGAACATGTTTATGTGTGTCTGTTTGCCAGTGTGCCTCAGGGTGTGTATTTGTCTTGCTGTGGAGGGGTATGCATGCCTGCCCAGGAATCCTGAGGCTTTGATTCTGTGCGCGCGTGTGTGTGTGTGTGTGTGTATTCGCTCATGCACACATCATGCCCAGGAAGAGAGGCGGCACCAGTAAATCCTGCTTTCAGGCTTTGGGAACAAGTCAAGCAGACAAATATTGCCATGGCCCTGAGACCAGGCTCCATCCACCTGAATTCCCTCTCTGGAACTCCTGCCACTAGCCCTTATATCTACATGGACACTCCACAGAAGACACCATGGGATGGCTGCATCCATCTCATGAGGGCTTCCCCCCGCAGCACTCGGCCGGTTACCACCTCCCACTCCTGCCCGTGGGCACCTAGATGACTTAGTAGCTGCCTTGACCTGGATGGGTGATGCCAGTCCTTCCTGTTTCTTTGGCAGAGGGGTACTACGGGTGAAGTTCCTGGTTGAAGGACAGACGCGGTCCCCTGCCCACCCCACAAGGCTCACCCTACATTGCATCCAGGATTTCCTGAATGTTCTCACCTGAGTCAAAGCCACATTGATCCTGCCATTCCTGGGACCTGAGCCAAGAGGCGCTTACTCTGCAGGCAGCCTTTAAAGGGGGTAAGAGGCCTCACCCGGGCTGCAAGGCCCCAATCCTGGCCCAGCTCTTGACCCACTAGATGACCTGGGGCTGGAATCTCTTTTAGCCTCGGTGTTTCGCTGTGTAGAATGGGGCCAGGCTGTCTGGCCTGAATTCCATTCGTGGTGTTGGGATTGTTATCCATGGTGCTGACATGCAGAGGCCTGTGGCAAACCCTTTATCTAGATGCGTGAGGCTAAATTTCGCTACTGGTTCCCCACAAGGAAAAAAAACCCCGCTTTGTAGTGTGGGCCAATTTCTCTGGCGTAAATACTGCCACCATGACTGATTTCAATCCACTAACATGGAACCACTGGACATGGAGACAAGAAGCGATGTGCACAATCGGCTCTTGTGAGCTGGTAGGAATTGGCTCCAGCACACCCCTGTCTTTACCCTAAACAACCAATGAAAGCCCGGTCAGAGGGAGAATCGAAATCAAGTTCAGGCAGGTTAATCAAGTTTGGCAAAATGTCCAGCTATCGCCTGCCGATGCAGGGGAAACGGGTTCGTGCCCCGGTCCAGGAAGATCCCACGTGCCACGGAGCGGCTGGGCCCGTGAGCTGTGGTCGCTGAGCCTGCGCGTCCGGAGCCTGTGCTCTGCAACGGGAGAGGCCACAACAGTGAGAGGCCCACGTACCGCAAAAAAAAAAAAAAAAAAAGTCCAGCTAGAGTGCCAAGCACTGGGTTTGAGTAACAGATGAGGTCGTAAAGTGAAAAAAAAAAAAAGGAGTCAGGAAGTTAGGCACCAGGAGGATGAGAAACAGGCTGGAAAGCGTGATGGGCAAGGAGGTGCCAGGGCAAGTGGTTCGAGATGGAAATGGCATTGTGCTAAGGGATGCATGGCCGGCCCAAAGCGGCCAGAATAGAACATTGCCTCCTGCCGTTCTCAAGCCTGGGAGAGCGAGGAGGGTGCACGTGACGATGCGGGAGCTGAGAAAATAGGCAGGTGTTTCCTGAGCTCCAGGGATGACGTCTGAGCAGGCTGAGCTGGGAAAGGGCAAATCCAATTCTGTAATTGTTGGCACATCAATTCTGGTGACGGTCCCAGAAGGGTGATGCCAAAAGCCCGTGGAGGAGGGATGCCCGGCTGACATCATCTGCTATTTCTGGACCAATTCACAGCTTCCTCCAGTGAGAGCTTCCTTCAGCACGTAAATCACCCTGGCCTTCTCATGACCGCCTCATTTTCCCGAGAAAACAGAGGGAACCCACGCACGTGGGCGTCCTCTGGAGAGGGCGCTGGGTGTGGAGAGAAGAGTGTGATCCTGAAGTCGCGCAGACACGGGTTCAAATCTCGCCTCTGCCCCTTGTTGGCTGACGGGCTTTGGGTGAGTCATTTCTCTTCTCTGACACTCCATTCCCTCGAATGGGCTAATAATATCTGGGAGTGCTAGAAGCGTGATTAAGTGAGACGGGAGTTGTGAGGCGCTGGCACAGGACCTGCTCATTGCAACACCAAATCTCGCTCACTCCCTTTTTGTTTGTTGGTTGGTTTTCCTCTCTTAGAGAATACGTTTCCAGTGATCAATTGGTGGAAGCTTCCAGAAGGAGATGTAGCCTCCCTTTCTAGCCCCTTCCTGGGCTGTGCGGTGCATGGTTCACAGGGCGGAGGTGGAGGGCTGCCTCTTGGCGGGTAGAGAAGGTGGAGCAGCGGGGGCTGAATTTGTTCTCCCGGGCTTGGGGATCTGGGTGTGAGGGAAACAAGCTCTCTCCCCACAGAGCTCAGACTTCTCCTTAGGAACTTTGGGCCAGGCAGGGCTCAGAGACAGGGAGAGCAGCCTGGGACCTCAGTGGTGCAATGCCTGTTTCCCAAACAGACGTACTTGCCCTTCTGTTACCTGTCCCCATGTCTGCTCTATGCCTGGCTCTCCGTCTTTCTGTCCATCGGGCTCTGGAGACAGACTGTTAGACTAGTCCCTGCCTGTGGCACGCATTTCTGCAGAAGCCCACCTGACTTCCTGTCCATCTGTCAGTCCGCTTGCGATCCGCCTTCCCATCGCTCTGATTGCAGCTGACTCTCTTGCACCTGGGCTCCATTTTATGAAGTCTGAGTGACAGAGAGGTGATAAATGAGAGTGAGAGAGAGTGACAGACGGGGGCGCACATAGGGAGGATGGAACACATGCATACACAGATTCACGGTTGGTGGTCCTCTTTGAGACAGGGTCACTCCAGGTCTCCCCAACCCCAGAGGGGCGTCCGGAGCACCATCCATCTCACCTCCAAGCACCGTCTGTCTGCCTTCCTGACTGCAGACGGAGGAGGAGGGACAGTCCCCATGGCAACCGACGGAGAGGCGCTTTTCAACTTGAGAAGAACCTTTGTAACAATGGAGCAGTCCGGTAAAGAAAATGGGCTGTTAGTAAGGTAGTGACCTCCCTGTCACTGAAGTTGTTCAATTACAGGCTGGCCACTCACCTGTCAGGGCTGCTATGGTGGGTATTCTTGAGTAAGAAGTGGGGTGAGTCAGGCTGGGGTGATCGAGATGGACCGACCTTTAAGATAACAACTTCCATCACTAATCCAAGTCAATCACGTTACATAGCGCTTGGCAGATAGTGGGTGCTCAAAACCAGAACTGTTATTTGGAGGGAGGTTGGACTAAGTGACCTCAAGGCCCAATCCCACAGCCTTCGAGATGGAGAAAGATGAAAGGCCAATTAGTGGCAACAGGTTATGAATATACAGGAGCTGTGAACTTGGGATAATAAAGGACTTCCCAGAATAGAAATGTCTCCATCTCCCTCACCCTGATCTGCATGGCTCCTGCAGGCCTCCCTCCCCTTTTCTGACTCAATTTCAATTTCAATTTCAATGTCAATAACTTCCCTGGCACGACAAGCAGCGCTTGTTTGCCAGAATGAATTGGAACATTGAGTTTCTCCGACCAGCTTGTCCAGCCAGTGTCGTCTCCTCCCAGGCCTTCCAGGCCCTTCCTTTGCACATGTCTCATCCTCTGTGCCCTTTCAGGAGACTTATTTTTACCTTCCCCAGCTGTTATTTGAAAAAAGATACACTCTCTCGTTTGATCAAGATGTTCCAAGAGCAATGGCACACGGGGCATCGGCTCTCCACGCAAAGTGCCAGGATGAGAGGGGAAAGAAGGCTTAGCCCCTCTCCTTTGAGATGCCAGCTGCGTGGGGAGGCAGAGGAGAGTCGACAACTCCAGTGAGGTGGAGTGGGGAGGGGGCTCTGGGAGCACAGAGGAGGGGCCTCTGAGACAAGGTGAGGGTAGAGAGAGGTGGAGGGGTGGGGGCAGCTTCCTGGAAGAGGCAGAGTGGGAGGGACTTCTGAAGGGTACTTGGAGGGCAGACCACGGAGTTCCTTCCCTCACGGGTCAGCCGTGGCTGGAATGTCACCATGATAACAACCCCTTTTACATGAGCCATAAAAACTATTGGCCCTGCACAGTGCTGGCAGTGGTGACATCCTCTGGAAAGGGAGGGTGTGACATGGAGGAGTGGGAAGTGGGTAAAAGGGACCCAGGTGGATAATGCCTGAGGGATAAAGTCCTGGAGGCTGGGCATGGGGGTGCGTGGGCGGCCCATCAGTGAGCGCTGATTTGGGCTTGATGCCCTCTATCATAGGGAGAGGGGGCTGGGAGGGAGTGGAACAAGGGTGCTGGGAGGCCACTGGGTGCAGACACACCATCTGAGATGCTCGGGCTCAGAGACAGAAACAGAGGGATCCTGGCTGAGGAGGGAGCAGCCCTGGAGTGTGGAGATGAATAGGTGATGGGGTGGGCGACGCTGGCTTTGCCAACTTGACATCCCTGCCCAGCGCTAACCCAGGGTCACCTGTTGCCACCACCATGGGGAGCCACGGGTCAGGGAGCCAGACAGACAGGGCTGGACCAACTATGCCAGGAAGCCTCCATGAGCAGGACCTTAACCCTCATCCTCCTCTCCTCTCCCCCACCAGAATGCCGTGAATACTAATGGAAACAGATGGCTCCCTTCCATGCCACCGCCAAGAGGAGGGGCGGCTAGGGCAAAATTCCCCTGCAACAGAGAGGAGCCACCGCGCTGACTCTAGTTATCTTTCCATAGCCTTTGGCCAGGCAGAGAAGAGCCCTGGGGATGGACAGCCCTGGGCAAGATTGACAAAGGCTCAGAGACTCCAGGGGGTCTGCTTGGGACTCGGGTGGATTTTCCATGGGGTTATGCTGAACCAGTAGAAGCAAACTCTTCTCCAGCAGTGCCCCAACCCTGTAGGTTCCTGGGGACCACTCAGCTGTTGGGGGAGGAGGGGAGCCGTGGTAGAATGAGGCCCCTGAAAGTGTGGTTCCAATTCTGTTACTGGGGAACTTTGGGCAAATTCCTTCTATTTTCATAGCCTCGTTCAACTCTTCAGTAAGATGAGAGGAATGGACCAGATTGAGGGTTTACAAAGAGGGTTTCTTAGAAGTCTATTCCCGTAAGATGTTGAGGGGAAAAGAAGTTGGAAGAATGTGCTTTCCATCCTCCAATATACATTATAAACTCTGTAAAGCTCTGTAAGCACAGAAACCTGTTCAACTTTGACCAGGCGGTTCCCAAACAGGCCCTGCTTTCTCAAACGGCCCATTTTCATCCCATGGAAGGCATGAGTCCTGTGACATAGTTTGGAAAACAGTGGACTAAACGCACTTCTGCAAAATTCCCTCCAGTCCTGAAGGTCTTTGTTTCTCTAAGGAAAGTGGGAGGGGTGGGGAGGAGAGAGAAAATGACATTGAAAGCTCTTCCCATGTGTCATCTCATGTGACCACCCTCCGCCCCACCAGCTACATCATGGTGTGGGTGTGAGTTCCCGCACTGGCAGATGAGGGCAGCGAGGCCTGCACTGATTTCAGGGAGAAGGGGAAGCTTCCTCCCAGCCTGCTGCGTGCAGGAAGGTGAGAAAATCCTGCTTGGAGGTGTGGCTTGGAGGGCAAGGCTCCCCTTCCAGCAGTCTCAGACTCTCTGTAGCCTCCACCCGCCCCATTCAGGGCTGCCCCCTGCCCTACCCTTTTCTTGGGGGAGGTCTTTGGACAGCATTATGGGCTGAGTACAAGGAAAGCCAAGGGCTGGGGTAAGCCACCTACATATAACTGACAAAGCTAACTCCCAAGATTTCAATCCACATAGGGCGGGCCCTGAGCAGAAGCGTGAAGCCGCCAGTGTGGGTCTGTGTGATGTAGTGAAAAGAAACTGAACTTTGGAGCTAAACAGACCAGGGTTCAAATCCTGCCACGAAGACCCTTAACTAACCTTACTTAACTGATGTCTAGATGAACTACCGCTATTCCCTCTGGAAAACCTGCTGACGACAGCCGGTGGCACTTGGGATGCCCGGCTGTCAGACAACTCCTTTCTTGTTTGCCTGTGTTGTGTGTGTTTCCAAACCTGTTTATGTCAGTTGCGCTTGTCACTGTAAACAGATAATTGAATCAAGTGTAAACCAAGCCAATGAAATACAAGTGGAGAAAGGAGTTATGCTTTTATGGTAATTAATTTAATGCTTTGGGAAGGATGCTAAAAAGTTGCTGTTGAGTTATGTGTGGCCGAGACTCTACAAGATTTGAAGAATCAACCCCATACAAGGAGGTCTGTGTACTTTGATTAGTCTTGCAGGGAATCAAAACCAGAAATCTCTTAGGTGATATTTATGTGGTCTCCATTATGTGTGATCCCAGGAAGCCAATTCACCTTCCTGAACTTTGTTTTTCTTGGCTTTAAAAGAAATAAAAGGAATCCAAATCGGAAAAGAAGAAGTAAAACCGTCACTGTTTGCACATGACATGATACTATACATAGAGAATCCTAAAGATGCTACCAGAAAACTACTAGAGCTCATCGATGAATTTGGTAAAGTAGCAGGATACAAAATTAATGCACAGAAATCTCTTGCATTCCTATACACTAACGATGAAAAATCTGAAAGAGAAATTAATGAAACACTCCCATTTACCACTGCAACAAAAAGAAACCTATAAGACACTGATGAAAGAAATTAAAGATGGTACAAACAGATGGAGAGATATACTACGTTCTTGGATTGGAAGAATCAACATTGTGAAAATGACTATACTACCCAAAGCAATCTACAGATTCAGTGCAATCCCTATCAAACTACCAATGGCATTTTTCACAGAACTAGAATAAAAAATTTCACAATTTGTATGGAAACACAAAAGACCCTGAATAGCCAAAGTAATCTTGAGGAAGAAAAACGGAGCTGGAGGAATCAGGCTCCCTGACTTCAGACTATACTACAAAGCTACAGTAGAAAAAAAAAAACAACCACATGGGGACTTCCGGGAAGATGGCGGAAGAGTAAGACGCGGAGATTACCTTCCTCCCCTCAGATACACCAGAAATACATCTACATGTGGAACAGCTCCTACAGAACACCTACTGAACGCTGGCAGAAGACCTCAGACCTCCCAAAAGGCAAGAAACCCCCCACGTACCTGGGTAGGGCAAAAGAAAAAAATAAACAGAGACAAAAGGATAGGGACGGGTCCTGCACCAGCGGGAGGGAGCTGTGAAGGAGGAAAAGTGTCCACACACTAGGAAGCCCCTTCGCGGGCGGAGACTGCGGGTGGCGGAGGGGGGGAGCTTCGAAGCAGCGGAAGAGAGCACAGCAACTGGGGTGCGGAAGGCAAAGCGGAGAGATTCCAGCACAGAGGATCAGGGCCGACCGCCACTCACCAGCCGAGAGGCTTGTCTGCTCACCCGCCGGGGCGGGCGGGGCTGAGAGCTGAGGCTCGGGCTTCAGTCGGAGCGCCGGGAGAGGACTGGGGTTGGCGGCGTGAACACAGCCTGCCGGGGGTTAGTGCGCCACGGCTAGCCGGGAGGGAGTCCGGGGAAAAGTCTGGACCTGCCAAAGAGGCAAGAGACTTTTTCTTCCCTCTTTATTTCCTGGTGCGCGAGAAGAGGGGATTAAGAACGCTGCTTAAAGGAGCTCTAGAGACGGGCGCAAGCCGCGGCTAAAGGTGCGGACCCCAGAGACAGACATGAGACGGTAAGGCCGCTGCTGCCGCCACCAAGAAGCCTGTGTGCGAACACAGGTCACTATCCATACCCCCCTTCCGGGGAGCCTTGCAGCCCGCCCCTGCCAGGGTCCCGGGATCCAGGGACAACTCCCCTGGGAGAACGACGGCGCGCCTCAGGCTGGCGCAACATCACTCCGGCCTCTGCCGCCGCAGGCTCGCCCTGCACTCCGTGACCCTCCCTGACCCCGGTCTGAGTGAGCCAGAGCCTCCGAATCAGCGGCTCCTTTAACCCCGTCCTGTCTGAGCAAAGAACAGACGCCCTACGGTGACCTACACGCACAGGCGGGGCCAAATCCAAAGCTGAGCCCCTGGGAGCTGTGAGAACAAGAAGAGAAAGGGAAATCTCTCCCAGCAGCCTCAGAAGCAGCGGATTAAAGCTCCACAATCAGCAAGCTACAGTGCTGGACATCCTATGCCAAACAACTAGCAAGACAGGAACACAACCCCACCCATTAGCAGAGAGGCTGCCCGAAATCATAATAAGTCTACAGACACCCCAAAACACACCACCAGATGTGGACCTGCCCACCAGAAAGACAAGATCCAGCCTCATCCACCAGAACACAGGCACTAGTACCCTCCACCAGGAAGCCTACACAACCCACTGAACCAACCTTAGCCACTGAGGGCAGACACTAAAAACAACAGGAACTAAGAACCTTCAGCCTGCAAAAAGGAGACCCCAAACACAGTAATGTAAGCAAAATGAGAAGACAGAAAAACACACAGCAGATGAAGGAGCAAGATAAAAACCCACCAGACCTAACAAATGAAGAGGAAATAGGCAGTCTACCTGAAAAAGAATTCAGAATAATGATAGTAAAGATGATCCAAAATCTTGGAAATAGAATAGACAAAATGCAAGAAACATTTAACAAGGACCTAGAAGAACTAAAGATGAAACAAACAATGATGAACAACACAATAAATGAAATGAAAAATACTCTAGATGGGATCAATAGCAGAATAACTGAGGCAGAAGAACGGATAAGTGACCTAGAAGATAAAATAGTGGAAATAACTAATGCAGAGCAGAATAAAGAAAAAGGAATGAAAAGAACTGAGGACGGTCTCAGAGACCTCTGGGACAATATTAAACACACCAACATTCGAATTATAGGGGTTCCAGAAGAAGAAGAGAAAAAGAAAGGGACTGAGAAAATATTTGAAGAGATTATAGTTGAAAACTTCCCTAATATGGGAAAGGAAATAGTTAATCAAGTCCAGGAAGCACAGAGAGTCCCATACAGGATAAATCCAAGGATAAATATGCCAAGACACATATTGATCAAACTGTCAAAAATTAAATACAAAGAAAGCATATTAAAAGCAGCAAGGGAAAAACAACAAATAACACACAAGGGAATCCCCATAAGGTTAACAGCTGATCTTTCAGCAAAAACTCTGCAAGCCAGAAGGGAGTGGCAGGACATATTTAGAGTGATGAAGGAGAAAAACCTGCAACCAGGATTACTCTACCCAGCAAGGATCTCATTCAGATTTGATGGAGAAATTAAAACCTTTACAGACAAGCAAAAGCTGAGAGAGTTCAGCACCACCAAACCAGCTCTACAACAGCTGCTAAAGGAACTTCTGTAGGCAAGAAACACAAGAGAAGGAAAAGACCTACAATAACAAACCCAAAACAATTAAGAAAATGGGAATGGGAACATACATATTGATAATTACCTTAAATGTAAATGGACTAAATGCTCCCACCAAAAGACACAGATTGGCTGAATGGATACAAAAACAAGACACATATATTTGCTGTCTACAAGAGACCCACTTCAGACCTAGAGACACATACAGACTGAAAGTAAGGGGATGGAAAAAGGTATTTCATGCAAATGGAAACAAAAAGAAAGCTGGAGTAGCAATTCTCATATCAGACAAAATAGACTTTAAAATAAAGACTATTAGAAGAGAGAAAGAAGGACACTACATAACGATCAAGGGATCGATCCAAGAAGAAGATATAACAATTGTAAATATTTATGCACCCAACATAGGAGCACCTCAATACATAAGGCAAATACTAACAGCCATAAAAGGGGAAATCGACAGTAACACATTCATAGTAGGGGACTTTAACACCCCACTTTCACCAATGGACCAATCATCCAAAATGAAAATAAATAAGGAAACACAAGCTTTAAATGATACATTAAACAAGATGGACTTAATTGATATTTATAGGACATTCCATCCAAAAACAACAGAATACACATTTTTCTCAAGTGCTCATGGAACATTCTCCAGGATAGATCATATCTTGGGTCACAAATCAAGCCTTGGTTAATTTAAGAAAATTGAAATTGTATCAAGTATCTTTTCTGACCACAACGCTATGAGACTAGATATCAATTACAGGGAAAAAAACTGTAAAAAATGCCAACACATGGAGGTTAAACAATACACTACTTAATAATTAAGTGATCACTGAAGAAATCAAAGAGGAAATCAAAAAATGCCTAGAAACAAATGACAATGGAGACACGATGACTCAAAAATCTATGGGATGCAGCAAAAGCAGTTCCAAGAGGGAAGTTTATAGCAATACAATCGTACCTTAAGAAACAGGAAACATCTCGAATAAACAACCTAGCCTTGCACCTCAAGCAATTAGAGAAAGAAGAACCAAAAAACCCCAAAGTTAGCAGAAGGAAAGAAATCATAAAAATCAGATCAGAAATAAATGAAAAAGAAATGAAGGAAATGATAGCAGAGATCAATAAAACTAAAAGCTGGTTCTTTGAAAGGACAAACAAAATTGATAAACCATTAGCCAGACTCATCAAGAAAAAAAAGGAGAAGACTGAAATCAATAGAATTAGAAATGAAAAAGGAGAAGTAACAACTGACACTGCAGAAATACAAAAGATCATGAGAGATTACTACAAGCAACTCTATGCCAATAAAATGGACAACCTGGAAGAAATGGACAAATTCTTAGAAAGGCACAACCTGCCAAGACTGAATCAGGAAGAAATAGAAAATATGAACAGACCAATCACAAGCACTGAAATTGAAACTGTGATTAAAAATCTTCCAACAAGCAAAAGCCCAGGACCAGATGGCTTCACAGGCGAATTCTATCAAACATAGAGCTATCACCTATCCTTCTCAAACTCTTCCAAAATATAGCAGAGGGAGGAACACACCCCAACTCATTCTACGAGGCCACCATCACCCTGATACCAAAACCAGACAAGGATGTCACAAAGAAAGAAAACTACAGGCCAATATCACTGATGAACATAGATGCAAAAATCCTCAACAAAATACTAGCAAACAGAATCCAACAGCACATTAAACGGATCATACACCATGATCAAGTGGGGTTTATTCCAGGAATGCAAGGATTCTTCAATATATGCAAATCAATCAACGTGATACACCATATTAACAAATTGAAGGAGAAAAACCATATGATCCTCTCAATAGATGCAGAGAAAGCTTTTGACAAAATTCAACACCCATTTATGATAAAAACCCTGCAGAAAATAGGCATAGAGGGAACTTTCCTCAACATAATAAAGGCCATATATGACAAACCCACAGCCAACATCGTCCTCAATGGTGAAAAACTGAAAGCATTTCCACTAAGATCAGGAACAAGACAAGGTTGCCAACTCTCACCACTCTTATTCAACATAGTTTTGGAAGTTTTAGCCACAGCAATCAGAGAAGAAAAGGAAATAAAAGGAATCCAAATCGGAAAAGAAGAAGTAAAGCTGTCATTATTTGCAGATGACACGATACTATACATAGAGAATCCTAAAGATGCTACCAGAAAACTACTAGAGCTAATCAATGAATTTGGTAAAGTAGCAGGATTCAAAATTAATGCACAGAAACCTCTGGCATTCCTATACAATAAGGATGAAAAATCTGAAAGTGAAATCAAGAAAACACTCCCATTTACCATTGCAACAAAAAGAATAAAATATCTAGGAATAAACCTACCTAAGGAGACAAAAGACCTGCATGCAGAAAATTATAAGACACTGATGAAAGAAATTAAAGATGATACAAATACATGGAGAGATATACCATGTTCTTGGATTGGGAGAATCAACATTGTGAAAATGACTCTACTACCCAAAGCACTCTACAGATTCAATGCAATCCCTATCAAACTACCACTGGCATTTTTCACAGAACTAGAACAAAAAAATTCACAATTTGTATGGAAACACAAAAGACCCCGAATAGACAAAGCAGTCTTGAGAACGAAAAACGGAGCTGGAGGAATCAGGCTTCCTGACTTCAGACTATACTACAAAGCTACAGTAATCAAGACAGTATGGTACTGGCACAAAAACAGAAATATAGATCAATGGAACAGGAGAGAAAGCCCAGAGATAAACCCACGCACATATGGTCACCTTATCTTTGAAAAAGGAGGCAGGAATGTACAGTGGAGAAAATACAGCCTCTTCAGTAAGTGGTGCCTGGAAAACTGGACAGCTACATGTGAAAGTATGAGATTAGAACATTTCCTAACACCATACACAAAAATAAACTCAAAATGGATTAAAGACCTAAATGTAAGGCCAGAAACTATCAAACTCCTAGAGGAAAACATAGGCAGGACACTCTTTGACATATATCTCAGCAAGATCTTTTTTGACCCACCTCCTAGAGAAATGGAAACAAAAATAAAAATAAACAAATGGGACCTAATGAAACTTAAAAGCTTTTGCACAGCAAAGGAAACCATAAACAAGATGAAAAGACAACTCTCAGAATGGGAGAAAATATTTGCAAATGAAGCAACTGACAAAGGATTAATCTCCAAAATATACAAGCAGCTCATGCCTCTCAATATCAAAAAAACAAACAACCCAATCCAAAAATGGGCAGAAGCCCTGAATAGACATTTCTCCAAAGAAGATATACAGATTGCCAACAAACTCATGAAAGAATGCTCAACATCACTAACCATTCGAGAAATGCAAATCAAAACTACAATGAGGTATCACCTCACACTGGTCAGAAGGGCCATCATCAAAAAATCTACAAACAATAAATGCTGGAGAGAGCATGGAGAAAAGAAACCCTTTTGCACTGTTGGTGGGAATGTAAATTGATACAGCCATTATGGAGAACAGTATGGAGGTTCCTTAAAAAACTAAAAATAGATATACCATATGACCCAGCAATCCCACTACTGGGCATATACCCTGAGAAAACCATAATTCGAAAAGAGTCATATACCCCAATGTTCATTGCAGCACTATTTACAGTAGCCAGGACATGGAAATAACCTAAGTGTCCATCGACAGATGAATGGATAAAGAAGATGTGGCACATATATACAATGGAATATTACTCAGCCATAAAAAGAAACGAAATTGAGTTATTTGTAGTGAGGTGGATGGACCTAGAGTCTGTCATACAGAGTGAAGTAAGTCAGAAAGAGAAAAACAAATACCGTATGCTAACACATATATATGGAATCTAAAAAAAAAAAAATGTTTCTGATGAACCTAGGGGCATGACAGGAATAAAGACACAGGTGTAGAGAATGGACCTAAGAACATGGGGAAGGGGAAGGATAAGCTGGGACAAAGTAAGAGAGTGGCATGGACATATATACACTACCAAATGTAAAATAGATAGCTAGTGGGAAGCAGCTGTATAGCACAGGGAGGTCAGCTCGTTGCTTTGTGACCAAATAGAGGGGTGGGATAGGGAGGGTGGGAGGGAGACGCAAAAGGGAGGGGATATGGGGATATTCATATACGTATAGCTGATTCACTTTGTTATACAGCAGAAACTAACACACCATTGTAAAGCAATTATACTCCAGTAAAGATGTTAAAAAAAATAAAATAAGTTAAATAGGGAATTCTCTGGTTGTCCAGTGGTTAGGACTCGGTGCTCCCACTGCAAGGGACTGGGTTCGATCCCTTGTCAGGGAACTAAGATCCCACAAGCCACACGGTGCAGCCCCCTCCCCAACAAAATATATAAATTCAGTTAAATAATTCCCACCTCGTCCAGTTCTCACGTGGAACAAATTAAGCCATGCGCAGTCCCATTCCTGTGTTTTGTTTACTTCTCGATGATTCCCCCCTCCTCTTTCTGCCATGACTGTCTTCCCCCATCAGGTGTTTCCACAGCTTCTTCCACAAGTTTGCAGTTCAGCTAATCTGATAATGATTAGGGTTCAAGGCGTGGACCCTCCCTAAGAGCCACATCGTGAATGGAGAAAAGCCTTCCCAAGGAACGCATGGACTAGCGTGTGATTCTGGGCAGTGTGACAGAGCAGCAGGGTGGCAGTCTGCGTGGGAGCATCTCTGAGGCGTTCCTCCAGTCACAACTCCTGTGGTCCAGGTGAGGATGCTCTTATTCTTTCTGATGTGTGACCTGGCCATCTTTATACGCTCTCCGTGACACACCAGCTTCCCTAACCCATCTACCTGGGGGTCAGCGTGGCCTCAGACTCTAGAGCAGTCTTCTCCCAAGCTGAGGGCACCCAAAGGAGATTGAGGCTGGATAGAGGAGTTGGAGCCCTGCTCAGCTCAGACCTCATGCACGTCCCGCCCAGCACCTCGGAGTTAGGGAGAAGTGTGGCTTTCCCATACCTACACCCCAGATGGGTACCTGTGGGTCTTCCCAGGGATGGAAATTCTGCCCATGGCAGGTCCGGCTGCTTGTTGCCTGCTCAGAACTCTCCTAACACCTGTCACTTGACACCTCCTTCTCCCAAATCCTGGTCCACGGAACCTAATAGAGCCTCCAAAAAGCTCAGAGTGTGCCTTCAGCCTTGTTGTGAGGACCTGACCCTGACCTGCCTCCACTGTTGCCTCTGCTGCTTTCCTAGCACTCTGTCTGCTGGCCTCGAGCATCCACCAATTGGTTCATCCCCCAACTCAGCTGGGTTGGCCCCAGCTGGAGACCCCAGGCCGAGGGGGCTGCTACAGCAGCCCTTCTGCCGCCAGGGAGTCAGCCCCATATGTGCCCCTAGATGCCTGGAGTCCAGCAAAGGGACCCGCTGAAGCTGTCTGTGGGCAGCGACAGGGTTGGCGTTGGTGCGTGGAGGGAGCAACGGAGGAGACAAGTAGACAGCAAACTGTCTTCTCTTTTGCATTGGCTTCTGCATGATGGGCAGAGTCGGGCAGACCTGGGGTCATCACTGACCAGTTTGAAATCTTGAGGTGCCCTCCTAGCCCTCCTGAGCCTTTGTTTCTCCTCTGTAAAGTGGGGATGCTGATGGTTGCCTCATCTGTTTCTTGAGAATAATGACAGTAAGATAATGTCTGTAAAGACCTTTTGTCCCCCATATGTGACCTGTTCTCATCATAGAAGCAAGGGAAACACTGGGAAAAGCAAGAGGTCTGCTGTGGGCTGCTGGTCTAAGAATGGGGTCGGTAAAGACCCTGGACCACAGGGGTGAACACCACATTGTCCCTCCTGATTGGGCAGGGGATTCCCTGCCTGTCCTGGATAAGCAAGTGTAGGATCAGCCTCCTTGGCTTCTGGCTTGTTGATCTTGACAGATATTTCAGAGTTGGAGCAGGGAATCCATTTTCCATTTGGCAAAACTGTTGCCTGGAGGGCAAACCACTTGTTGAAGGCCACAGAGCAGGCCAGGGTCGGGGTGGGACAGACTCCCAGAGTCCTGACTCCCAGACAGAGGGCTAGGGGCCATGCATGCTGCTGCCTGTCCGCCGGCCCTTCTGCGTCCTTACGTTGGGCACAGGACGTGTGGTAGTGAGGCTGCCTGGGCTCCATGGGGGCAGCCTGGCTGTGGTGCTGATAGGCTGTCCTGCCCTTTTCTCCTGCCCGACTCCAGGAGCAGCTCCTTGGGGTTTTTCTCAGGGAAATAACCCCAACACATTACAGAAAGGAAGAGAGGGAGTCAAAGCAAACCGAGGCAAGACACAGAGCCACCTAGAGATAGAGTGATGCATTCACTCATTCATTCATCCAGGTCTGACATTCAGCCTGGATGCACCAGTAACCCTTTAAAATCCTGCAATTCTTCCACCTTGGCTGCTAAGTAGTTACTTCCCAGAGCTTTGTGAGCGTCACAGCCGCCAAGGACCCCCCTTCGGGGTCTCCAGTATCCTCCCAGCATCCAGAAACTAAAAGGTTCATGCCTGGCCCACAGGGACCTTAGGACCCCTGCCCCAGGGCTGATTCTTAAATATTTTGACTATCCCCCCAACCCCCCGGTCATAGATGACAGAAAACACTTTGACTGAAACTGTTGGGTGAAACAGGAAGTATTCATCTGTGAAATGCCGTTATTCATTCATTTATTCATTCATTCAGCAAATGTTTATTGAGCACCTAGCACCTGCCCAGGGAAAGGGCTAGGAATTGGGATGCTGAGCTCTGTGTTGTAAGTCCCTGATCACAGCCTTGCTGTGGACCAGGAAGAGAGGGGAGGGGAATATACAGCTCTAAACAGTGACCGAGGGAAAGAGGAGACACGACGGGGAGAGAATGAGATGGGCTGACACCTTGGCTTGGAGCAAGAGTGAAGGAGGCTGCCGAGTCCATGGGGAGGGGCCTTGGAGTCCAGCTTGGAGCTGTCAAAGTTCTTCAGTTCCATCCAATTATCCACTAATGACACACAATGAATAGATTAGGAAGCGGACTGAGGACAAGGACGCTTAATTATAAAGCCGAGGAGCGAGGAAACACTGAGCATCCCGTGAAGGCTCTCGGGTAGGTGGGCGGGCAAGGGTGGGGGAGGGGAGGAGGTCCAGCCCCTGCTGGCAGCTCCACGACCCCGCTGGGGCTTTCCAGGAGCTGGCCCAGTCACTGAGCCTGGGTCAGAAGTGGAGTTCAGCATCTGGGAAGGGCAGAAAGGTGCAGGGCAGAGGGGATTAAGGTGGAAGGTGGAGAGGTATTTGGGGATGGGCAGTGATACGGAGCTGACTCATTCCAGGTTGGAGGGCTCTCTCCATGCATCACTTCGTCTCGCCTGTGTCATGACTGGTGCCCCCAGAGTGGGGAGTCGTGTCTGTGGATTCTGTCTGCCGGACACGGGGCTCTAGCCCTTCCTGAGGTTGCCCTTGCTCCAGCCTGGGAAGGACACTGGCCCTGTGGCCCCCTCTACCCCCACCTGCCCCCCAATGTCTGGGTCCCTACCTTACTCTGGTCTCCTGGGGGAGGGGGGATTCCATGCAGCCTCTGTCAGAGCAGCCATGGCCAGCATCTCCACTCAGACACTAAGGTTCATGCTCTACAAGTGTGTTCTCAGTGTTCTCTCAGCTGATCCTCCCAGCAGTCCTGGGAGCAGGTGGAGAGGCGTTCCCTTCCCATGAGGCCCAAGGAGGAAAATGGGGTTCAGACAGGTGACTTGATTTGCCCAGAGCCTCAGAGGTGATGTGTCGGGGCTGGGGCTTGGACCCAGGTCGGCCTGCTTCTCCCCAGACTTCTCTTCATGCTTTATACCAGTTTGTCCTTCAGACCCGAGGCTGCAGATGAGAGGAGCTAACCAGTGGCTCCAGGCCAATGGTAGCAGCTGGGCCTGATGTCGTGCCTCCCCACCCCCGGGTCCCCCCCCTCTAGCCTCGTTACCCTCAACCTGGGAGGAACCTTTTGGCCCCCACCAACTGCCTTTCCCACTGGTGTTCTTAGGTGCCTGTGATGCACAGGGGGTGATGTTCTCCAGCCCCCAGGGGACTCTCTCTCCTCTGATACCCAAACATTACCTGCCTCTGTCACACACCGGGCATCCTATGAAGGCACAGGGACCTGGGATACTCCATATGCTTGAGTTGTTGCCCACGTAGGTTTTCAGTTCCTTGAATTCATTGTCTGTCCCGCATCCCCACCTTCTGCACTGCTCACGGTAACCTCGTGCTAATTGATTGGACCACCAGGGGACATGGGCGGACATGGGACAGAACATCCCTTAGTGAGGCATGAGAGGGGTGGGATGGGAGAGTAAGAGTTTCTCACATTCTGGGTTGAGTTAGATTCCTGCCAGGGCTGTGCTTTCTGAAAGAGATGAGCATTTATAAATTTCTAACTCTTGCCTTGAGGAACGGATGGAAGGCTGCAGCATGTCTACTTTGGCCAGGTGCTTTGTAGATGTTACCTCATTTATTCTCACAACCATCCCTTAAGTGGGTGTTTCAAGTTTGCAAACAAGAAAACTGAGGCTCAGGAAGGTAAGGTGACTGCTCTAAGTTCACCTAGTTCGTACGAGAGCTAGGATTTGAACAGAGGCATCTTGGACTCCGAAGTCAATGTTTTCCCCACCATTTAATAGAGTATATGGGAAACAACCTGGAAATTCAGGGGTTGGGGCGAGGTGGCCTTGAAACAAATGCACCATCAAGCCCATCTGTGGGGCTGCCCGGGAGGGGCGGGACCTCCCAGACCCAAGAGCGTCCTGGCAAATGATGTGATCGTTTTATAGGTCTGTCCAAAGTTTCACATGTTCTTAATTAATGCTCACAACCAGCTCTGAAGGGGCCAGAAATCTTAGGTCCCTTTCGCAGATGTTGAAACTGAGGCTCAGAGAATCTGCGAACTTACTCGACACAGTGAGAGAAGTAAATGGCAGCCCCGGGAGTCAAGAAGTCATTTAATTTCAAATTCAATGTTCTTGCAGCTGCCCTCATGGCGTGGACCGCCTCTGGTGGCAGGCAAGAGACCACAGACCCACAGTTGGAGCCCCAGACTCACAGACCCAGGCCAGAGGTCAAGACCAGGACAATTAGTGCAGAAAGACAAGAGATATCTTTTGACCACCGGACGAGGCACACAAGGTCAAGGGGCTGGAGTTCTCACAGAGCCCCAGAGATGGATGCGTCAGCGTCAGCATCATTTAGCTCAGCCTCTTGGCCACGCGGGTGACAGCAAATTATAAGCAGGGGCTTGACCCAAACCCAGCCTCCCCCAGCGACCACCCTTCCACCAAGAGCGACCCTAGGAAGTGGGACACTCCAGAGGTGGACCCGTCCCAAGGGGGCTGCTTCTTCTCCTCTTTCAGTTAATCTGCTCTAGGTACCCAAGGTAGAGAGTGGCCAGAGCAGCAGCTTAGGCCTTCCAGACCTCAAGTCTCCCTTGGTTGTCCAGGTTCTGGATGTCTTGCTAGCCTGGGTAGAGCCATCACCACCATGCCCTAAACTCTGCTCCTTCATCTATGCCAGCTGCAAATTGGAGGTGTCTTCCCTCAGTGGATGGCAGCGCCTTTGAGCTCAGGATGTTGGGTGAGGGCCTTCTCTTTGTTTTTTTGTGCTTCACTGAGCCTGCGATGCCCAGAGCAGGAGCATGTGGTGGAAGAGACAGGTACTTCCTTTTCTTTCTAAGACCTTGACAGGGGGTCTGATGCCCTGAGGGCTTGGTTGGGATGGGAATGGTGTCTGAGGCTCTTGCATTCCGTTTGTTCGCCCCCTTCAAGATCCTGGGCCGGTGCGAGCATTATGGGGTGTGGAGATGGTGGTGGTGGGGAAAAGAGGGGGATGTGAGATGCCTTGAAAAATGGGACATTCCCTTCTCTGTCTGCAGTGGTTCAGCCTGGGGTGTGACTGAGGACCATACTCTTTGCAGTAGCTACAGGGAGGTTCTAAATCCTCAATCTGACCATACCACTTCGTTGTTCAAAATCCTTCAAAGCCTCCTTGTCTCCCACTGAATGGAGCCCAGATGTATGGCTTCAAGTCCTCTGTGATCTGGCCCCGGCCCTGTCCTGCCACCTCCTCTCTCCCTGCTCCCTCTATAGCCTTTCAGTCGGGCGTGATAAAGTCTTTCAGCCCATCCAATTCAGGCTCTTCTCTCTGCCACATCTTCTTCCCTCCCACCTCTTCCCTTCTCTCCTTGGCCTGACCACTTCCCAAAAATCTTTCAGTACTCCACGTGTCATCTCTTCTGGGAAGCCCTCCAAGACTTCTGAAGGTCAGGGAGGTGCCCGTCCCCCTCTATGAGTGTGACCCTCCCATCCTCTGAGTGTCTGTTGCCCCATGTCCTCCCACTAGACTCTGAACCCCAAGAGGGCAGGGGTGCACTCTGCCCAGAGTGGTAGCCCTAGCTCCTAGCCTCTTGTTACTCAAAGTGTGGTCCACAGACCGGCAGCATCAGCATCACCCGAGACCTTGTTAGAAATACATAATCTCAGGCCCCATCCCAGACCTACTGGATCAGTATCTGCATTTAAACAAGATCCAGGTAATTTGTGGGCAGATTAAACTTAGAAAAGCTCTGATCTAGCCAGGGTTTGGCTCAGAATAGATGCCCACTCAGTACTTTCTGAGTAAATGAAGAAACGCATGGGGTCTGCAGTGAGTGACATGACAGCCTCAGGCTTCAACCTGCAACTACCCAGTGGACCCTGGAATGGGTGGGACTGAGGAGGGGGTGGGGAGAGGGGGTCAGCTCCAGGACACAGGCACCACATGCCTAGCTCGCATGCTTTTAAAGATATTGTTCTGTTGAAACGTTATGATGGTTGGATAATTATCCCTCATGCATAGATGTGCAAACTCAGGTGTAAAGTGACTTGTTGCTATGGACCAAATGTTTGTGTCCCTACAAATTCATATGCTGAAACCCTAACCCCCAATTTGATGGTAATGGGAGGCGGGGCCTTTAGGAAGAAATTAGGTGGTGAGGGTGGAGCCCACATGAATGGATTCAGTGCCCCTATAAAAAGAGACACCAGAACAAGTTTCCTTGCTCTCTGCCACATGAAGATACCAGGAGAAGACAGCCATCCGCAAAGCAGGAAAAGAGCCCTCACCAGACACTGCATCTGCTGGCACCTTGATCTTGGACTTCCCAGCCTCCAGAACTGTGAGAAAAAAATGTTTGCTATTTAAGCCACCCTCTCTGTGGTCTTTTGTTGTGGCAGCCCAGGCTGACTAGGACACTTGTCCAAGGTCACAGAGCAGTAAGTGGCAAAGCTGGGGTGCGAACTTCAGCCTGACTACTTCTGGCTGGAGGCTCAAGCAGAGAGAGGGAGGGGGTAGGGAAGGGGTGTGCTATGCAAGGCCTTGCTGGGCCAGGCCCGGGAATGAGCTCACTTCATGATGGTATTGAAACCGGTCCCATTAGAAGAGGAGGTGGGGGAGGGACTTTGGCGGGAAGGCCTGAGGCAGGTTTGATTTGTGGCTGAAATCCCAGCTTCCACTCTGGGGATCTCTGACTCCCTCAGCCCAGCTGGGTTTTGCTCTGTGTACCTCCTGTGGTGCCCTCTCTGCTTCCGTGTGGGAAATCTATCTCTCCCCAGGGATTTCCTGCAGCCGCATCCCCCGGGCCACATTTCCCGGGCTCAGCAGCGTCTGGATGCCTTCCCGTCCCTGCAGACATCAGCCTGGGACAGGGCCTGAGTCTGCCAATCCCTCCTTCTTCCCTGCTTCCCTTGCCTTGCCTAAGAAGGCCTGGAATCCGCTCAGCTACAGAAGGTGCAACCCGGAGGACAGGATCTCGTCCAACCCCTGCATGTTTCAGAGGAGGCACTGAGGTCCAGAGATGGATCTCGTTTCCCAGGACCACAGGTTACAAGGTGGGCCATGGACAACGCTGGGCACCGGAGTCCAGCCTGCTATTTCTGCTTTCCATCACGCTGGGCAGCCTGCTCAGAGCCTCTGTAGGGAAGTGCACCCACAGGTCACATTTGCCGGTTTTATTATTAGCTCTTATTTATTCAATATCCACCATCTGCCTGACATCAAGCACTTAACACGCGTAATCACATTTAATCCTCATAATACCCTTATGATTTATTTATTAGTCCTACCATTATCATTATTATTCTCAGTTTTCAGATGGGAAAACTGAGGTTCAGAGAAGTGAAGTAACTTGCCCCAGGTGCACAGCTAGGAAATAGAGCAACAAGGATTTGAACTCAGTATTGCCTGGCTCTGAGCTCTGCTCGGCTACACGTCCTCTTGAGTGGGTTCAGCTCAGACACTCAGACCCACATCTGTGTTGCAGCAAGAGAGGAGCCCTGTGTCTCTCTGAGTGGCTGGAGACCTAAGGACCGTGGCCACACTGTCTTACAGACACACCGTCAGTACGTACACTTTGGTCTACAAAGTGCTCTTACATTCTCCACATTATCTCAGTAGCTGCAATAAACCCATACATCTGGCAGAGTAGATATTTTGCCCATTTAACAGGTTAGGAAACTGGGTTTAACACCCCATGGTACGCAATTTTTGGAACCCGGTGGTAGTGCTGATGTCATGGTAACACACCACTCCCCACCTGGGCTCATGATAAATGCAGGGACCCTCAGGGGCATTCAGCATACACTCACCAGTGTGTTCAGACCCATCAGTGCTTGACCCTGACAGTCCACAGCGCTTTCACATCTGGATGAAGGTAGGCTCAGGGAGACACATTCCAACATGCCTCCAGGATTCCTCTATAGAAAAGGGAGTGGTTGTGGGGTTTCCTTCCCGCATCCTGTCTGGGTTTGCTAATTCACGCTGTTTGCTAGTCCCACGGCCAGCAGATGTTGGTGGAGGGAGACATCAGAGATCATGGGGACTGGTCCAGCCTTTGTTACTGTTCAACTATGTGGCTTTAGGATAGTCCCATAATTCTTCTAAACCTTAGCTTTCTCACCTATAAAGAGGGGAATAATGCCACCCTACAGATCCCTCAGAGATTTTGTAAGGGTAAAATAGTACAATAGAGATGAAAGTGCTTCAGGAAGAACAAAGCATTGTATGTTTATGGAATGGTGATTGCAGGCATAAAGACAGCAGCTTGGGGATTGCGGGTGTGGGAAGGCAACATTTACTGAGCAGCTACTATGAACACTTTATAGATATTATCTCATACAACCCTCAGCACAGCTCTTCAGAGAGGTATTATAGGATTTTCAGCCTCTGATCCTGGCTGAATAGCTCTTAACAGATCAACCCTCCCAGAGATAACAGCTATCAACTCTGAGCAACATATTAAAAATACAGTTATCAGAAGGAGAGTGACACACAGCAGGCAGATTCCAGACCTGGGGGAACGGGAGATGTTATTGACACTTGGAAGAAGGGAAGGGCACTGGGTGAATTTCTTAGCTTTTACAAGTTTAGCCTGAGGGCAAGCCCCAGTCCTCCCATGTTGGATGGCTAAAACCTGGATAGAAACCTGCACTTACACTGTTTTGAAGAATAAGGGAATGGATTTCAAGGTACCTTCAAGGAAAATGAAGGAGGAAAATCAGGAAAGAGTGAACTAGAGAGGGGAACCCCAGATTCTGAGTATAAACTCTGCCCAAGTATCTGGTTGACCCCTGAACCAATGCCTGTGTAGGATAGATGCCAAGTTGGCCAGCAAAGCCTAAAGGAACTGAAAGGAAATGTCAGCTGCAATCCACTAAAAGAGTGACAGCTTTGCAATGAGAGTTCAGTCAAGTGACCTACTAAATTAAATAAACAAACAAACAAAACCCCCCAATACTCTTCATAGCAACAAAGAGAATCCAAAGTCCCTACAACTTTATCATACAGAATAATTGAGATACAATCCCAAAGTATTGACACAGGAAGAAACAGGAAAATGTGATACATAGGAGACGATCAATGGAGACTGGCCCTAAAGCGACCCAGAGTTTGCAATTAGCAGACAGTGATTTTAAAGTAGCTCTTATAATTGTGCTGAAGGATGTAAATAAAGTATGCTCACAATGAATGTAAGGATAGAACTAATTTCAAGCAAAAAAAAGCCCAAAACAAAACACTACGAAAGAGAGCCAAACACAAATTTTATTTTTTATTTATTTTATTTTTTTTGCGGTACGCGGACCTCTCACTGCTGTGGTCTCTCCCGTTGCGGAGCACAGGCTCCGGACGCGCAGGCTCAGCAGCCGTGGCTCACGGGCCCAGCCGCTCCGCGGCATGTGGGATCTTCCCGGACCGGGACACGAACCCGTGTCCCCTGCATTGGCAGGCGGACTCTTATTTTTTATTTTTTATTAATTTGTATTGGAGTATAGTTGCTTTACAATGTTGTGTTAGTTTCTACTGTACCACAAAGTGAATCAGCTATACGTATACATATATCCCCTCTTTTTTGGATTTCCTTCCCATTTAGGTCACCACAGAGCGTTGACTGGAGTTCCCTGTGCTATACAGTAGGCTCTCATTAGTTATCTATTTTATATATAGTATCAATAGTGTATATATGTCAATCCCAATCGCCCAGTTCATCCCAACCCGCTTTCCCCCTTGGTATCCATACACCAAATGAAAATTTTAGACCTGAAATATATATCTGAAACAAAAAAGTATTATAATTGACATTTATAAATTTAAAAAATTCAAGTTCAGAGAGATTAAGTAATCTTCCTGATGTCATACTAACAAGTGATAGAATTAGAACTTGAATCCCAAGTCTATTTGGCTTTAAGGACTTTATATTCTCAACTCACTAGGAAGGACTTAGAGATCAGTAGAAGTCTGTGGGAAAATGGAAGTGGATTGTGAACTTTTCTGAAACTCTGGTGAGACTAGGGAACCTTGCTGTAAGGCTTTGCTGTGGTCCCTGGGAGCAATCAATGGGATTATCTATCCATGGTGCTGCAATGTGCCCACCCAAAATTCCATGTCTACCTACCAAGCCATTTCTGATTATTTGCACCAAGGAATGGAAAGAGAAGTGAAGATAAACCATAGCAGCTCATGCTTTAGAATCTATCCATTTTGTCTTTCAAGTCTAATGCAATACACTGCCCCATCCATTGCTCTCCTTGGGTTTTGCCCATGTTCTGCATGAGTTTTTTTCCATGTTTTGCAAAAATCTTTTCCTCAGAGGTTGTGGGTAGAGAGCAGGGGCGGGGGTCTTCATGTATTTGCACCGCCTTCCTATAGCTAAGTTCTACTTAAATTCAACTGTTATTTGGTGAGTTTAGTGATGTATCTAATGCTGTACATGGTGTTGTGGAAGGCAGACAAAGATGAGATCCACACCTGCTCTTCAGGAGCACCCACTTGAAAATGAACACAAAGGAGGAGAAGGAGAAGGTCAGCTGCATGGGCTCAGTTTCTACTGTGTGTCCTCAAAAGACCTACCTTGGGGCTTCAGAGGAGGGTGGATGTCACTGTGAGTTGGGAGCAGTTACAGAAGATTTTCTATAAGAGGTAGGATATCACCTAGTCTATAAAGGCTAGGCTCAGGAGAGGAAGGGAAAAGATAATTCTAGGACACAGTAGGTGCTTAATAGATGTTTTTTAAATGAGGGAATGTGTTCACAATCATTTTCTTCCTGGCTGTTTTTAAGCATCTGCTTTCAAAAATGATTGTTTAAAATATTAAAAACAGTCTATTTTAACACTATCTGTAATAGCTCCAAACTGGAAACTACCCAAATGCCCATCAACAGTGGAATGAATAAATAAATTAAGATGCGTTTGTACAATGGAATACCACATAACAATGAGAAGGGGCACTCGAGGATGACATGACACAGGGATGAATCAGATGAATCTCAGAAGCACGATGTTGTCCAAAAGAAGGCATGCACCAAAGAGGACCTATTATAGGATTCCGTTCACAGAAAGGACAAAAAGAGGCAAAGCTCATCTATGGTGCTGAAGTCAGCGTGGGGAATTGGTGGCAGTGAGCGCCAATTGGTGGAGGAAGAAGGGGAGATTCTCGGGGACTGGGGAGGTTCTGTTTTTTCATCTGGATATTGATTACATGGACAGTTCAGCTTTTGAACATTTTGTTGGGCTGCCTGCTTATGATAAGTGCATTTTTCTGTAAGTATGTTGTATTTCAACAAAAAGTTAACAAAAACAGGGTATGTTCCCCAACTTGACTTCCCAGATCCTGTGCTCTTTTGCCCTTTCTCATTGATATCAGGTGGCATGACCCCCTGATGGTCATTTTCAAAGAATGGCACGTGTTGCTCTAGGAATCACCTTTCCTAAGACCAGGTGAGAAAAGGCAGAGCTCCCATTTCAGTGATTGGGAAACTGAGGCCTGTAGATGGGAAGTAACTTGTCTTTTTGTCATACAGCGAGTCAAGGAAAGAAAGAACGTCTGTCTTTAGGGAACCTCTTTTCTGTGGCCCGGATAATAGATTCCTGCCTAGCCTGATCCACCTGAAGAGACAAAGGATGTCACAGGAAGTCAGAATGATGGTTGGGAATTGCCTGGAGGAGTTCAGAGGGCTTTGGAGCCCCTGGCCACACTGCCAGGTCCACGTAAAACAGCATCTGGAGGGTCCCGGGCCTGCCACCTGCTTTTGTGAGATTTGAGTGAGTCAGTTCCTCTCCTTGGACCTGTGACCTCAACTGTAAGATCAGAGATCGCACTTGACGACAGTTCTAGTTTTTCAAGGTCTAGATCTGAACTAGGGTCATCCAAGTTTGATTAGGCATAGTCTCTACTGTTCTCCACCCTCAGGGTCTGTGCTGGGTCAGGATTAAAAAAGGAAGTCCTTAGGCCATTTAAAAAGCATTCATTCTTTCATTCATTCAGTGTCCATTCCTTTATTGAGCATCTGCTCTACGCTAAGTACTGTGCTGGGGACACAAAGATGAATGACAATGCCACTGTCCTAGAGGAACAGACTTTCTGGGGGAAGAGGTATAGTAAATGGTTGTAAAAAGTGTGATGAGTATTGCACATACAGGTAAGTATTGAATGCTATGGACACACAGAAGAAGACTCAATTCCTGCTTTGGGGGTGAGGTTAGGCCAGGAAAGGCTTTTAAGAAGAGGTGATATTTGAGCTGGACCTGGAAAATGGAGCAGGTCAGACTGGGGAAACTGGGGTGGAGATCATACCCTTGACAGAGACAACAACATATCCAGAGGCAAAGGAGTGGGGAGGAAAAGGCATTTCTGTGTGGCTAGAACTGGGGACGGGGAGAGAGGGGAGAGGTAAGGCTATAGGTTTAGATGCCAAGACAACCAGCTTGGGGGTGGGGAGTGAGCATACATGTCCAGAATGAGTATGAGACCGTGTGAGGTGGCAGGGACCTGTGAGGGGCCCCCTCCTCACATTTTCTTCCTCGTCTTTGTCCCACATTTGGATGAGATTCAGATTTCTGCTGCACAAACCCAGCGCCCCGAGGCTCTCCAGTCAATAAGCTCTTTAAGAAGCCAAAGAGAGGCAAGATCAATGCAGTTGTCATTGATCTCACCTCGGCAGCCGGTTAGTACCAGGGACTTGGTCGGCCTGGGAGCCCCTCACTAATGCACTGCGGAACTCAGATTAAACTGGGAGCCCCCAGCAGCCCTGGGGAGAGCTTCTGCCCTCCCCATATGCCGGGGGTGGGGTGGGGGGAGTAGAGGAGGAGGGACTCTTTGCCACCCAGATGAACACCGTAGATTCCCCAGGGAGACAGCTAGGATCGTGTCATTCCCTTGCTTAAAATCTTCCGATATCCCCCATCACCTGTTGGGTCTGTGCAGACTCCCTCATAGGACAAGTGTGCCCCCTGTGATCTGGACCCTGGCTGCCCCGTCCAGCCTTATCTCGTACACTTTCTCCTCACCCTCTGAACTCAGTCCAGAAAGACTGCCTCCCATTCTTCCAACTCTTCATCAAGGTGCACGGGGTCATCTGCCATTTCTTCCAGGAAGTCCTCCCTAACCCTCCCTTGGCCACCACCACCAAAATCTGATAGGTGTCCTTCCAAGATTCTCCTGTACTTTCCTGAGCAGAGCAAGGATGAGAATGAAGTGTAATTGCTGATTTTATTATCTCATCTAGCTGCACATGAGAATCGCCTGGGTGCTTTACAAAAAGTACCCATTCAGATTCACTTGGTCTGAATGAGGCCTGGGCGCTGATGTTTATACCACCCCCTCCAGGGGATCCTAAGTTACGTCCGTGGCTGAGAGTCACTGGACTAGAGTTTAAACTCCAGGAAAGCAGGGGCCATGTTGATCACTTCAACCCCTCCACCCCCGGCCCCCTGCACAGGGCCTGGCACAGAGATGCTCAGTGTGTATTCACAAAATTGCCTGGCCTGGGGCACTCCCACTGCTCGGACCTCCCTCTCTGCCTGACCATCCCTTCCCTCTGTAGGGCAGCACAGAGAAGCAAGGGTTGGCTCTTAAGAGTTGAATAGATACACTACCAAATGTAAAATAGATAGCTAGTGGGAAGCAGCCGCATAGCACAGGGAGATCAGCTCAGTGCTTTGTGACCACCTAGAGGGGTGGGATAGGGAGGGAGACGCAAGAGGGAGGAGATATGGGAACATATGTATATGTATAACTGATTCACTTTGTTATAAAGCAGAAACTAACACACCATTGTGAAGCAATTATACTTCAATAAAGATGTTAAAAAAAAAGAGTTGAATAGGGTCACTTAGGAGGCTCTTTTGTAACGTTATCACATGACATTTAATTCTCAATATGGTTCTATGAGGCAGGAGGATGAGTAATAAATGTCTCATTTTGCCCAGAGGGACCCTGAAACCCCCAAACCGTAAGTAAGTGGCCAGGCCTGGGTGCCAAAGCCGGAAACAGACAAACCAAGATCCCAGCCTATCGTCAATCTGAAATTGTTTTCCACAGAGCCTCCTCTGCGGCCATTAGCCCTGCAGCCACTGGCCCTGGCTCCTCTCCCTGTCTGCTTCTCTTCCCTTGGACAGCCTTCCCATAGCGGAGGGTGGTGGCCTCCCGAGAGCCTGCGGAGGCGGTCCCAGTTCTCCCAACCTCATGGGGCAAGGCAGGGAGGCTGGCGTGGTGGCCCCAGGGAGCTCCAGACTGGAAATCAGAACTGGGGTCTAGGTCTCTGCCACCCACAAGTTTCATGGACCTGGACCTGTCTTCCTAGAGCCGTATGGGCAAAGTGGGGACTTTTCTGTCCCTGGACAGAAAATGGGGACAACAGCTTTCAAGGCAAGGTCAAGGAGATCACATATAACAAAGGCTGTGTACAAGTATCATCAGACTTGGGGAAGAGGCTTGGCCCAGATGTTCACCCCACCTCTTCCTGAGCTTTGCCCTCTGACCTTGCCTTCCCATCTGCTCTGTCTCTACAGTGTCATTAGCTCTTCTCACATTGCCCACAGGTGGCTGGCCAGAGCATAGGAATCTCACTGGCATGCCCCGTGGTAGTTTATTTAGACACACGAGCTTATTTAGCGAGAGATGGAGATGGATCTGTTTGAATGAGGAGAGGGAGATAACGGTCCCCACCAGTGTCTGTTTCCCTGGGGAATTTGAAGCAAGGGACCAGGGCCTCTGTCTGACTGAGATGGTGGGAACCCTGCCCTCCTGCTGCTGTGGGAAGTAGAGGAACTCCCCAAGAGCACCCATCCCACAGCTGGACATCGTGAGGCAGGAGTGCATAGTGAACCACCACCAATATCTGACAGGTGTCCTTCCAAGGTCACCTTGGAGGCAGGTGAGGCAGCCCAGGATCCTCAGGGACCCTTCCTACAGAAACGTCCTGGATGGGGGCGGAGGGGCCGGGAGGGGAAATGAGTGGGAGGCGGAGACAGAGGTGGGAGAGGGGTCAATTCTCCTTGCCGCGGGGGGATGGCAGTGGTAACGGAGCTCAGGCCACCTGAGGCCAAAGTCAGGACCAAGATTCTCAGGGCAGATTCACTAAAAGGGGAGAGAGCTCAGGTGAGCAGGTCCTCGGGCTCCACAGCCCCTCATCCCTTCAATCATATTTAGTACCCTAGAGTCATGAGCCCTTGGGTCCTGGGAGAGCAGACTCCATTTGGCCTACAGTATTGTAGGATACTTCTTTTTTGATTCAAAATTACATTTTTTTCCCTTATGATGTCCAGGACTCCAAGGAAGTCAGGCTGCAACCTGCTTGAAGAAGAGGAAATTTTCTGGATAATCTGGACCTCAAGAGTCTGCTTGGGCGGCCAGGAGGGCTCAAGGATCCAGGTGCCCAGGAAGCCAGGTGGTGCATCTGATCTTAGAATTTGTTTTCCTTTGATATTTTCCCCAACTTTTTGAAGCTCAGATGCACAGAATTTGAATAACTATTGAATATAATCTTTGTTACACTCTCCTCCGGTCCATGTTTGGCCCTATTTTTCGTTCATTCATTCATTCACATTAAAAATAAAATAAGTACCTTTAAAGCCACCACCCAGCATAAAAACTAAGACCTTAACAATGCTGGCTACCTAACTGTGTGGCTTCCTCCTGTCCACCCCATCTCCCTGCTTTCCTCACCCAAGGTAAGCATCACTGTGAGTCCTATATCTGTCATTGGTCTGCTTTCTCTTTTAATATACTTATTTTATTGTATCTAAATGTTTTCCAGAATCTTTGCTGATCCCTCCTCCTCCCTCTCTTTAGGGAACTTGTAGCTGTAGAATACAGGAAATGAGATGTGAGTTGCTCCATTATTTTTAGCTGCAATAAAACTCTTACTGAAACCATCTTGGCATCCAGTGTTCTCTGAAGCGGAGGGGACAGAGGAGGAGGGAAATTCTCCTTCCGGAGAGGCCACTCTTTAAGGAAGTGGCGTGAAAGATGTGCTTTGCTGGGCAGAGTTCAGAAGGGTGGGCTTTCTGAATAATCCCCCTCCTTCTAAGCCTTCACTTAATCCATCTTTGTCCGCAGCCTGGAGCCTTGTATAACTGACATCCCACCCACCCCCCGCTACTTCTGCCCTGGCAGAGCTGCTCCCTAGAAGCCCTGGGTCTAAGTGGGCCAAGTTTATTCTCAGGGATTCCGGCCAACAAGGGCCCTCTGGAGGACGCAGAGCAGGCGCTGACCCAGGACGCTCCGGAGATGTGATTATTGGGAGGGGAGGGGGGCCCTGGTGTCACACCCTGGACTGGCCACAGCACCGCCCCCATCCCAGGCTGCCGCAGTGCCAGCGTGAGCCCCAGGCCCTCCACGAGACTCTTCGTGGACTCCTCCCTTGCTGCTCCTCAGGCCAGGAACCAATTTTACCCATGAGTGAGTCTGCATAATCCTCTTCCGGTCCCTGTCCACTGCTTTGGGGGGCTTTGGTGAGGGCGGAGAGGGAAGCTGCCTGGGCTGGGAGGGCCTGAGCCACGTCTGGGCCGCAGAGGGAAGCAGTAGAGGGACAGGCCAGGCCTCGGCTGCCAGGACAGCTACCTCTGCTGCTGGAGATGTCCAAGCCCTCCCCCTGGCTGGCCCACCCACGACCCTCATTTCCTCCAAGAGGAAAGGGAGGCTTGAATGAGCCCAAAGGAGGCCACTTGGAGCCCACTATCAAGACCCCAGTCCCCATTAGATTTTTGGCCTAGGTGGATTTGGGGTGGAGTCCTGGTGGGGAGCATCTGCCCTGAACCCCTTTCTCCTCTTTAAGGCTGAGGGGTGGGGGAGGAGAAGAACACTGCCCAAGCTGAGCTAGAGATGCATCAGGGGGCCTGGGATAGCTGAAGACTCCCCAGACCAGGAGGATCTCTAGAGAGAGCCCCTACCCTAGACTTATGGATGGGGAAACTAAGGCCCACAGAAGGAACTCACCCAGTTAGGATTTCCCAAAACCAGTCTGGCAGGATAACTCCGGCCCATCACTCCTGTCACCCACTCTGAAGCCCTTGTACGTGTTCCCTCTTCAGGAGACGTGCCCCTCCCAGGAATCTGTTATCCTGAGCACCGCATATCCCACTGGTTAAGCACAAGGCTGGCATCAGTGTTTGGGGTCCAGGGCGTGCCTCTGTGACCTCAAGCACATGACACAGTCTCTCCAAGCCTGTTTCTTTACCTGGAAAAAACCAGGGTGCTAATAATCAAGTTTATCCTCAAGGCTTGTTGTCAAGTTTGAAGGAGATGCTGCAAGCGCCCAGCACAGTGCCTAGAGCATAGTAAACAGTCAAGAAACCCTAGTAGTTGTGACTGTCATTGAGCCAGTGGGCTCCTATTCATCCTTCACAGCCCTGCCCAGGCAGCCCCTTCCCTGTGAAGACCTCCTTGCTAGCCCCACACACAGACCTGATAACTGACCCCTCACAGCTGTAGCTTCATCCTAGGCAAACATCATGTTCTCTTATGGCTGGTTTACACGTGGACCATCTGTGCAGGCATGTGAGCTCCCAAGGGGACGAGGTGTGTCTCACTCTCCCATGGTGTCTTACGGGCTGCGATGGGGCCAGGGCTGAGCAAATAGCGTCTCAGTGATGGGCACGGGTTGGAGCTGTCTTGACTTGTTGGTACCCAACCTTGCAAGCTGGCTCTTCTTCTGTCCTTTATGTCCCATCTTTGAGGCCACTCAGGTCTGCATTTGGTGGCCTTCGCTGCCCTCTCCTGACCGCAGAGGGCAGGACAGTGCCTCGGGTGAGGGTGAGGGTTGGGCTGGGGCAGAGAGGCAGGAGCTGAGTGAGAGTTTTACTTCTCACTACACAGCCTTACATATCCATCTGCATCTTGGGCTTCGACCCCTCTGAGCCCACAGGGAAACCAACAGAAGATTGTGTGCCGGGTGGGCAGACCTCTAGAAGGGCTATCATCCCATGGGAAGCCAGCCCTGCACGGTGCACAGAGGTCCCACCCCAAAGCTGGTACCAGCCCGGTTCACCCTGGAGCTCACTTCTCCAGCAGAAGCCTCTGAGGGCGAGCCCTGGGCCACCCGGCTTTACACACACAGGTACCAGGTTCACTCATTTGCTCACAGCTATCTCCTGCCTTCTGGGAGTGTGACAGATTGAAAGAAGATGGTTCCAGCTAAGAGAGTCCTATAATTATCAACTGCAGATTATTTTAATTAAAATGCTTTGCATCCTCAGCTCTTAATTTCTAAAATGATTATAAATGTTATTAATAAAGAAAAATCCTTGAAGTGTGATCCATAAATCTCAGCCTGGGCTGAGATGACAGGGCGAGCCGGTACAGCAGAGGAGGCCCTGCCCAGGGCTGAAACCGCAGAGGGTAGAAAAGAAGGAAGGGAGAAGGGAGGTGAGGCGGGCTGGAAGAAAGGGAATGGAGGAAGGACAAACCCCCTATGCATTCTTCCCGCTTCACCTCTGGATCCTTAAGCATTTGGGACTAAGAAAGCAGACCAGCTCTGGGTTTGGAACTTGAGTCTGCTGTTTGCTGTATGACTTTGGGCAAGTCAGGTGACCTCTCTAAGCTTCAAGTTTCTCCTCTAATGATGTTTTCATCTTTCAAGTTTCTCATATAAAGAATGGAAATGACTGCCGTCTGGTAGGGTTATTCTGAGGCATGTTGACAAAGTGTGTAAAGCGCTTGTCACATTGTAGCAATTTTTGGTTAGCTCCGGCCCCATCCTCAGGAGGGTTCCTAGGAGTCTTCTGTTGCTTCATAGCTCCATTCTCTGGCTGTCCTAGGCTCATGGTAGGTGGACCCCTCACACTCCAGGAGGGGCCCTCAGGGGTGTGATTACTGCCAGCCCGAGTCTGGCACCAAGGGAAGGCCCTTCAGCTTTCACTGGTCTCGCATCACGGAAGGGCAGGGCAGAAGGAGGAGAAGAGACCAGCCCTTTCACCTGACATGCAAGGAAATGGATTGGAGGCCCAGAGAGGGAAATGTCTAGCCCAAGGTCGCTCAGCAAATTTCTGGAAGGTCGTTTTACCCATTTTAGCAGATGGCTAAAGCCTGACTTTTTCATTTATTTTAAACCTGTCTTTCTAATGGCTGAGAACAGATCCCCTGAACCAGGAGATGATGCTGACGATAACATTGACGAGGTAGACGGGGGAAGGGGTTGGCAGTGGGAGATGGAGAGGGCGAGGACCGGCCCGGGGTCACGACAGCTAGCTGCCACGTGCGCCCTTGGGCCCATCCCTTCTCTCCCTGGACCTTAGTTCTCTCCTTGGTAAAACTGGGATGATAATCACTGCCCCGCTGACCTCCCAGGCTACTGGTGAAGATCAGATGAGATGATGAATCTGAAAGTGCTTTGTAAGCTGGAAAGCGTGAAGCAAATGTAGGAGATTATTAACATTAATATTAATGAACTTACTCACAGTTGGCCACTGGCCACAGACAAGATGGAATGCTGCGAGTCTGGCGGAAGACGAACTTTTCCAAGCCTCTGTTGGGTTTGCAGAGGGGACAGGGATGGAGATTGTTCTCCGTGGTCATTTCCCAGATTCTTATAGATGGAATTACTTAAGGGAAAACCCCTCAAGATTTTCAGCCAAGGGAGCTGGTAGTGCGCCCACGGCACTGGGGGACGGTGCGGGAGGGACTCCCTTTCCCTGGTTGGCACAGCTATAGAGGTTGCTGGCTTTGTCGTTCAAGGCTGATCTCTTCTTGGGGCTTGGGAGGCCCAGGGCTGAGGGCCGGGGCCCTTCTGTGGACCCCACTGAAGGCAAAAGGGCTCCCTTCCCTATTTGGTTCCCCTCTTCCATCCTCAGAAGACTAACCCATCCCTCCTTGGGAAAACCGCCAGGTCAAAGAGATGAGGATGGAGTCAGGCTCCTGCATCCTCTTTCTAGCACATTCATCCTCCTCCCTCTCCCCCCCCACTCACACGGGAGTCTGTGCACAGTGAAGCTGTGCACAGTGTTGATCTGTGTCCTGGGCAAATCCTCCATTCATTCATTCATTCACTCATGTGTTCTGTAAAGGTTTGTTCAAAGTCTGAGATGTGTCAGGCACCGGGATGCAGAGGTGAATGAGGCCCTGTCCCTGTCATTAAGGCTCAAAGGCTGCTGTAGGTGACAGATGACAGAAGTGCAAACAGGCCCTTGTGCCACCCTCTGTGGTTTGGAGCCATGGAAACATAGCAGAGCCCAGGGTAAAGGGAGATTTTCAGAAAACGTTTCCTGGAGGAAGCAGTTCTGAGCAGAGCCTTGAGAGAGGATACATGATGTTCAGAACCCCCATTACTTAACGCAAATGGAACATTCCAGTGTCTCAACTCACAGAATATAAGGAGGCACAGATCCACAGGCTTCAGGAACTCTGCTTCCAGCTAAACACCAAACTGGCCACAGTTCCTGAGGATGTAGAGACTTCCACAGCTTCTGCCCTCAGGGGCTGGGGAGTCAGAGTCCTATGATGGGGTCTGAACCCCAGCTCTGCCTCTAACAGACTGTGCCCTCTGGTCTCCGCACTTGGAAGATGGCACCAGGTTGTGAGGACTCTGAGATCGTGGTGTGAATAATGCTCTGTCAAGGAAGAGCCACGTTGTCGCTCCCTATTATTTTATTATCCAGCTGGAAGTGTTCTGATATGTCCAGTGGGATGGAGGCTTGGTGCACTTCAGTATTTGCTGATTACTTTGTACCAACTGTAGGGTTTAAGAATGTGAAGATTTGCAAGATGTCTATGTGCTGTGTGTGTCGTGTGTGCGTGTGCGTGTGTGTGTGTGACAGAGACAGACACAGAGGGAAGTGGGGAGGGTATTTGCGTGCTGGCTTGGCACAGAGGGCCCTGTGCCTTGAGGGTCACACATACACACTTGTGGGCTGTGGTCCACAAATGCCCACCCACTTCTGCCCCTGAGCACAACCACACTCTTGACAACTCACACCTTGCATCCCACGAGCGCCCTGGAGCAGCCCCGGCGCACACTCGCTCGCTGTGTCCCTGGGCATCTCTCTCATCGACACCTCAGTTAGAACTCACATCCTGGTCCCCATACCAGCTTACCTGCGGATTTAGATTATCCACAGGTGCAAATACCTCTACAATAAAGAGATGCTGCTGAGCCCTGGGACGAGGAGTCCAAATTCCGCAGGGTGAGGGAGAGAATATTCTGGCTGGTAGGATTCTGGAAGAAGAAAGCATTTTAGGACGATGGACCTTCCAGGTGGAAGGGACAGCATGAGCGAAAACAAAGAGGCCGGCTACGGTAGGCTGAGTCTTGGGGATGGCAGCGGTGTGGACAGAGGGGAGGACGGAGCAAGGCATGAGAGCCATGGTTGGGCTCACCAGGTGCCATGCTGGTCATTCCATTAGTCAGGGGCGTCTGGAATGTGGCTGGCTTTGACTGCCAAGTGGAGCAGTTGGTGATGGGCAGTGAGGCTGGGTGTTGTGCAGAGGACGCGAGCAGCCACACCTGGGCTTCTGGGAAATGAATGTGCAGCTGTGTGCTCGGTGGGCCCGGGGGAGGCTGGAGGCAGGGAGGCCTGTGAAGAGGCGGCTGGGGCAGCTCAGGAGAAGGACAGTGGGGAGGTTAGCCATGGGGGTCAGAATGGAGAGAGAGAGAGAATAATGGCGCGAGAGCCCAGATGTGAAGCTTGTCTGTCTCTGAATCACGGGGAAGATGCTTCTAGGGAGCCAGAGAGGAAGGGCAGCTTGGTGGGGGCAGGGGGATAGCAGCCTTGGTGATTGGACACCTGAGCCCACCCCATCCCTCCCCTTTGTCTGCAGAGGTGAGAAGCACCACCCAAGGAGCACCTACTGTGTGCTATGCATGGGGCCTGCCAGGCGGCTGTATCATCCCATTTCACAGATGAAACAATGGAGGCTAAGGATGTGTGTGACTGGCTGGAATCACAGGATGAGGACTCAGGTCTGACAGCACAACCAATGCTGGTCTCACCCCCTCCCTCCCTCCCTCTTGCCTGAGCTGGCACTGACAGCCCTCCCCTCCCCACCAGTTACATGCCCACCAGGCTCCTGTCTGGCACAGCCTGGGCCAGCCTGAGGCATTCCTGTGAGCCCAGGAGGGTGATAAGAGCTCCCTTCTGGCTCCTCACCTTCAAAGAGCCCAGCGCTCTATTTGCAGCTGCTTACTCGGCAGGCCCTTTGATTTGCAAGAGAGGCTGGCGGCAGGGCTGTCCCTGGCCACCAGCAGAATTAGAGATCTGGCTTCAGGTGAAAAAACTTCCTTCCTCCTCTCTCCCTCTCCCTTTTTTCCTTTCCTGACTCCTCTTCTGACTTTTTTTTTTTTTTAAGCTTATTTTTAACAAGGGATTTGAAACTTCAGATGCCTCAAAGCTCCGGGACAATGGGAGATAGAGGGTTGATGCTGATTGGCTGGAGAGGGGAGTGGCTTGGAAGCAGGTCTGGATCACAGTAATGTCCCTTAGCACTGACTGAGCACCTAAGTGCAGACATCAAGCTGGGTGCTTGACGGCCATCCTCTCCTCCCCACGCCTCTGTGAGGCAGACTTAATTCATTTTCCATGTGGAGAAACAAAGTTTTGTTCCAGGTCACATTGCTGGTAAGGGGTGGAGTCTGGCTGTACCCACTCCCTGGGCTGGGATGCTGAAGGGACTGGGACCCCTCCCAGACCCTGTCCCACCATGAGATAGAAAGCGTAGGGGTTCAGATCTTTCTTTGCCTTCCCTGTCCCCAGACAGATTCCTGGACATTCAGAGATGTGCTTCACAAGCCTGAGTTCATCTTTCTGGTCGACCAGGAGGACTTACTGAAGGGTGCTCCTTCCTTCCTTGGCTGTCCCCATCCTGGGTAATTTGGGACTTTAAAATCTTAAGGACACTAGCTCAGCTCTGTGCAGCCCCGGTTTGGGACTAGGAGAAGAAAACCCCAGCCTGGGAACCCCCAGAGTCCTCACCCTGCCCACTCTGTGACAATGGGCAGACTTTCCAAGGAGGTGGCCGCCATCTTCCTGTCCCTCTTGTGGGAGGAGAAGCACGAGGTGGGAGGGGACAGCATGGGATGGCAGTGGGAACCTGGCTTTGGAGTCCAACAGATCCGGGTGGCATTGGGCAGCAGCCTCTCGTCACACTTAGGAGAAAATCCGGAACATTCTACAGAGCTGGTGAGGTCCTGCCTGGTCTGGGCCTGCCTCTGTCTCTGCTGCAGCCAGCTATATCCTCTCTTCGCACAGGTCCCAGCCACTCCAGCCCCAGACACCCATCCCTTCCCTCCTCAGGGCCTTTGCATATACTGTCCCCTCTTCCTGGGACACTCTTCCCTCACTTCTAGATGGTTCCTCTTCATACCTTGGGCTTCAGGGAAGCCTGTCTATCCCAGACCATCTAATCTGCCACTGTCCCCCTGCCATCTACTCAGCAACACTTGTGGCTGATTCTGACCCTGCCGTGGGGACAAAGGATCGGCTCCAGTTTGTACATCTTTGCATCCCAAGGGCCCACCTGGAGCCTGGTCCAGCCTAGGTCCACCAGAAGTACCTACTTACAAATCATTGAATTTAACCTCTCTCGCAACCTCCGCTTCTTTATTTGCAAAATGGGTGTAGTGACATCTACCTCATATGGTTGCTGCAAGGGCAAAACGAAGTAAAGCGCTCAGCATGAAGTTCCAGGAAATACCAGCCTCTATTCATATTCATATTCATTCCTGAGTCGAACTGGTTAGGCATGGCTGGCACACATGAGCATCTTGGAAACTTGCAGTGAGGAAACCCAGATTCGGAGAGGCCGCTCAAGGCTGTCTCCTAGGCAGGCTGGCCACCTGGCTGCCTGGGGCTCCTTCCTGCTCCGTCCTGGCCTCCTGCTGACCGTGGATAATCGTACGGCCTCCTCTTGCCTCAGCGTTTCTAATGTGGCTGATGGGATGCATGATGCAAGGCCTCGGGGCAGCAGGGGAGGGGGGGAATGAGTGGGCCGGCGGAGTGCTTCCCAGGAGGAACCAAGAGCCGCGCCTCCACCCCCTTCCCTGCCCCCATAACTGGCTATTCAAGGCCCTTGGTCTGCCTTCCAGCTCAGCCATCCCCCGCCCTTCAGCTGACTTCCCTCCCTAGCGAAGGACTTTTGCACGAGCAAAGCATCTCCAGCGACTGCCTTCTTGCCACCTGCTCCTGTGGCTCTCTCCCCACCTGAAGCCATAAATACATATGCAAAGGCCAGGATATTAATTTGTGTTTGAGCGCGGAGCCGCGGACGCTGCCGAGAAAGGGGATTCGGCAGTGGCAGTGGGTGGGAGGCAACAGATGGCCTGATGGCTTTTACCTGTTGCTAATTTGTTAGGCACCAATTCCTGGTTTGTGCTTCGTTGTGCCCAGACCCCGAGACGGCAGCGTGCCGGGCACTGGATGGCCCACGAGTGCTCCCGTGGGGTGATGGGTCAGGTGCCTGCCTGGGAATTAAATGTTGAAGTCTGGAAATGAACGGCTCTGTCTTGTTCTCTCTTGACTGGACTCTGGTCCCTCTTGCTGGCTGGGCACGAGGACCCTCAGAGCATATGCAGCAATGAGGAGGATGCTGAGTCGGGGCAGCCAGCCTTACCCTTCTGTTAAGCGGCTGTGTGACCTTGGGTGGGTCACTTAGCATCTCTGGGCCCCATCTGCCTGTCAGGGAAATGAGCATAATCACACCTGCCCTATCTACTTTGCAGGGTTGCTGTGAGTGAGCTGAGATAATGGATCTGGGAGCACTTTGACACGTGGAAGCCTCTCTAGTAGTGAGGCATTATTTGCTAGCAGAGCAGTTAAGAGCTTGGATTCTAGAGTCAGTGAGGCCGGAACTGAATTCTGACTGTCACTTATAACTGTGAGGCCTTGGGTAAGAAACCTAAGGTTCTGGAGCCTCAGTTTCCTCACCTATGCAGCGGGTGATACCAGTCCCTACCTCAGGGGTGCTGGGAGGAGTAAAGGAATTAATGCCCGGGCTGGTCCCAGCTTTCCCAGAATGCAGTCCCGATGAGCCATTATTAGTTTGCTACGGCTTTCCCTTCCAGCCTCGGCTAAGCATCACCTGTGCTGTGAAGCCCACTCTGATCTGTATCCCCGACCACTGTGGACTGTCTTCTCCTGGTGGAATTTGTTTGGGGTTTACTTCTTCCCCATTAACTACAATCTGGTGGGATGGTAATCTGGAGCCTGTGAGCCTGTCACCAAAAGGACAACACGTGAATAAGCACAGCCATCCAAAAGCATCTTCTGGAGTACAAAAGAGGCGACAAACCTCAGAAAACAGGGAGCTCATGCACCCACGGGGCAGGGCCCACAGCAGAGGGACACTGCTCTCCCCCTTCCACACCTGGCCCTCCAAGTGGTCCTGGGACCCATCCACGTCTGAGCCCAACTCCCCAGCCTCCCTTCTGATTCTTTGAGCCTCAGATATATTTCCAAGAAAGTTCCATTCGCTTGATTGAGCTTATCTTTCAAGAACCTGGCTTCTACACCTCTAGGCCTTATATGTATTTCAGTGACAGCATGGAGGAACTTTCTTTTGAATGTTTTATATATTTGTCTCCATTACTTCTTTGTTTTGTGACGTTGGGCAAATCCTTTCACCTCTGAGCCTCAGTTTCTTCTTCTGTATAATGAGGGGTGGGATGGAGGGTAGGGCTCCCTGGATTATTGTGAGGATTAAGTGTCCTGCTAGTGTCAAGCATATCACTGGCACTCAGAGATGACCGATCGATTAACCTCTATCAGTTGAGGATAAGTGACATTGCTTTCATTTGAAATCATGGAGGAAACCAAGGCCTGCAAGGTTGTCAGGAAAGCATCCTTCTGAGAAACTTGCTTAAGGGCTTATTGACCGAGAAATCATCTTCTCTCTCCTTTGCCTTTGAGTCTCTCTCAGGGAAATGCGCAGTTATTAGAAGAGGGAATGGAAGGTGGCAGAATGTTCTCTTGGGCCAAGTGGGGGACAGGGGGTGGGGGGGGGAGGTTGGGGGAGGGGGGAGGAGCCAGGGCTATGGCCGGGGGAGGCAGGAGCTGTGGCAGGGTGGGCTGGGTTCCCTGCTGCTCCTGTTTGGAGTGGGAAGAGAGGGAGAAGAGTGGAAGGAGAGGAGGAGGTGGGGGGAAGGCGGGAGGCAGGAGGTGGTGATAAAGACTCTGACTTCCCTTTCCATCCCTCCTCATTTCCACCGCACCTCCCCCTCTCCTCTTATATTATTTAATTCTACATGTAAATAACGCCCTCCCTCAGTCATGCCCCCGCTGGCCCTACCTCTGTGGGTAACTCAAGGAGCACACATCAAATGGTCCAAGAGTTTCTCTTCTTGAACTGACGCCTTGGAGAGGGCTCTCCTGCTTATATCTCTCCTGTAGTTTTTCCTCTCTTAGGCGGGAGCAGCACGGGGTGTCCAGAACAAGGGCACACGTAGTTTGAATGAGGATTTTCTCAGGTACCAGCTGGAGACTTGGGGCAGCTTACAAATCCCTCTCGCTAGGCAGTGTGCCTGATGCTCAGAGCTGCTACCATCTGCCTCGCAGAAATTCCTGTATGCAAGGTACCTAGCACAACACCCAGCCCAGGTGCAAGAGCTGCTGCCTGCCCTCCAGCCTGACACACGTTCAGGCAGTTGGTGCAGGGACCCCACTGCATCACAGGAACATCTCAGTGTCCGAGGCAGGTACGTGAAACCAATTCAGTGCTACAGAGCCTGGTCACGTAAGCCAGCCGGACCCAGGGACAAGTTATTTGTGATATTATTGAATCTGTCCCATGTTCACCTAGATTCTGCCCTTGACCTTTAACACATCTGTCTTCTCCAAGTCAGTTCTGCCTGGCCACCCTCCCCTAGAGCTAAGAAAACAAAGATGGAAAGAGAGGAGCCCCCATTTTGGGCCAGTATAGTACTAGTGCCTCTGTATACCTTACTCCTCTAATCCTCACCAGAGCCCTTGGAGGCTGGTCGTCTTGTGTGTTTTGCGGGTGTAAAC